>NC_140663.1:90935064-91342564 GCF_054131305.1 Coturnix japonica | reverse complement strand
TCTCATATGGGATCATATATTGCTATAAAAAAGCAATCACAAAGACCTTAATTTTCCTACTTAAAACATTACAAGGCCTGTGCCTGCTAGAGTTAGCATTCAAGAGGAAAATATGCACAGTCACTGCCTGAGAACAGTCTTGCTGAGAGAAATCTTTGAGTCTGTGTTGCTTTTTTCTTTGTGCTCAGAACAATTTAGAGTTTAACATTACCTTATCTATCTCACTTCTGTATTTCAAGGCTGTTCTTTCAATAGCTGAGTTCTTACGCTTAGTTTGAGTAATAACACTAAAAGAAAACCTTTCATTTTCTGAGTTCCATTTTTCACTCCTAGCTGCTTGGTATCTTGAGCACCTAAATATTTATTCCACAGCAGTATTCCAGCTTTATTAACCAGTGAAGTATTAAAGGGATATCCTTCTTCTAGTATAACTACACCACAGCTCTAGTGTACATTAATGTACCTGCTGTTTCTCTTTTAAATTTGCCACTAACATTCTACACAAATGTATGAGACCAAGTAAAGCATTTAGTGTTTATCTAAACTAGCAGTATTTTACAGGCAACAACAACTGATTGGGTACAAAAATCAAGAGGTGCAGACAGCCTCATAATTGTGGCACCAAAAGTCGTTGTTATGGAAACTGAGTTTTCCAGGACACATCTGCCGATCTTAAAATACTTCATCATAGCTTGTAGCTGGAAGTTTGCAGCTGCTATCTACTTATAGTGTAAGAGCTTCCTAACAGTTTTTCAGATGTCTGTGGTATAGCCAAATACAGTGCAAAGTCCTCAGTAATTACTGTCTTCTAAGAGTCCAGTAGTATTTCTCCCAAACCATTCTCTTTTAACACATCTTTAAAGATGTTTCTGAATAGAAGCATAGCTTTTTGACACATATTTTTACATGCAGCAGTGAATTAGTGACTTGTTACTACCGTGATAAAATATGAAGGCTGTGATGGTTTCTTTTAAAATTAGAAACATGCCATACTTGATAAATTGGTAAACTCCATAATTTTCACTTGCATAAAATGGATCCCATACTGCATTAAACTATTTGAATGAATATAGTTCTTAATTTATCAACTAGATGCATACTTATTATTTCTCAAAAGGCAGAAAATTATGGAAAGGGCAGAGTCAGCAGCTAACTGTATACAGTGATTTCTTCTCCTAGAAAAGATATGACAGTCAGAACTTGTTTCCTCTTACTTCAGCGCCAAAATTCAATTTGTACCCATTTTTTTCCCTTCTTCAAAACCTAAAAACCCCTCTGGAAATAACAACTGCATTATATATACAAGCCTACAGTACATGATGTTATCTGGTCTTGGAACATGTGATTATTCATTAGACTGTAAGTATTAGACTTATGTGATGTGTTCTAGCTAAAAGATAATAAATAGGATATGAGAGAAAATGCCCTAAGGTGAAATCTTGGCTTCATTGAAAATCAATGGCAAAATTCCTATTGCTATCAGTAGAACAAAGACTTTGATGTCCATGTGAGAATTAAAATAGAATTCAATTTCTCACATTTGTGAGACCTTGTGATTATTTTATTTGGATTTAATCCCCTGTTACTTCCTCATGCAAAGCTCCAATTGAAATCTCTTGTCCTTTGCAATTAGTGGGATTTTTTCCCGAGGACAGCATTTTGCCAGCACTGCATGATTTGTTCTTTTTCACTGCTTATCTTTTGTCTCTTTTACTGTTTATGTTGTGGAAGGATACGAGAGATGTGTAGAATTTTGAAACTAAGTAAGATAGGAATGAAAAACACAACAGAAGAAGAAATTTAAACAGGGTTAAACGAGATTAAATTTGTATAGCTGATGTGAAGTTAGGGAATGGATGATCTTTATTCTGTCTCAAAGAATAATGCCAAAGCCCTTACAAAAGGGTTGACAGAGTGGGTTGCTTTTCCTTATGTCTATAGGCAACTCAGAGCAGATACTGGCTTTGTATCACACAACAACCCCAAGTCCAGCATCCTACTCCCTGCTAGCTGCATGTCAGGCTGGTGGCCAGGCAGGAGCTGGCTACTTTCCTCATTTGCCTGTTTACAGCTCTGGCCACAGACAACAAAGAAGATGGCTGAAAGGTGCCACCTTTATTGGTTCTAAGATGCCACAACCCTTACCATGGCGGGTGTCATCAGCTTGTGGAGCTTGAGGGATGATAGCATCCAAGGAGAAAGGTGGTATCTGAGGTCCTCAGGGAAGCATCAGTAGTGGTAGAATGTGTGAGGAACTATAGCACGTGCTGAGGAAAGTGCTCTGATCCAGGCCCTTGCAGTGTGCTGAAGTGTGCATCCACTCCCTCTTGTCTCAGGAGGAAACAGTTGGCAAACATTGGAAAGGGTGAAAAATACCAGGGACAAAAGATTTTCTTTATCACTCATCAACATTTACTTTTATTTTTGCATTTTGTGTGCCCTCAAGCCAGAGCTGGGCTGTCCTACAGGGCAGAGATGTGACCTGGCCACACTGCACTTCTCTTCAGGAGCATGTGCTAGAAAGCCTTCTGAAAGTTGGAAGGCTTTGACATTTAGCAGGAAAATTCTTGGTAGGTAGTGAGTAATTGAGCTGTATTGCTTGAGTATCTATGTTCTAGTATTTGCTTATATCTGGTATTATCTGCTAAAACAAAAATACACCCATTAAGTATTTATGCATAAATACTTATAGGCTAAGATCACATCAGATTAACTTTTCTTGAATACATTATATATAAATTGTGCTAATACATCTAGCTATAGGCACTTTTCAAAAATTCAAGTCACACTCATACAACTGCTTTTAAAGTATAAGCTGATGGTCTTTATATTGTGTCCATCAGAACAAAATTACAGCCTCAGTGTAGTAAAACTACCTCAATAGTTAGTTAAACCTACTTATTCAGGATTTATCTGACATATTTCTTACCTTTAACTACATCATCACAAAGAAAGGTTCAGTTGTCTTGGTCATTGAACACTCCTATAGACTAAAAATATGTTTGCTGATGCCATGTTAGAGGCTGGCTATAACTGGAGGCCACAAATGTTGAAATAGAATTTACCTCCCAACCATTATGAGACAGTTACATTCCTTAATATTTTTTCATCTCCTTAGTTCATATTTGTACAGCTGATTAAATGAAGGCAATGAAATGTGTATCTGACAAAATACATTAATGTTTTTAATCCATATATTAGCAGATACTCTGAAAAATGACACCTTTAATCTCTTGGGATTATTTATTTATTTATTTTTCCCCCTGTGGTTCACCCTTTGGTCAATTTTGCAGTATATGTCAGAAATATAAGTCATTATAGAATTAAAGTACAGGGATTTTACAACTGCTGCCAAAAAAGTAAGATGATTTATTTTTATGTTTGCTTTGCTTCATAGAATCATAGGATCACTAACCTTGAAAAAGACCTCTAAGATCATCTAGTACAATGGTCAACCCATTCCCACCTTGTCAACTCTACCATGGTCCTCAGTGTCACATCTACAGGTTTCCTGAACAGTTCCAGGGGTGGCAACTCTACTACCTCCCTGGGAAACCTGTAGCAGTAACCTCACCACTCATTCTGAGAATAAATTCTTCTTAATAACCAACCTGATTTTCCCATGGTGCAACTAGAGGATATTATCTCTCATTCTACCACTGTTACCCAGGAGAAAAGGCCAATCCCCACCTCACCACAGCCTCCTTTTGGGTAGTTGTAGAGAGTGATAGGGTTTCCTCCAAGCCTCCTCTTTTCCGGACTAAACAAACTTAGAATCTTAGAATGGCTTGGATTGGAAGGGATCCCAAGGATCATCAGATTCCAACCCCTCTGCCACAGGCAGGACCACCAACCTTCAGTTCTGGTACTAGACCAGGTAATCAATCCCAGTTGCCTCAGCCACTCCCCATAAGACTCCTGCTCCGAACCTTCCTCAGATTCACTGCCCTTCTCTGGACACTCTCCAGCATCTCAATGTCTTTCTTGTAGTGAGAGGCCCAAAACTGAATACAGTACTCAATGTGAGGCTTCATCAGTGTTGACCAAGTACATGGGGATGATCACCTTTGCTATTTTATTTCTGATACAAGACAATTCACTCTTTGCTATTTTATTTCTGATACAAACCTGGATGTCATTGGCTTTCTTGACCACCTGGGCACATTGGTGGCTCGTGTTCAGCTGACTTAACTAATAAACCCAGGTCCTTTACTGCCATGCAGTCTTCCAGTCACAGCACTCCAAGTCTGAAGCACTGAATGGGGTTATCATGACCAAACTGAAGAAGCCAGCACTTGGTCTTGTTGAAGCTCATGCAATTGGCTTCAGACAATTTATCCAGCCTGACTAGATCTCAATGTAAGGCCTTTCTACCATCAAGCAGATAGATACTTTCTCCCTACTTACTGTCATCTGCAAAGTTAATGAGGGTGCACTCTGTCCCCTCATTCAGATCATCAGTAAAGATATTAAACAGAACTGGCCCCAATACTCAACCCTGGGGAAAACCATCCACGATGTCTTGTCAGCTGGATTTAACTCCTGTCACTACCAATCTCTGTACCCAGCCCTCCAGCCAGTTCTTTATGCAGGAAAGAGTGTACCTGTCCAAGCCAAGGACTGCCAGATTCGCCAGGACAATACTGCGGGAGTATATACAGTGTCAAAGGCCTTGCTGAAGTCTAGATAGACTATATCAACAGCCTTTCCCTCACCCACCAGTCTGGCTACCTGATAACACAAGGAGACGACCCCATGCTGGCTAGGCCTGATCCTTTGGTAGTCCTGCAAATGTTGTGTGATCTTACTCAAGATGATCTGCTCCATCAATTTCCCTGATACTGAGATCAAGCTGACAGTTCCCCAGATCCTCCTTCTGACCCTTCTTGTAGATGGCATCACAGTGCCAAGTCTCTGGTTCTCTACAACCTTTCCAATTGACAGGACTCCTGATAAATAACAGAAAGTGTTCTGAAAAGCACTTCCACCAGCTCTCTCAGTACTCTTGGGTGGATCCTATCCAGCCCCATAGACTTGCAATTGTATAGGTGAAGTACTTGTTTACTGTTTACTCCTGAACTGGGTTTGTTTTGCTCCCCATCCCTTCAGCCATTTCACAGTTTCAAAACTGAACTTATAGCAGAGGAATCTGAATGTTTAGTCCAATTGGTAACACTTCTGTGTTAAAAAAAAAAAAAAAAAAAAAAAGCACTGCTGTGCCTTTAATAAAAAAAAAGTAGAACTACAAATGCATTGTTTTCATTGCTTCTTTTTTTTACATAGCATATTTTTTGAGCAAATCTTCTTGTTTCACTTTAGTCAGAACAGTTAGAGCTAGGATAGTACCTTGTAACCTGAGGGTTAGTTGCAGGTATTAAAATAAATGGTAGAAGTTATTTCACTCTTTGTAGACTGCTAGAAGCTGGGGGGGGAGGGAAGGTGGGAAAGGAAGCCTCAAAGAAAAAAGATGAGAAACATTCCCTATAGTCTCCATATACTTATCAGCAAAAAATGAAACAACACTTCAGTTTTTAGCTTTTGTTTTGCTGAAAGAAATTTGATAATGCTTTTGAGTGATTTGCCTGAACACAAACAAAGTAAGAGATTTTAAATCTGAATTTATAGCTAGATTCATATATGGGTGTGATGTTGAGTTTCTACATATAATATATTCATTATTTGTGTGAATAAGATACTTTTATTTAGGATGTGTTGGGCAAATACTCAAATAATAATGTGTGGTAATAAACACAGGACAACTCGGCTGTATTTTATATAATAACAAGTGTATTTTCCATTTATAGCATCAATACTGTTCTAAAATAGTTGTAAAATTAGGAAACTTGCCTGTCATTACCATTCTTTTAAGCCAGTTTTAATGCTGCAGGCACAGAACAGGTTGACAGCTTTGGGTTTTGGCTAGCCTACACTAACACATCAATGTAAAATATTTACAAAACTCTTTTTTTTTTTTTTTTTCCTGTAGAATACCTGAACTCCATGCCAAAAACAGCTAATGAAGAGTTGAGGGAATAGACCAAGCTAAATAAATAATACTACTGGTGTTTGATTAAAAAACAAAACAAAACTAAACAAAAACAAAAAGCAAAAAAGAAAAAAACAAAAAACCCTACGGATTAATGATTCAAACTAAACTCTTTAAAGTTAGCATTGGCTATAACTCTTACAGTATGCAAATTAAAAATTCAAAATACAACAAGTATTTAAATACATTATGATTATTTTCCTGTCTGCAAATTTCGTAACATTACTGAATAATTACTAAGTAGTTTATGTTTTTCTTGTGCATGTTATTTTACCAGTGTCATTGGTAAAACTTTCATTTTATACAAATGAAACCAATTGCTTCTTCTTTTTTCTTTACTCAGTATGAGATGGCATTAAGATGGTTAACTTTTTCTATTTATTTTTTTTTAAAATTTTTCTTAACTGTTTAAAGGAAGAAAGAATATGTTTCCCATTTGATGCACAGAGAAAAAGCGGAAAAACTATAATGACAACAGAATCAACAGGACAGATTCTAGCTGACCAACCTTGTAGCTTTTTATGATGGCACAACTATGTCAGTGGACAAAGGAAGAGCCACTGATGCCGTGCATCTGGACTTCAGTAAGGCCTTTAACATGGTTCCCCATAAAATCCTCAACAAGTTTGTGGATGACACCAAGCTATGCAGTGTGGCTGACATGTCCAAAGGACTGGATGCCATCCACAGAGACCTTGACAGGTCCAAGCAGTGAGACAGGGTGAACCTTACGGGGTTCAACAAATTAAAGTGTAAGGTCTTGCACATGAGTCATGGCAACCTTTGCTATCAGTAAGAGAAGGGGGGAGGGATGTAAGGATGGAACACAGCCGTGCCAAAAAGGACATGAAGGTACTGGTTGATGGCAACTGGACATGAGCCAGCAATGTGCCCTCATAGCCCAGAAAGACAACCATATCCTAGGCTGCATCAAAGGAAGCGTGGCCAGGAGGTCAAGGGAGGTGATCCTGCCCCTCTATCCTGCACTGATGAGACCTCACCCAAAGTACTACGTCCAGATGTGGAGTACTCAAGTATAGGAGAGAGATAGACTTGTTGGAGCACATCCAGAGGAGGTCCACAAAATTGACCCATTGAATGGAAAACCTCCACTGAGGCTGAGAGAGCTGGGACTCTTTAGCATGGAGAGGAGAAGGCTCTGAGAAGATTTGAGAGCAGTCTTTTGGTCTCTAAAGAAGACAGAGAAGAAACAAGGGGACAGAATCTTCAACAAGGGCTGGTGATAGAACAAGAGGAAATGGTTTTGAACTAAAAGGGGACATTTAAGTTGGAAATAAGGAAGAAGGCTTTTTAAGACATGAGTGGTGAGGCACAGGTGTCATGGTTTAATAATTTTGTAATTTTGCTATCAGTATTCCACATCATAACATCATATAAAGCATGAATAATTTTACTGAATCTGCAACTTACAGAAGAAGACTACATCTCCCAGAGAACAACATGGTCAGAGATGGGTCACAGGACCTGGACACTAAATTATCTCTGTTGCAGGCTAGACTGACATTCTTTCGAGTTCTGGAGTTCAGGGGAGTGTGTGGGAGCCTTCACCGTGTTGCCTAGATTTTACAGTAGGCCTCTTGGTTTCAGGACTCATTTCTCTCTCCTATTTTGCTTGATTCATTAGCTCAATTTTCAATTATATTGTATTATATTGTGTTATTCTGTATTTTGATATAGTATTTAGTAAATAAGTGTGCCTCCTTAGATCGTTGCAGCTGTTTTCCTAATTAACTTTTCCTTTCAGCCTAGGGCCTCTGCGGGGCCCACAGCCCCCTGTCACGGACGCAGGTAGATTTTGTTTAAACCGTGACAGCAGGTTTCCCAGGGAGGTGGTGAAAGCTCCTTGCCTGGAGACACCCAAGGTCAGGCTAGAGGGGGATCTGAGCAACCTGGTCTAGCTGTAGGTGTCCTTATTCACTGCAAGGCAGCTGGACTAGAATAAGTTTAAGGCTCCATTCTAACTATAACGATTATATTACTTTATGAGAATGTATTGAATCCAGGTGCAAACCAGAATCTCCCCAGAGTGTCTTATAGTAATTGACATATTATTATCAACAAATACACAGCATTGTGGTTAGGTTGATATCTAAAGACCATATAACTAGAAAGATTGTCACAGTTGAAAGGGATAATTGAAAACAAATGAAAATGCTCACCCATGTCCTAGGCTAGCAGAAAAACTCCAAAGGGAATAATCTCTAGAAAGAGATCCTTCCTCAGTCACAGGCAGTCCTTAAGTGAGGTCTAGGAGAGGTGGAGTGATGTACCACCCCTTCCGGTCACACAAATGAATGGCCTTAAATTCTATGAATTTTATAAGGAAATGGTATGTTTTTATATAATGGAAATTAATTTAATTAACGAATTTAATTAATTTTCTTGGTCAATTCTTTGTTAAAGGGTTAAAAATCCAATATGCAAAATAATGTTAAAAAAGCTGGCACAAGCTTTTGTTGTGTGGGACTTTTTGCCTTTAGAGAAATCTTTACAGAATATTCCTTGATGTTTGGAAAACAGATGGTATTTAATAAGCTAATCTTTATTTGCAATGATGAGTGAAAGATGATTAAATTTAAAATTAAATTATGTTTCAGAAGTATCTTGATATCTTGTTTTGCAAAAGATTTTATTTCTTCCTTGTTAAAATCCTAACATTAATCAATGATGGATGAATGAGTGTGCTATTAAGTTTTAAATTAGTTTCCAATTCTCATCAGCTGAAAACAGCACATTGTAAAAGAAGAATGGAGAAATAAGGTTAATCTGAAAATCATGCATCTGCTGCAAGTGTAGTTTTCATGTGGTTGTAAAATTGCATATAAAATTTGGAAACATAGTTTTAAGATTATTATCATTATGATGATAATTGACATACATTTTCTATCTAAAGCTAGAGCTAGCCAAAAATATATCAACATTCATATACTTAGTCTCAGAGGGAGTTAGTGAAAAAAGTAATAAGGATGATATCTGACTAGTTGTACCACAGAAATAATTTTAGTATTTGTGATAAAACTTAGTGGGTCAAACTTTTTTGCAGGCTACAATGGGTTGCTTATTTTCCAGAGGACATTCCAGTGATCAAAGGACTAGAGAATCCTGTTTGTTGCATAGGTTATCTTCTGTCCATGGCTGTTTAACTTTATTGTTTCTAAATCACCTGTGATGAATGTTACTATCCAGTTTGTGTAGTTTCTGAATATTTATAACAGAGAAAATTTCATGTTTTTCTGCTGGAATTTAATTATTTGACTATTTTGAAAGTGTACCACCTGTTTCATTCTGTGAAACAGAACCTATTTTTCAAGCTGCATTTCATTATTATTCTAACTGCCTTCTGACATTCCAAACAGTATAGGAAAATGCTGTGTAAATGTAAAGATCAGCATTGAGAAAAATAAAATAAATTACATGTGTATTTTTTCTCATGATTTGCAGCATCTGAGGCATGGATGTGGATGTGAATGATCCAAATCATTTATTACAGGTTCCAACATCCCTTATATACATTCACCAGTTTTCTCCTTTAACTTTCTCACCTGCATTTATGAATCAACAAAACATTACACAAACACTCCTTAATTGTGCATGCATGAGTTTATCCAGTCAGAGCCATGAGCTGTTCCTAGCCACGAGATCTTCCTCCAGTCAGGGTCATTATCACACAGCCATCACGCAGCTTACTTGACTTTGTTTTTCTCTTCTGGAGATGTCCTTGGTTCTCAGGATTGCTTTCTTATGCTGTTGATCTTGCTCCACAGCTGCTGCTTTGAATAATCTTTCTTGTATTCCCACAATGATATACAAAGGATGTCTGAAGAGCAGAGCATAAAGGCCAATTCAGTAGAAGTTTGGTCAGAAAACAGAGACAATACATACCTGAAAACTTTGTTACCAGATAAACAAAGATTAGAATTAGAGGTACTAACCAAATGAAATCTGAGTAAACATGAATGAAAACGTTCAAAATGTTAAAATCCTTATTTTTGAGTTCCTTTTTGATAAAACATCTCCATTTATAAACCATAAGAACTACTGTGAAATAGGAATTCTCTTATTCAACTGAAGAATGCATTTGACTTACACCTTTCAAGCATTCCAAGTATAAGGAATAGGCTTCATAGTTGTGCAGGAACATGTGTTATTTAGATTGCCTCACATAGAGGAGTTGGACGCACTCAAAAATATGAGCTGACTAACTAAATACATGCAGAAATGAGGTGTATTTGTGAGAGAACTGAATTCCTATTGTGTATTCTGGCTACAGGGACAAGAAAGAAAGCTGTTTTGTGACTGGTTGAAGCATAAAAAATTATACTATACCAATAAAATACAAATAATTATTAAAGAAGTTTGTTTTAGAGCTGTTTACTGATTTGTACTTTGTTATGACCACAATTACTTCTGAAAATCATCAATTTTTTAACTATCTTTACGTTAAAAAAAAAGTAAATGGTGGTATATTGCGTTGGCATTTGTTTTTAAATGAAATTTTCATCTGTTCTCAAAATATTTATTTTTGTAATAATAATAATAATCACTAGGATGCACAAGAGAGTCAAGAATTTGTAAAGTAAGTAGCTAGGGATTTAAACACCTGCTTTGTCAGTTGAAAAAAGATCTCCTTTTTGTGCACTTGAAGATCTAAGAGTGACTTTGAATCTTGCTGGCACAGGGATTGGAACAAAGACAGAGATGATAAGTTTTCCCTGTGGTATTCACTGGCAGTGACATCTTTCTGCTCAAAGTATCTGTCAGGAGGATATACACACACTTGATGTCAGTGAGGAGCTAGCAAGAAAGCTGGTGTAAATCTAGCATCCAGGATCTTTCTGGTGGTTGTGAAATAGAAGCCCTTTGTCTTCTGAGCGTTTTGCAAGAGTATTCTGGGTGGAGAAGGACACAGACTATGAAATCTGCTAATATTCTGAATGGTTATGTAAATCTATGCACTCAGAGCAGGAGAAGACTACTCTTAATTAAAAGGCTGGAACTGCTTAAAGCTCATATCAATGTGCCATTGGCTCCATAGTTTTGGTTCCTATGTGAAATTAAAGGCAAAGTAAACTTGTACTTTAAATTCAGCTTTGTTGGAAGTCTATCACAATGAAAGTAGGAACTTCAAATACAAATATACTTTCTTTTTCCTTACTTCCAAAGCTTTAAATCAGTGAAAAATGAACATAGCCATTCATGTTCTCTGCAGTGAAGAGAGCATAACTTAGAACGAAGCTGAGAAACACTTGTAAGCATCAGAGTACTGACCCTGATGGCATAAGCATGGCAGTATCTACCCATGGATTTGTCAACTTTTATCTGAAAACATAATCACTAGGGTTTGATACTTTTCAGTACAAATAATATAGAGTCCTGACTTTCCTGATGGTTATTGTTTCATGAAAAATGTGCCACTGTTTGTTTTCTCACCACCTTTTACTTAAATTCTCTTTTACAACCTGGAAGATGTTTTTTTGGGGGAAATGAAAATATTAAGAAAAAAATAGCTTAAATCTTTCATTTTCATTTTAAGAAATACCTTGGTTATTTTAAAATATTCAAAATATCTATCTATATAGGTAACTTTGGGAATGAAACTACAGAAATTGGATACCATTAGTGGGATAGGACAAACAAAATGAGGAAAAAAAAATCTGTCCCTGCAGAAATTCAAGGTCAGGCTGGTTGCGTGTATGAGCAACCTGATCTAACTGTAGGTGTCCCTATTCATTGCAGAAGTGTTGGACTAAATGACTTTTAAGGGTCCTTTCCAAAGCAGATGGTTCTGTGATTCTATTCTATTGTATGATTCTGTGATACAAAAACATTGAGAAAATAATGAATTACTCGCAAGAATAAAGTTCCAAGTGGTCTCCTATGCTTATAAAGGAGATTATTTTTCTACTGTAGTAGATGTACAGGATCTTACAATCTGTAATAGACAGTCAGTGTTTGAAAGACAAAATAAGGTAATTGTAAGAGGTGTGATGCAACTGAATAATGAATAATATAATATAATATTTTATTATTTTATTATTTTATTATTCTTTTTCATTAAGGAATGCATAGTCACCCTAAACATTAAAAACTGCCCCAGGACATGTTTTCTGCAATAGCTGAGTTATTAAAAAAAAAATAAAAAATCAATCAAATGATTTCCATGAGTCTGGCCTAGAACAGCAAACAATTTCAACTTCTTGAGTAAGCTAAAAACATAATATAGCATTATGGCTACAAGTTTGTGCAAAACACAGTTACCTGTGATCCTTGAGCACCATGCATTTCACCAGTCTAGTCTGGCATTAATTTGTGCATGTTTGGAATGTTTGAACTCTTGATTTCTATCATTGGCTAATTATATTTTTACCTAATAACAAAATAAATTTTATTTATACATACTTTTTTTGATACTTGCTGAGTCAGTGCTTCCCATAACTTGCTCTAACATCAGTTTTAATTTTTTTGAGTGATATAGGCAATATAGATAGAGACAGTACTACAGTCAACCACAGAAATGCTTGCCAAAAAGTGAAAAAAAGTTTATGGTGATGCTGGATTATTTTAAAAGTGAGAATTGTAATCTTTGAATTAAAGCTTTGATTAAGATATTTTTGGAGTAAGCCTTATTGTTATAGAGAAGCACAGGTAAAGTGAGAAGAACAGCTGAACAGATCTACTTTCACCCATATTTTTTGAAGGAAAAACAGCTTGCAGAAAGAAACATAAGATGGAGAAGAAAGACACTGCACATGCAAATATCTTCTCAGTGTACACAAATTTCTCCTTCTGAACTATTCCGAACCTGTGAAAATAAAAATAAAATAAAATAAAAAAGTAGTCTGAGAAAATTAAACAAATTGTGTATTATGTCTCCTTTAAATATTTCATTTCCTCTAAAGCTACTTCTGTTGTCTAACAAGAAATAGAGAATATGTTTCATTTCTATTTTCATGATTACTGGATGAAGTGCTTCCCCATTCCTAACTCACTTTCCAGCTGTATCTGTATGGTACATTGTGAGAGTTATGTATCCCAGAATCACATAAAAGAATACTAGAGTGAAACTCTCTGGTATGAGAACACCAGTCTCACAAGCTGTTCTTGATGGACATCCCTTAGACATAGCTGAGCTCAGGTAAGTCAGTGAACACTGCAGTGTAATGACCTGAGGAGGTATACAGACTGTCATTTGTGTGAGAGATGGTGGTAGTTCACTTGAACAAAGACTAATGTTAAACTAAGCCAGTAATACTTTTGTCATCAAATGAAGAAAGACTTGTTTTTGTGGGGTTTCAGTATATGAAACTCTTGCTGATTCAGTTTCTATCCTGATTCATGGCTGAAGCAAGCCTGAGAAGGCATTCCCAGAGAAGAATATTCCCAGTCCAAGCTGTACAAGCATGGCAGTTCTTGAAAACACTGTAACTAGGACTTTTTTAAATGATCGCTTGTATTTTAGGATTTTTAGTATGGATTACATAATCTTGATCTTCAGCAGGAAATAAATATGTGTGCCTGAAAAACACTCCTCTTTGAAAAGAATATAGAGGATCAGGTTCATCTTTGAAAAGCCTGTTCACATCCCAAAGATCAAAGCAGAAGTCTTGCGGCATTTACTTTTCTCATGTTTGTTGGGTTGAAACTCAATATCAGAATACTAAAAAATATTGCAAAGGAAATTTGTAAAAACTAAGTACTACAGTAGCAAGTATGCAACCCACAGATAAAATCTCTTTGTTTTGTTCATTAAATTTTCTTAAAATCTTTATTTACGACTGAGGTTTCCCAGTTTCTATTAAAATGTTACCATTGATAATGACAAGTCAATAGCAGTATGAGAAACATTAAAACCATCATTTTTTTCACATTTGAGATTCTGTTACACTGATTAACTTAGTCCAGTGTGGTATTCTGCAATCTTGTCACTCTGAATGCATTCAAATGCAATTTTAAACAGAGATTCCTTCACTTCACCAGCAGTAGAACTACAAAGGCAGAAAGTTTCCTGGGCAATTTCAATTCTTGTTTATTAGGTGAAGGTATACATTACTAGGCCATCTTGAACACAAACTCAGTCCCATCTTGCATGCCTGTGTGCTGCAGCCTTTGTTGCCCACTGTACTGTAGTTCACCACTTGGGGACCTCCTCTCTCATCTGGGTGTTTAGAGCCTGCTTTTTGTGATTCTTCCAGACATTAATAGACTTCACTTGGATTTATATAAAGTTCAGGGATATGGGACTCTGGCTAGCCTTGTGATGTTCAGAAAGATTATGTAAGGAAATCAGAATGACTGACTGTACGAAGCCACACGTGGATTTTGATGTCTTGTACTTCTCACCATATACACAAGCTGTCAAGCAAGGAAAAAACTCTGTCTTTACATTTCATGTATCTCTTATAGCTCCAGCATCAGAAAATAACAGCCCTTTGTGAAACAAAACCCCCAAAAAACTTGTTTGCTTTATCTGTTCCCTGAAACCAACTAATGTGCAGATGTCCTACTGTCTGATCAGGATGCACATCCAGAATTTTCTCTAAATTATATCTTAGAGGTAGATGTTTTGAGCATATGCTTATATGCAAATCTGAGTTCACATTCAGCACATATTGAACTTTCTACCTTTGTCATGGTCTGTTTCCCTGTGTGCCTTACTGGATGAGTTCTATATGGCCAGAGATTACTCATGTTAAACAGTCTAGAAAAAGTCATCTGTGTAAGGCTAGAGTCTGGGAACACTCATTAGGCAGCTGTAAAGTTTTATGCTCAGAGTGATAAAAGAATGCTGTTTGCTGCCCTATCTCATATTATTTTATTCAGATGTGATTCTAGTCTACTTCAGTAGAATATTCCTTATAACACAGCGCTGATATTAGAGCTAGGTAAGTCTTATTTTTCCCACCTGAGCTAAGAGCCAAATAGCCATAACCAAGGCATTCTCAGTGGAGAGAAGGTGTGGGGAACAAAAAAAAAAAAAAAAAAAAAAAAAAAGAGATAACAATTAAAGCTAAGAAAATTGGAGCATATCTTCTTTTTTTACTCACCTGTGCAGTAAGATGTACAGTGCTGTTATATACATATGCGTACATCTGCATATGCTTTCCCTGAAATCTCAGAGGCAGTTTTTATTCAATTGTGGGCAATCCAGAGATGATTTTTCTTCTGCTGACTGAGATCGGGCTCAGTGCTACACAGGAGATTAAAGCTAAGATAATGATAATCCATTACAGTCTGAGAATCTATAGCTTGTCTGTGCTGGTACAGCACTGATGCTGTAAAGCCTTTGTGCCAGTGTCTCCCTGTTGACTGATAATATGACATCAGCTCAGAAACAAACACTGTACATAGTTAGTATACATTACACTTTAAAGGCTTTATCCACCGGTGGATTTCTATAAAATGCTGATATCAACACTGATACTGTTTTGTATTGTGTTAAAAAAAAAAAAGATTGAGACAACACATTTAAACCTGACAATACAACTCAGATATATCTTAGAAGCATTCTTTTTTTATGAAAGGGCAGTTTTATGTTTATCTCTATTATTATTTTATTTTTCAAATATATGTGGCTTGATTGAATTTGTCCTCAGAATTTAAATCTTTCTTCTTCATATTCTGGACTAGATTAAATTGTGAGTTACTGGTGTGACTCCTCTATAAGCAAGCATGGTTGGAAATTACATACCTGGGGAGCTAATTAGAATCAGTTGAACAGTGTTAAAACCAGCCAAGTATTTAAATTCTTCTGATTCACAGTAAGATTCATTTTCTGAGATCTATCACTAAATGGGTATTAATGGCTCCTTGTGCTGCCAAGCTTGGTCACTTGATGGGCTTAATAGTCTGTTAGAAGCTATTGGGTGTCTTTCCAAGACCCTGCCCATCAGATAAATATATTTGTCCATGTATGTCCTTTTCCAAGGTCTGGGTAGCAACGCAGAAATGCAAAGAGGGACAGTTTGATGCTGGGTCACCTACTACATTTCTGTAAAGAGATATTTCATTCAGCTCTGAAAGGCAATTTATCTTCAGAAATTACATTCAGGTGTCATTTGGCATGCATTTCAGATGATTTAGGCTTACCACTTTCATAAGTATTCGCTAATATAGTTTGAAACCCTACTATATCCTTGGCAGGAGTAGCTACATCTTGCCTTCGTTTGCAGATTTCTTTATTCTTTTTCCTTCTGTTTGCTATCATATCACATCTTTTTATTCAACGTCTGCCTTAGATAAGCTATCAGCAGTTACCAGGGCCATGTAAGAAACATGACCTGCTTGCAAATTACATCTCATCCTGTGTAGATGTACTCTTCGGGCACTGCAGAGTACAGAGCTTAAGACCCTTCTATCAGGTGCCTGTGGTTTCTGCTGGGGAAAAAAAAAAAAAAAAAAAATACAATTCAGGTACTTAGTAGAAATCCCATATGCTCAGTTTGAAGCCAGGGAGATTCCCTGCTGCAGGCATGACAAATCTCTAACACCATCAGAGCACTCCTACAGTGTATGTCTAATCTCAAATGACCAGGCTTCTGCAAAATACATTCTCTCACAGCAAAACTATTAACCTTGATTTAAGGGAAAAGCCAAGCATTTCTCTAGCAGCTGAGGATGAGTGTGTGGGGTATGTCTGATAGGGTGGAGGCTTTACTCTAGAGAGGATTCCACAAGGAGTGTCCCCCTAGTATCTTCTAGGATGCTGTGGTGAGAAGGCCTGGGACTACCACCCGGGTGGTGTGGTATGGTTCCTCCCTAACCAACTTCCTCCCACAGCAGCAAGATAATCAGGGTCAGGCAGTGGATGGGCCAAAACCCAACCATCCCCAGCCACCACTACAGGCCCAAGCCTGGGCAGGATGGGTAAGGACTGAGGTGGTTCCTGGCTTGGTGTGTTCCAGGACTTCAAAACAGCTTGGGAATTGCTTTCAATTTTCAAAATAATTAGAACAGTCTAAACATCTTGGAAATTACCTTCTAATATCCAAATTATCTTGCAGAAAAGTTATTTTGTGTATTTGTTTTCTGCTTTTTCATTTGTTTGGGGTGGGAGGGGAGCGGGAAGAGGAAGGTACTTCTCCTTTATACTGGAAATCCCAGCAACTCTTCTCTCTCGTCATGTGTTAGTGTTATTTAAGGAAAGAAAAACAATGACTTTGTGGGTGCTATTTCTGAAGAACAATATTAGAAAAAAGACCATTATGTCCAACCTCATTTAATTACCCATTAGAGATGATCTATAATGGAAGTAAAAGTATATATATATAAAGTATATAGATATATAAAGTATAAATATATATATATATATAAAGAATCAATTTGAAAGGCACAGACTCTCTGAATTAGTGACTACAGGTTTAAAGAAAATATCATATATAGAGTGGATAAAAAAATAAACTTATTGTCTATTCACACAGAGCTAATTCTCTGTAAATCTTTCCATGCTTTCTAAACAGTTGTAAGCATGGTTGTTTCTTTGGACTCCTGTAAAACCTCATACAGTATCTTTGACTTCAGTGAAATTATGATTGATTTGTTCATTTTAATTATAAATATTTTCATAGGTAAGTGTAAATACAGTAATGATGGCGGGCATGCTTAGTCTTTTTTTCTTTTGTTTTCTCTTATACTATTACTTTAGGAATGAGTGGAATTTTCTGGGATATGCAGAACTGATTTGCCATGGTGCATCCATTACAAGAATTTACTATTATTACACAATACTACTCACTATGGTATATTGGAATGTGTATTTGTTTTGTTTCTTTTCCTTTAAACAAATAGTAAAACAGATTTACTTCCTATCAAATGCATTGCCCTGACGTAACAACAATAATATTTAGGGCAGGCTATGGTATTTCACATAATTTAATAAAACTGGAAGGATCATGTTTTTGTTGGTGGAATTGCTTATCAAATTTAACTGTTGATTTACCAGAGGTTTACAAGAGAGAAGCTGAGATTACTTTTTAATTCTGATGAGTAAGGAGTTTACTTTAGTCAGGTGTGCATTATTTCAGCGGTTGATATATTTACACTTAAAATTACTATGAAAATTCCATATGTACCCAGTATAATTTTTAATTCCCTTTCTGGGAATTTAAATAAGTCAGCTTAAAAATTCTTTAAAATATTTACATAGGCTGTGCACACTTTTCATGCTCCAAGCTGCTGATTAGGCATTCCATGGAACCAATGTAAACATTCCAAGCAGCTATAAGGGGTTATTATATACATGGGAGTAGTGAAAAAGCATCGCATCCATGTAACAGTCAGTCATGTCAAAAAGCATACAGCCTGGATAATTGACCTGTTTGAAGTGTGTCAGACAGAGACTGGATCCAGCAAAGCTCAAATCCTCACACTACAATACACAAGTATTAAAAAAGAAATGTAAAGGTCCATAACAACTTTCCATTTTGATTTTCAGAATCAGATATTTCAGAATGTTACACCAAGTTCTAAATAAACTAAAACTTTTATTTCTATATATCTCCCTACCAATTTCAGTTTGCTCAAAACTCACTTGTGTTGGAGAATAGTTTGCAACAAGAGCGTCTGTAGAAATCAGAATTCAGAATATCTCATGCAACTGAAAACCACTCAGAGAAAGCAGTAATCACAGAAAATTGTTTGCAGACTCTGTAAACGGCAAACTCATTTTATCAGTCTGACTTCCTTACAGAAACAAGCATGCTGTTCTGAGCCACAGGGTCAAACTGTCATTTTCTCTTCATTCTCCAAATAGATGTATGAGAATTAGAGAACTTGAAATAACTTCACAGGGAATTAAACCCAAACAATTTCTTTATTTCATTTAGTTGGCTACTACTAGAAGCTTGAGTTGCTTCATAAAGATTTTTGAGTAATAATTCTGCACTATTTTCTATATAGTGCTTAGTATCTTGCCTAAACAGACACGTATATAGTTTGATAGGACTGACTCAGAGCTTAGCACAGTATAAATCTAGGGGCAGTTCATTTAAACATAATCCTATATCATTTCTGTAGAGCTGGTAAAATGAAAATTAATAGTGATAAACAATAAAGTGATAATGTACATTAATTTTAGGTTCCATTACTATTTTTGTGTTTGTTTTTCTTCTCAGAAACAGTATTTTCAGATCAAATTATCATGCTTTTGAAGGATAAATTATTGCAATATTACTGTGGTAAACTATACTCAGTCTTTAGTCAAATGATTTCTGTTTTGTTTTTTTTTTCTCCTAAGTGACCGTTTTCCAACAGAATAATAACTTCCAGTTATCTTAACAGAACACCTTGAATTAGAAGTACTAGCTAAGTCCATCTAAAATCAGTACTTCAGTATCAGTACATTTTGGCATTGTAGCTAGAAGCTTGTGTTACACGCAGTTCTACACATGCATACAAAAATGTAATAGTCAAAATCTGAAATTTGCATCTGCCTTAAAATATTAACACTGAGAAAGTTTGTTACAACAAAAACCCTACTGCTTTTGGTTTTTTTTGTGTTTGTTTTTTGTTGTTGTTGTTGTTTATCTCAGTAATATGAATTACATAAAGTCTTAGGCTTCTTGTGTTTTACCCTTAGGTTTTTTACGTGTGCATATCTACTTGTATCTTTTGGGAAAGCTTTCTAATGTCAGTAGCAGTTAGGCTTTTAAATCACCTAGTCTGAGTTTTACTTTGTTCTTGATGATATAACTTAATAGTTTGTTAGAAGTTTATTTATGAACATATACTGTACCCCATCGATACTTATACCACCTCATAATACTCAATTTTGGAAAGCAATTTATCTTAAGATTACTTTTCTGCTGTTATAGATTAAAAAAAAAATTCTTTTGCAATCTGCATAGACTGTAGCAAGTATCAGCAAAATGTTTTTCCTTTTATGGTTACAGAAGCAAGTAACTGATGAAGCAAGAAAAAATAATAATAAAAAAAAAGAAAAACAAACCAAAACAGAAACATAATCATCAACAAAACAACAACCCAACAACTTAATTTTGCATTAACAAACTGGGGACAGAATCTGTTGATGTGTTGTGTTCTACTGCCCCAGAAGAAGACTAAATATTGTACTGGGTTAGCAACTTCTGAACTTTTCCATTTATTTTCCATATATTGCTATGTCTCTTCAACTTTGAAACGTAAGAAATAAATACGCTTAGGTTACTTTATGCTTGGTATATATATGGCAAATGCAAATTTTCGTAACTAAAGCAAGCTAAACCCCTCCAGTACTATAAGATGGAAAACTGACATACTGGGAGCTGCTGTAGCTGAGAAGTGAAACCTGGAGGTCCTGGGAAGGCGGGGGGGGGGGGGGGGAAATCACCAAGTCAGCAGGAATCAGTTGAGCACTCTGGCAGTGTCCTGAGCTGTATTAGCTGGAGCATGGCTGCTAGACTAAGAGAAGTGATTATTCCCTTTACTGAGATCTTGTTAGACAATATGAATGTATGGAGTCCTTTTTATTTAATTGCCTCCTTATCCAAGTACAAGATACACATTAGCAAACATGATACACATGAAGCTCCACCAAGCTAGCCAGGGTTGGAACACCAGCCCTGTCAGCACAGTTTAAGGAGCTGGACATGGTTTGTGTGTAAACTAACATCTTCCAGGCCACAGCAGATGTAAAGATATAGCCAAACTCCTCGCAGCAGTGCCTGGTGGGATGATGAACGGCATTATGTGGAACAACGAAGATTCAGAGAAGACATAAGAAAACTTATCTCTATGAGGACAGACAAACATGAGCTGAACCAAAAAGGTTCAGTCTCCCTCAGTGAAATCTTTCAAAACTCAAGCTGACAAAGCACAGACCAACCTGATCTGTACAGTGACAACAATGAAAAGATGATAGTAAATATCCAAAAGGTTATTTTCAGGAAAAACTCACTTGTATGGAGGCCTTCAGTCTGCTGGGAAACACTGAAGCAATCTCCACTAAGCAGCAGTCTCTAAAAGATGCTGCCTTAGTGGTGGTCAGCCCTTAAATGAGGTCTAGAGGAGGTAGAGTTAAGCTTCACCCCTTCCGGGAGCACAGATAAATTACTCTCACCTGTGCTCCCACAGCTGACCTGACACTTGCCTCAGCTGATTAATCAGAGGTTCGGGCTGTGATTACCAGTTTCCCATACATAGTCAGAGTTCAAGTTGGACCTACCTTGAACAGAAAACTGGAACAGAGGTCTAACTGAGATCCTTTGCAACCTAAATGATTCTATAACTATGTTGTCTGAAAATAGCAACAATGTACAAACCCATAAAATTGTTTCCCATGTTAAATTGATTATTGCATTAACTTATTTTTCCTCCTGACTTAGATGAAAATAGTGGGTTTCTTGGTTCCTTCTGATCTACTTCCTAAAAAACAAGAATAAATATGTAAAAATACATGTTTCCTATCTGTCATATTTGTTCATCACATGCTTTGGATATTGCAGATATTCATCTATTCCACTTAAATCTTGAGAGAATGTGAAACAATCTGCCCTTTTAGGGGCAGAGTTATGTTTCAGTGCTTCTGAACTACTGTTCAGAAGCAACAAAGTGTAGGGGTTTTTAGTTTGTTTATTTGTGTTGTGCTTCTAAAGAAAGTCTGCCTTTGTTGTAATCTAGAACCACAAAAATCAGGGGTCTTGGCTTATGCTCCTCTGCAGTGACCCTTGAAATGAACAGAAGCATGGCAATGAATTGCAGAAATGTCTGCAGAGAAAACTGACAAATGGTATTTTTTGAGATCTTTATTTATAGGATACGAAAATCTGGATCCCAAATATATCAAAGGCCCAGGAAAAATTATGTCAAACTTTTGAAGTTTGTTTCCTCTGACCTTTCTACTTCAGACTTGGATGATCACTTGAATTTAATAAGGAATATTTTACCTTGATACCTCACCTTTTATGTTTAAATTATTACAGAACACTTCATAAAGCTGTAAATTAAATACTAATACTGCAGTAAATGTATAAGTAAATGTATCAGCAATTGTGCACTCATCTGTGGCTTATGCTCAGCTATGCACTTTAGAATTTTCTTTATTAAGAGGAATGTTGGCAGGGATTCCTAAGTCATACTCTAACCTTTGAGAGAAGTGCTTCATATTACTGCTGGAACAGGACAGACTTTAGAGACAGACAGTGACTGTCTTTGCAGTCTACCTTCTCAAAATAAAGGATGACACTACAACTCTATATGTCTTGATCACACCTACACATCCAACTGTCCATGAGATTGGACAGAAATGTAAAATACATTTCCACTGCTGACACAAGCGGGAAAACTGAACTTTTCAAGTGCACTGTTTTCAGGCTATCTTAAAGTGCATCTTCCCCTTGACACCCACCTCCCTCCACTCTATTATGCAAATAACTTATGTTTTAACTATCTGAAAAAACTAGGCCTAAAAGTTAAGAGCTCTGACTCATGTTAGTACATCCTACTTCATCATTCTACTCTCAGTGGAAAAAAGTCTTTTTCTGAGCAGCAGAATAGATCTCTGAAGAAGTTGTTTCTTTTGTGTGAGTGTGTGGTTGTTTTTTTTTTGTTTGTTTGTTTGTTTTTGTTGTTGTTGTTGTTGTTTTTTACTCCTCCATGAAATATAGAGCTAAACAGGATAAATTAACATCAGCAATAATGCTTTTACTTAATTGGGATAATGATTACCTTGATTGGTTCTTTAAGCTGATTTTCTGATCTCTTCATCCATTACTTCTCAGGGATATGGTTTTAAGCTATGACACAATTTATAGTAGCCTTTTATATATTGGAAGATGGCTTATGAAATTTTTTTGTTTACCAACACTGAGGGCTAGTTATGCTCTTCCTTGTATCTCGGATGATTGTGATATGAGATTCATTAGAGTCTATAGAAGATATCTGCAGTGAATGTTCTGCGTGGCTTTTTAGTTCTTTTGATTATAATCTAGTTCTCACTCCATCCTTCCGCCCCCCGTATCCCTCCCACTCCCAAAGGAAAATTATCATCCCTTTCACTGTGCTTATTGTAATAACCCAATCAGGTATGCTTGAGAACTTGGAACATTTCTCCACCTGTCACCTGGTAACAGTATCACAGAACCAGAGAATCACAGAGGTTGGAAGGACCTCTGGAGGTCAACCATTACAATCTCCCATCTAAAGCAGTTCCCTAGAGTGGATTGCACAGAAAAGCATCCAGGATGGTTTTGAATATCTCCAGAGAAGGAGATTTCACGATCTCTTTGAGCAGCATGTTCCAGTAGTGATCTCTAGGGTCCAGGTTTCTCCTAGTCTAACTAGTCCCTTGGACTCTCCAGTAGTAAGGCTGAGCATATGTTCATAATAGGCAAATCATGTTGTATAATTTACTAAAGCACTGAATTTAGATAGACTAGATTTTTCAATCTATTGCTATCACAGTAATTATTAACAGTACATAAAAGTCATTGGAAAACATCTCATGAGAGTTTATGAAGACTCGGGGTTGCATTCTGCCCTGTTCAATTTTGTCCTTTCTTGAGTTTTATTTTCTATACGCAACTTTTTCACTTGGGATGTATCTTGACTGTATCTTAATTAGAGAAGTTCAACAAAAATTTAAACAATTTATAGAAAGGCAATAATTTTATAGTTATTAGTGGAGTGGTTAACAAACATTGATTTTAACTATTTTCCCCTATAATCCAGTTTGGTTCATCTTTCTTTCAGCTACTCATGCAAAATATTTAATTCACCAATAACTTTGAGGACATCCAGCTAAGACTGTCAAAGTTTTCAAGTCCCATCTGACTTAAGGTATCATGATAAAGTTCATCCTTAGACTCAGTATTCTGCAACTTTCATGGGGCTGACTCAAGAGCTAACTGAGCCTTTGAATCCACATATACAAAAAATATGAAAGAATATTTCAGGGGATATCAAAAGCAGATAGCAGATCACAGTTGAAACTGTTCACATTAATATATGCAACTAGAGTCCACAGGAATACAGTAATTGTAGCTGCACAACAGCAGGAAGAATTTGCTGAATGAAATAATTTCAAGTGAAAGCAGAGTAAAAGTATAGTAAGTAAAAGACTAAGAAGTGGCCAGGCCTTATTTAGAGTAAATTGTGTAAACAGTCCTATAGCTGAGAGATTCATAGATTCTTCTGGGCATCCCAAGGCATTGTTTGTACGGAGAGATGTGTGCAGATTATTCTCACTGACTCCAATTCATTCTTCTTTCTCTGCTAGCAAGGGAGCTACAGCTGTGGTTTGATCTCTGGTTTGGTCTGTGCAAGACCATCATGCTAAATTGTGGCACACACAAGAACTCATGTTGAAGGCTTAATTTTTAAAGCCAAGACTTTGACAGGGCTCTAAAAGAAACAGCAAATTTACATCAGTTTTTGGATCATTGATGCACTTCAAGATTTAAGATGGAAGATTAATTTGTAATTCCTGTGGGGATCATACACAGACTTCTGGAGCACTTGAACTACTGCCAGCATCACACCCAGTATAGAGGGTTCAGTGAACTCATATTTTGATATGGTACAGCAATTACATATTCTTAAATTCCCTAAGGAATCAGGGTATCTCACTGTGATCCTTATAGTAACTCTGATGTGCTTGTAGATTATCCTCTGGTCTGAAACCATCCTGTGTAATTAATGAGATCATCACAGGGTAACAATTAAGTGTATTTTTGCATGTTCAGATTGCAGAAGCATGACAGAATGGCTCTAGAGACCTGCTCTACAGATAAATAACTCCCATCTTCAAGCTGGTCAGAGACTGTTCCTCAACCACAGAAGTGCTGGGGAGAAGAAGAAACAGAAAATTTACTTCTTAGCTGCAGTGCCTGTTTCTAAACCTGTCAATTGCATTTTAAAATACAAGTATTTATTTGTATATGCTAAAACTCTTTTGCTCCATTAAAATCACAGTGAGCATCCTGCAAATAAAGCTACACAAAGGAAAGTTGACAGCACTCTGTCCTTAAGAAAGAAGAGAAATTTAGAACAGGTGCAGCATTATGATCTTTAGAATGCTATTATGGAAACATGAGTAATGTCATTCAGAAGGTTAGCCATCTGCTTTCTGAATATCTGTCAGTGACGTAGGAACAGCAATGTAAAAGTGATGCATGGGGGGTGTCTCTGAAGTGTTTTAACAGAAAGCCTGTGCTTTTTGTGAAGAAAAATATGTTCCATTTTCAGTTTGTTTTTCATAGGTGTGTGTAGAATGTCTGTTTTGTAAACATTGTGAAAATTATTATAGTGTGATTTAGTTGTGCAGTTTGCATCCTATTTTATTGAGTTTTAGCACAACTTCTTGTGCAAGATGAAATCTGAAAACTAGTCTTTTTGTGATGGAGGGTAGTTGTATTTAAATTATTTATGAGAAATAAAATATTGGAGTGCCTTGAAATTCAGACACTAGCTACAAATATTATACTTTCAGACCCTCAGTTGTGACATAGGCTATAAGTTGATCCATGAGATGTGGGTTAAGTGTCAGCTCATAAAGAAAGAAAACACAAGAGGAGGACAAATTAACTTTAAAAAGCAGCAGAGCCTATTGGTGAGAGTCAGCACTTACAACAGCAGTGCTATACTAGATTTATTAACAAGCTATTTGAAAATGACAGAAATACCGCCCCTTAATGTTGCAAATAACAAGTAAATCTGTCTTTACAGGGACTAAACATTTTCATTATCATGCAGAGGATAAAACCTTCCTAGAAACTGACAGGAAACAAGGAAAAGTAAGTAACTGCTTAGAGACATGCAGCAGAAAAATAAATTTTAACAAGGTCAGTACAGAATTCATATAGTGCTGTAAACACATCATCAACAACAACAGCAACAACAACAAAAACAAAACAAAATAAACCTGCAGACACTGCTGGCTGCCAGGGATACAGTAGTCACATCAGCCCTAAACTCCTATTTAAAACATAGAAGATTCTAGAAGTGTTTAGTGAGTGATAATGAGACTCCATGTATATCAAAGAGACTCAAAACTTATATCAAACAATGTAATTAGGCACTGGAGTGATAGCAGAGGAAACAAGCCAACTGTGGGTGCAGGAGATAGAAATCAGACCATGAAAAGCAATTTGGCTCGCTGTGCTGGAATGGAAACACTTCAGGAGGGAAAATGTTAAATCTTTTCGGCTGGCTGATGAAGTGGTCTGCACACAATCTGACCACAGAGATCAGTTCCACAAAAGGAGCCCTTACCTGCTATTATGTTGTACAGACAGGACAATCAGGAGAGGGAGTTTATCACTTACACTTTCACAGTCTCAATTACTGGGAGAAGCACCAAACATACCTTCTGCAGGAAGCAAAGGCAGACTCGGTGCCCAGAAGCGTGATTCATTGCTTTGCTGCAGCTTTCCCCAGCTTACAGGTATAAAGTGCTCACCATAGCGACACGAGCCAGTCCAGTGCCAAGAGAGAAGCAATCAAAGCAAAATCTTAGCAGTGCACTGCACGTGTATCCTGGGGCTTCCATCAAAGCCAGGAAAACAAAAAAAAAAAAAAAGAAAGAAAAAGACTACCTACCGAGTACAAAGTGGCTGCTTTTCGTTATGTAAAACAAATGAGAGGTAGTGAAGGGATTATATAGTTAACAAAAGAGATGTATTGCATGTGCACAGAAGAGTTCAGTTAAGTTTGATATAAATAGAACAATTGAACTTGAATGTTTGGCTGCTCAACTTCAATACTCATGTAATGCAGGGTTTTGTTCGCATAATTTCTGTTGGTTGCATTTCTTCATTTTTACTGAGTCTAAAATATACCACCTACCTTCTCTAACTCACCTCACTATTTAAGAATGAGGAGATCTAGCAAGCTGAAAATTAGATATAACACTAATAAATAATTAGCTGACAGAAAGCAGAATTATCGCTTGATAGTGTGAAACAATTAGGCAGGGAGAATAATCCATTGTGGTGTGCCTTTGGATTTCCCTTCCCTAGGATGAGAAAAGACCCCAAACAAGAGCACATTACTAATTACACTATAAACATCAGCATTCCTTTTCTGGAAAAACAAACCAACCCATAGTAGTATATTATATTTGGGCCAGCTCAAGCAGTGATGCTAGTGACTGATGCCTGCTTCTGCCAGGGGTTCACTAGAAGTCAAGACTCCAATAATACATGGGAGAACTAATCGAGGAGAATCCTAACTGACATGTGTATGAAAAGGAATTAAATAGGCCAAATAAGTACAAGATTTTTTTGTGAAGCATGGCAATGAATTTTCCCTTTATATTGTATTTATTTATTTATTTATTTATTTATTTATTTATTTATTTTATGGGGGAAATTTCTTTGATTTTTCATGCAACTGTCATTTTTTATTCATGCCCACAGATGCTAGATGTGGTTTGGGCCATTGTGTCAGTTTTAAATTTAGCTCATTTGTTAGTTCTGTTGCATGTTACAAATTGATTATGATTACACTGCACAGTGATTATTCACAGGTTTGCTAGAAACATGCCCATAATTGCCATACTGTCTACAGAAATTATATGAAACAAATAGAATATTTGAATTAAATCCTGAATAAGCCAGACCCAGAGTAGATGACTTTATGAAACTAAACCTAGGATGGAAATCAATAGACACAATATCTATCTTGAGCAGTCATTCTACCATGTGGTTCTCTCTAAGGAAAATGTTTAGAAGAGGTCAATATGAACATCATTTTAAAAGTGCGCAGCCCTACTGGATGTGTAAGTAATATTTATTCTTACTTTTTTCTATTTTTATTTTTTTTTTCTTTTAATAACTAACAGTATATTAACTGCCTAGTTTCCTGACGGAAGGGAAGTAGTGAACCTGGAAGACACATTTAAAGTGAAATTATGACCTCTGACTGATTTTGGTCAGTCAGAAAAGCCATTTGTTTGCAAAGGGTATAGTGGTGATAGGCTAAGGAGCATTAAGACTTACTATGTAGAAAATATAAACTGATAATATTTTAAAAAAAAAAAAAATTAAAAAAAAAATCTGGAGTTTAGGAGAGAATGGGGGAAAGATGGCAAGTGAAAAAGATGAAAGCATTGTAATAAGAAAATACAATAGGAAAGATTTGAAATTTGGAGGAAAAGGAGCAAAAATGAGAGAGAAAATGGAAAGCCTTAAGTCATAGTATTATTTTTCTTTGAAGACTATAATTTAGTAATTTTTTTTCCAGTCTCTGTTGTCCTCTCAGTTGTGTTCATGCAAAGGACTGTTAGAAGGCACAACAATAACCATTATGTCCTGAATATTAAATTATATCAAAATTATTGTTGTCCTTCATGCTTCTGTAAACATAAAAATTCTGCCTGAGTTCGTTTAATACAATAGAAATAAGACCTTTTGTCCACATGAGATAAATTTCTACTGTTAGTTAATACAACTAACACTATTGCGAAGCTGAGGTATATTTTAAATGCTTTTTTGTATCCCAAACATACAATTACAAAAGTAGGAAGCTCACCATGACCTTATTCTAGAGTCAGTCTAATGCTATAAAAATATTAAGCGTCATAGATGGTAGTGTATCTTCACAAAGCACTTAAAGATGCAGAGAATTTGGCAGATGGCTCACAATATTTGGTAATTTTCAGAATACTTTTTAAAAAAATTATTATTTTTTTTTAAGTCCAGTTACATGGGAATTGCACAAATACAATTACAATTGTGAGATGAATGTCTGTTATTTACATTATGTGTACATATGTATATTTACTGGAAGCATTAATGTATTATTCTCAAATGGAATACTGAATTTGTATTGGTAGGTGCAGGAGTGTGTCATTCAAAATTGTTGACTATCAAGCAGTTAAAAATATTTTTCAGAATCTCTATCAGAAAAAGTATTTAAATACTGGAATCTTCAGGAATATAAGGTTTTCTTCTGTCTTGGAGAGGAATTGATACATAGTGAATCAGGTTATTTTAAAATAAAAAATGAAAGAAAACACAAACTAGTTTTCTCCACTCCACAAAAAATATCACTATATACAGTTACTTGCAAAGTGGAAAATTTTATCTGTTTATGAGTATTCAATGAGTATCATTTTTATTTCTCTGCAAAGATGCTGAGGTCTAATGGCCTAGC
Source organism: Coturnix japonica (assembly GCF_054131305.1). Taxonomy (NCBI): domain Eukaryota; kingdom Metazoa; phylum Chordata; class Aves; order Galliformes; family Phasianidae; genus Coturnix; species Coturnix japonica. The sequence goes on along the minus strand of NC_140663.1, from coordinate 91,313,412 downwards.
GCTATGTTTCTGAAATTCTTTAAATAATGGACTGGGTCCTTCTGGCTGATTTTCCTCGAGGATACAGTTGTAAGGTATGCTTTCATTTCTATCAAGATCAGTTTAAGAGGCTTTCCACTTCTCCACTTTCCCTTCGTGCTGGAAATAACATTCCCTTCAGCTGAATCAGTGCAGCTCTCTCTGTGGCATCATTTATACAGGAACTTATCACTTATTCCTTTTTCAGAGCATTCTCTGGGAAAACACAACGTCTAGAAAACAACTGTTTAGAAATCTTTTAAACAGGATTTGCCACCAGAGAAACTGTCATATGGAATTTCACCCTGGGATCATCTTCTTACTCTCAGTTCCTACTGACTGAAGTCAAACAGTTTGTTGGAGAGTAAGTGGAATGCGATGTCAGAGGAAAGAGACAGGCATGTTGTGTACAGTTGTTTTTTTTTTAAGCAACCCCGAGGGAAGTACACTTCAAAGGTGCTTTAAGATTTGTGTAAAATACAGCTACACATTTTTCTGGGGAAAAAAATGTCACAGTATTTTGTTTGGGTTTGTTTCTTTGTTTCTTTTTAAAATGAAACAGATCTTAGAAATGACAGAAAGTTGGTTTTATTTTCATGATTAGGAAGTGGATAAAAACAACTGAAAACAAAATGTTTATTCCCCCTCTACCTCTGCCAGTGAACTGCAAAATCAGTTTTCACATTACAAATGTGACTGAGTGTTAAAAAATCCCCTCTACACTGTAAAAGAGTAGAATAGAACAACAGTGTGTGTTAGAAAAGAAAAACACTGCTGTGTGGCCATGCTTGTTTTAAAATTAGTCCATTTTGTCTGCTTCATTACACATATTTTGCTTATCAGATAATTGTTCAACTGTCTGAACACAGTCACTCTTTCTATTAACAAAATTTAAATTGGAATTAACCTTGTTCCAGCCCACAGTCTTTTATAAAGAACGATATTCATGTCTGTAGACTAATTGCACTGAGAAAGTTCACCGCAAAGACATAATTAATAGTCCATAATGTTTGGGAAGGTGACATTTCCTACTTTCTTTGAACTCTCAGTTTGATATTTGAAAGTCTGTATAAGGTACTGAATCTAGGGTATTTAATCTGGAGTGGTGTCTAGTTGGTAGTTAACTGAACTTGCTTCCTTTCCCTTAACAGCAATAAAACAGAAAGGACTAATTACCCCTTTTATAGGTGCAATTTGAACTTAACACTCAAGAGAGGACGTGAGTGGTAAACCACTGTTATAGGCGATTTCACCATCTGTACCTTAAAATTGTAACTATTGAGCTAGCAAAATAATACTTACTGCCTTTTCACAGAAAAAAAAAAAAACTAAACTTTTTTTTTCTTTTTTTTTTCTTATTTTCCAAATTGCTGGAAGAATGTGATAGTGCAGTAGTGTTTTCTGGTTCGCTTTAAAATCACTTCCTTTGAATAAACACATATTCAATTTAATCGGTCATTAGTACTTAATTGAAACTCATTCACCTAATGATGAAGATATATTGATATTTTTGTGAGTTTAATGAACCTGTGTGCATTAACGTATATTTTACTTCAGCCCATCTGAAGACGGAAGCCTTAGGAGCTTTCTGCAGAAAAAATGAAAATGATTACTTTTCTATATATAGCAGAACTTATTACTGTATTTTTTTCCTATGATCAAGCAAGATTTCTGAACTTCAGCAGAATCCCTTAAGCTTAATATAATTTATTATTGCTATTTTACAGTTAAAGTTGTGGATTTCTGTGTGTTTATCTATGTTTATATCTGTTTAAATAAATGAGAAACTATTATATTTACATATGGTTTCTAAGAAAAATTTTTTGCTTTACTGGAATTGTCAAAAAAAAAAAAGGTGAAGAGTTGTCAGATTTCACCCTCTCACTGCTCTTTCTCTTCACATACATCAAATTCTGGGGCCCTGAAATAGGTGAAATTCTCTGCATGCATTATTTTCAAAACAATTTCAAGCTCTCACTCACAAATTTTGTTACGCATTCTGATGTTTATTGCCGCCAAGTACTCCTCATAAGCACTGCCTGAAGTGGTACAAGTTTTGATGCCATATAGTATGGTTGTGGCTACATAGCAGCTACATGCGTTAGTGTCCCGAAGAACTTTCTATACTGAGAAAAGCTTCATTTTTGGCACTGCGTTTCCTCTTCCTTTTTTTCTTTTTTTCTGTTTAGTTTCTCTCGCTTCACACTTGTCTTCAGTAGACAGACCAAGCAAAACTGTATTAAAATAGGGAAGTCAGTGATTGTCAATATTTCTTATAACACACACCATTGGGTATTTTGGGAGGAGACTAGTTCTGCTTTAATGTCTCACAGGATTAAAAATAGTAATAATTCCACATCGTATAAAGAGCTCTTCTTTGCTCTGACAGTATGTAAGTACTGTTCCATCCATTGACTTAATACATAGTCCAACAAATAGCTCTGATTGTGTGATTTTTTAAAAGCATTTCTGGAAATACAATTGAGTTTTAAAAGGCTTTTTAAATTCAGATAACAGTAGCTTGCAAACTAAAATACTGTTTTTTTTATTTGGGGGATACATACAAATAAATAATTAAAAGTAAATATTTTTCTAAAAATCTAAAATAATTAATATCTACTACTAGTGTAGGATACATTTGGAACAGAAAAGATGCAATTTGATTTTGAGCTTTCTGCAAAGCTTTTGGGTTGATTTTTTGAGAGGCAATTTCATGAAGTCGTGCATTACACATGTAGCTCTTGCTGTTAATATTGTTGGCTCAGTCACTAATGTCTTTAATGTCATTGCATTTTTTTATATATATTTTTACATATATGTGTATTTATATAAAGGCCATGTAATCTTTCATAGTCTTAGATGATTTTAAAACAACACTTGGAAATGCAAATTTTACTAGAATTCTTTAAATGTGTGTCTGAGGTTTCGTTTATTTTGAAAGGAAAACTCACTATTCAGCCTTGAGTGATCTCCCAAACCTCAGTAAACCTGAAGTCCATTTTGTACATGTGTTTTAATCTCTAGACCAGTAAACTTAATTACATGGTTTCTTACCACTTCACTGCATGAACCTAATGTCATGGAGAAAAAAAAATAAATCCTTGATGAACTTAAAGAATGCTTGAAGAGCATCTTAAAGCAATCTAGTATTAGAATAGTATCTTTAGATTTATTTCTTTAGCTCATTATAATTGCTTTGGAAAACATAAGGTGTTCCACAGAAGTAAATATGTCATTTTCTTTAAGATAATTTATTATTGACTCATCAAAATATTCTTTGTGACTCTACGATAATCAATACATTCTGACAGTATCTGAATGGAGATAACTGTGCTGTCTTGAAATTGATTAGAAAAGAAACTGTCTAAAAATAAGGTGGTTTTGTGAATAATAAGACCAGATGACCACTGAAAATCTTGTCAAAATTGTGTGAATTATTTGAAACTAGAGTATGGAGAAATGTCTTGGTTAATTATCATCACTTTTAAAAAATTCATTTAAAAATATCAAAATATGAAATTCAGATTTGACCCCATTTTTAGCTAACCAATTTATGAAAAGTTGTCAGAAATATTTTTTCTAGTGTATTTTTAAAAATATCACAGACATTTCTAAACCAGTAAGCAAAATCTTGTTCACACCAGAAAGAAAATAAACAATTGACAAAATGTCACTCCTTAAATCAGAATAGTTCATCAGAATTTGACATAGCTGAGGGCAGTAGATGATAGACAGCAGACAACATGGCACTAGATTTAAAACACTGGAGATGGGGAATTTTTTCCAGGCCCAATAGTGTTCTTTCTTTCTATTACACGTCCAAATATTCCATTTTATTTATAAATTCTGCCCTAGGACAAAGCTGGATTTCTGATGATTTACATTGCTTCAGAACACAATGCTTGCCAATAGTGTTGGCTGTTGCTTCCTACCATGGACCATAGTTCTAACATGAGAATTTAATAGGAGATAGAATAAAACAAGTTGAAATGGAAGACAGAGTAATTTGACCAGAAACTTTGTCCTGAACTGAACTTTTTTTTCCTCAGAAAATCTGGGTATGGAGAAAACTAAGTCTCAAGACGGCACAGAAGGGGATTCAAAAGGCCGTTGAACATAATTTTCCATTTTTCCAAGTGTTTGTCTTGACAGTTTGTTTCTGCATGATCAAGAGTGAATTAAAATTGCAGCAACCTTGCCTGGAAGTTGGATTTGTTATGCACAGAGGAACATAAGATTCCCTTCCAATCAAACACAGACCCTAACATAGCCAGCCCCAAAGTACATCATCCTCTCTATGGTGTCTGCCATTTGGGTAACCATCACTGAGTTGTCTCATTGGGAGTATTTTACAACTTCAAATTAATCTTCATTGGGCAGAGATACTGAAAAAGCAATGATTCTTCATAAAAGATGTTTCTGAGAATAGCTGGGCTTGTCCTGTCAGAAGTCGAGTAAATGCTGTGCTGGAGATGTCTCTGTCTGTGCTAGAAAGAAAGGGTACCATGGGAAATCTTATGCAGTTCCTCCATTGACACAGGTGGGGATCACTGAGTTATCTGGAGAGGAACATGCCATCTGAGAGTGTATAAAGTAAAAAATGTTCTTTGAATTTTCTGGTGTCTAGGAGCTGAAGGTTGGAGCTTTTCAACAGCTAAGCCATTTGCAACATATCCTCTGTTAGAGCTATCATTTGTACAAGCCCATGCTGCAGGCTTTCTTGCACTGAAAACCAAGATGATATCTTTTCTCTAGACCAGTGTTTTATTTTGTGTAGACAGAATGCTGAGTTGCAATTGGCCAGTAGGTACAAAATTATTTCCGGAATGACCAAAAGCAGAGAGATGCATGTACGTAAATATGTATTTATGGGCTTAAATAGATACAAGGCCTCACTTGTTGGCATGCATCTGAGAGACAGGCAAGTTTTAAAATTTGCAGATGAGTATTTTTTTTGCAAAGTATGTGAGAAGGCTGTTCGCTGCAGCCTGTGGGAAAGAACCAAAGACCCATTCTAGACCAGGGCAAACATGAGGAGGAAGCATGGCAGAGAGGAACTGTGAGGGACTGACCATATCTCCCACCCCCCTGCACCACTTGAAGAGAGGGATAAGCAGAAGAGTCAAGGATGAAGGAGGGAGTTAGTCTGGGGAAAGAGGAGATGGAGGAGCATGGTGGGAGGGCTTTTAGATTTTATTTCTTACAATCCAAATCTGCTTTTATTAGCAATAAATTGAATTACTTTTCTTCAAGTCAAACCAGTTTTGTCCATGGTAACAAGTAAGCGATATTGTTTTAATCTTGATCATGGAGCTTTTCATCTTATTTTTTTCTCTCTGACCACTTGAGGAGAGGGTCTGTGAGAGTAGATGTGTGGATAACTAATCAGTTCACCACGGAATGAAATACAAGCTTGCTCTGGATTAATCTAAAATAAGTCTGGAGAGGCATACCACCATAAAGGCCTAAATGCCTTTGTATGATGTAGATAGAGTAGAACATACTTCCAAAGAGTCTAGTAAATCAACAGAATTAATAAACAATCATAAATTCTAGAGAAGCCATCTTCTGGCATGGCTAGCAGGGCAAGGGACATGACTGTTTCCCTCTACTCTGACTTTGTGAGTCCCCATCTGGACTACTGTGTTCAGTCCCAGGGCCCCGAGAACAGGAAAGATGTGGAGATGTACAGTTGTTTCCAGAAGACAGATATGAAGATTGTCAGAGGGTTGGAGCACCTCTCCTGCAAAGAAAGGCTGAAGAAGCTGAGCTTGTTTAACTTGGAGAACAGAAGGCTCCATGGAGAACATGTTGCAACTTTCCAGTACTTGAGAGGAGTTTATAACTAGAAGGGAGTTTTTACATGGTCTGTATAAGGTAATGTCACAGCTGCCCAGGGAAGCTGTGGTGCTCCATCACCAGAGGTCCCGCAGGCCAGGCTGTCTGGGGCCTTGGGAAGTTAAGCTGGTGGATGGCTATTCTGTGCATGGCAGGAGGTTGGAATTGGATGACCTTTAAGGTCCCTTCCAACCCAAACCATTCTCCAGTTCTGATTCTTTAAATAAAACTTCAACATTTTATATCCCAGTCTCAAAGGACAAGTCTGAAGGGTGGCTATAGTTTATTACTTCACTTCTTAACGTGTAATTCACAGGATTTTAAAGTGGTGAAAAGATATTTCTTTTTCTTTGAAGGGAAAAGATATGTCTTCCACAATCCTACTTAGGGCCATAAATATGCTAGCAGGCAGTGACACTCTTGGCAAGACATCTAATTAAATTAATCTTATTGAAGAATTCTAGCTCATCTTAATTTAAGTTATGGTCAGAAAAATCGTTGCCTAAACGACTTCCTTAAATGAAATTGTGCTTGAAATTGTTAAAATTATGTTTTTGTTTTTGTTTGATTTTTCTCTAGGAATGTTCATTTGTTGTTTCAGATGACATCTTAAACCAAATTTAATTCATAAATTGTGAAATGAACAGACTGAAAAAAAAAAAAGAAAAGAAAAAAAAAGTAAAAATACTAAACAAGTAAATATGGAAATTAGTATTCCAAAATATGAGTAAAATAAGAATGATTTTAAAAATAAAAAAAAATAATAATTTTTAAAAAAGGAAGCAGCTAAATGTTCATTTTTCTTGAAAATAATATTTCATAACAATCATATCAACATTAAGAAACCTTGCTTTCAGGAGTATTTGACATACATAGTTAATAGTAATATTAACAATAATTTTCTAACTTGCACTACTGTAACTTAAGAAATTTTAAAATAATTTGGAGGTGAATTTCCCCTAGCGTCTGTGTTATGAGCAATTGTGAATAATTCTTCTCTTTCTACCTTTTCTGCAGAAAATAGAATTCAGTTTATTTTCATCATACTTATTCTCAACCTTTTTGTAAACTTGAGAATCTTTGTATTCTTTAGCCACTGTAGGAATCTTCTAGCAAATCTCATTATATTTTGTGGACCATTTCTAACTATACCGTGCCTTCTGAAATGTAGTGAATCTGAGGGCTGCAGAACTGCCAGTTCTTTTTACCACATCATTTTTTCATTTAATTTGTGGGAAAATAATCTATTTATGCCATTCCACAATGAATGAAGGTTTTTATTTTCCTTTGCTAGTAATTGTTATTTTTCTACTAGTTTCTCTAATCGCATTGAGCACTGCCCTTTGGAAACAAGTACATGAGGTTAAACATGCTTTCAAGTTGTATATTAACAGCATTAATGGCCTTATACGCAGGCATCTAGAAATAAAAACATGCTCATATATATAGAAATGTAGTAATTAGACAACTTTCAAGAGATTTCTGTTTCACTCTGCTGTCAGACTTTCCCAATGTTTATGCAAGTCCATGATTGCAACCCCCAAATAATGATTTCTTTATATAGAATTATGTTTTCAGAATATGTCTATCTTCACATCTGCACCCAGATGTCTAAAGATTCTGTTCAGATTCAGATTTCTATGTTACAAACATAGACATTGCTTTTTTGTGCCTTTATATAGCAAGTCATAATACTTTGCACTCTTCAGAGGTTTTGTTACAACAAATACTGCTTTTGTAAAGGAAAAATAAGGTTTTTCTATATTTCTTCCTAGTTTGTCTATTTCCATTGCCAGCACATGATTTCTAAGATCATGTATTTGGGAAGTAGTCTTGATTTGTATGAGCTTAATAAACTGAGATTTAAATGTATTAAAACTACCCAAGCATGTCTAAGTAATCTGAGACTTCTTTAAATGTAGATAAGAATTTAAAATCTCTGAAAGGGCAAAAAGTTCTGTGAAGTTTGAAAAACAAAAACAGGAAACCCTATATATGTGTTGCAGTTATACTGAAAGCCTTAAAATTGTATGTACATATTTGGATGAATAACTGAAAATGTGCATCAGAATGACTCTGCTTGTTCCTTTTGAGGCTGTTATAGCTAATCATAACCTAACCACAATCGCATTTTTCTTCTCTGATGCCTGTAAGGGAAAGTGTGAAAGAGTGTGGGTGAAGATGTGGTATTTGAGTTTGTTACTGGCTTTGGAGCTGTGTTTAAAAGTTCCAAAGAGCAGAACACTCTGTTATGTACAGAAGACTGTGCACTATTAACAAGTTCAGCAGCATATATATATTGTTTCCTTTGACTACATTTTCAATCTGCTATAGGAGAGGATTTAGAGAATTATGAAAAGTGGAATCTCTGCTTGAAAAGGAGTTGTTGAAGGAATTAAATTAAAAGCATCAAGAGGGAAGAGACGGCTCACGACTTTATTTGTTTGCTTATTAACAGTGATACTGTAAAAGCAGGACTGAAAAGCTCGGCCTGAATTGCTGCTCTGCACAAAATCATGCAGAAGGCCCTTACCTCTGAAGAGTTTCTAAAATATCTATTTTATTTTATCAACTCCCATGGACCCCATAAAAATGTAAGTTTCTTAAGGATATAATCTTCAGCACTACACAACAAATGAAAACATCAGGAGAAATCAAGACCCAATATCCAGTTACTGCTATAGAGTCAGGAAATCTATGGCATAGCAATAATAATCCTAGGAAGCAGACCACAAACTATGCTCCAAAGAAAGGGAGGGAAAAAAGAGAAGCAAAACAAACAAACAAACAAAAACCTTCCAACAACAGTCTCTTCCAAACTAACATAACAAGACATCCATCCTATCCTTATCTTTAATCAGGCAGTTAATTTTTGTGATTATATGAACACTGATAGAAAGATAGGAAAGGGGAGCTTTGAAAGAAGAGAGAAACTTCTGCTGATACTACTTGCTAAGTGGGCCTCTGGATTGGTTGTTATTTTCTTTGGTTGATTCATGAGGACGTGTATGCTAATCCTTAGCTGTAGTGATACTGGTTGCTTTCGTTAGCTGCTTTGAATTTCTTTTGTCCAACCACAGACGCCTCATGTGAGATCTTTTCTGGCGGATTTTTGAGACCAGAGCTTGGGTTTGAGTGCAAGAATAAACAGCCATGCCACCCTGACCTACTGCTGTTAAATCTGCAGTAAGTCTGGGTCTATCTTCACAGACAATGTTTGCAGTCATTTTAGTTCTTTCCACTGATTCACACAAGATCTGTCAGTTGCACAAGAGCTATAAATACCACAGATAATTTTAGAGTAGAGCTGGATCCCAGACACGAATGATTAGAAACAGTGCACCCCTCTATTTTCTGGCTTTCAGATTTTTGCTATTCAAGGTGATTCTGGAACCCAATACTGCAGATAAGAGATTTAATTTCTTCTTCATTTTTTTCTGTCAAACTTCAAGAGGTAGCAGAGAAAAGGAAAGCTTCATAACCCCTTGTCTATGAACTGAATTCTGTTTAAATTGAAAAATAGAGGCAAGTCATCACTACCACCTGAACTGTGTCCCAAAGTTCCCTTGAGTCTTGGATAAGGGATTTACCAATCTAAGCATGAGGTTAATTGACCTGTGCTTCATATTCATTATGAGTGTATGCTTTAGCACTGTGGGCTCAAAAGTAAATTCATATCTAGTATCTAAGCATTCACCATCTGTCTTTCAGGGCTATATATGTCTGCAGTGACCCTGTATGGGCACATATCTGAAGTTCACAATCTGACCTCATGTAAATACTTATTTAATGAATGTGGGGAAAAGTCACTGTAATGAGGATTCTCAAAGGTATTGCAACAGTGCTGGATATTGTACAAGATCCTGGATATACAGTCCCTTTGCAGTTTCATTAGCATAATTGGAACTGGAAGTTACTTTAGTTCTACTCAAATTTGGATTGATTATATAATTGGACAATAATAGTAATGCTTAACACTTTAATGGTACTTTACATGGTCAGAGAACTGTACAAACATTAACTAAATAATCTTCACTGTGCCCCGGTGAGGTGGTAATTAGAGATGGAAAAAGTCCATTACTAGATAATAAAATTCCATTCTCTTGCCAGGGCAACATACATTCACCCAACAGAGGACATAGCAGATATTAAACTACTGCTGTGTTTGATCCTTCCTTCCCTTGTGACATTATTTCAATATCAGGCTTCCCTGAGACTGTAAAAGGACTTTATAAAGTTTTAAATAAGTTGCAGCTAAGTGTTCCTTTTTCATGAAAGTAAAATGGACTTTTACTGTCCTTCTCCTTGCCTACTTTCAAAGTCGATAGAAAGCAGTATATCTGATTCTCCTCAAAAGGAATAAGGAAGAAGATGAAGCAGTTTAAAGATGGGTTAGCAATCTCTAGCTTGGAATGAAAAGAGATAGGAAAATCTTGTTTTGCCTCTCCAGAGTAAGCTCCCCTAATACTACCTAACTGCCAGAAGTTCAGCACTGATGGTATATAAGTGAGACATTTCAACAGTAACCATATAAAATCTCTTTCCATCACCAGATGCTTTGATATAAGCACTACTCTATCATTATGTCCTGTATTTCATCAGATTTCTAAGGTTGCAGAGCTCACTGGATGTTAAATAGCTCAAGTTACAATAATCAGTACAAGGATAACCTTCACTGATATCAGTTTTGACTTTTTAGTACTGTTTAGAATGACAGTTTTGTTGACAATTCCTATACTTTGATTATATAGTGATCACAGAATCATAGAATCATAGAATTATAGAATCACAAGGTTGGAAAGGACCTGCAAGATCATCTAGTCCAACTGTCTTCCCATTACCATTGCTACTACAAGCCATTAAACCATATCTCATAGCTCCTCATCCAGACGCCTCTTGAACACTGCCAGGGACAGTGACTCCACCACCTCCCTGGGCAGCCATTCCAGTGCCTGACCACTCTCTTACAGAAAAAGTTATTTCTTATGTCTAATCTAAATGTCCTCTGGTACAACTTGTGGCCATTTCCTCAGGTCCTGTTTGTTGCCCAGGAGAAGAGGCCAAACTCCTCCTCATCACAGGCTGCCTTCAGGAAGTTATAGAGTGCTAAAAGGTCTCTCCTGAGCCTCCTCTTCTCCAGACTAAACAGCTCCCAGCTCCCTGATCCATTCCTCATAAGACTTGTGCTCCAGACCCCTCACCAGTTTTGTTGCCCTTCTCTGGACATGTTCCAGGGCCTCAATGTTTTTCTTGTAGTGAGAGGCCCAAAACTGAAGACAGTACTCGAAGTTTAGCCTCACCAGAGCTGAGTACAGGGGGATGGTTACCTCCCTGCTCCAGATGGCCACACTGTTTCTAAGGCAGGCCATAATGCCGTTGGCCTTCTTGGCCACCTGGGCACACTGTCGGCTCATGTTCAGCTGAACATCAACCAAAACTCCCAGGTCCCTTTCCTTTTCACAGTCCTCCAGCCACTCAGCCCCAAGCCTATAGCGCTGCACTGGGTTATTGTAGCCAAAGTGCAAGACCTGGCACTTGGCCTTCTTGAACCTCATTCCATTCACCTCAGCCCAGCAATCCAGCTTATCTAGATCCCTCTGAAGGTCTTTCCTACCCTCGGGCAGATTGACACCACCACCCAACTTGATATCATCTGCAAACTTACTGAGGGTGCATTCAGTCCCCTCGTCTAGGTTATCAGTTTGTTCAATATGAAGAACAAATGGAAATGGGATGAACTGAAAACCTTGGTTACATCTCAGATTTGCAATATTGTTTGTAGATAGTTACACTTGGTGGGATGAGTCCCGCAGCTGGAGTGCTGGGACAGAGGGCTATCAGCTGTTCAGAAGACATAAGAACAACAAGCAAGGTGGAGGTGTTGCACTGTACATAAATGAGAGATCAGACTATATTGCCATTACCATTAGGGACGTTGTGATAGAAAGCCTCTGGGTGAGTGTTAATGGGGCATAGCAAAGCAGATGTCACTGGTGTCTCTTATCAACTGCTCATCAAATATGATAACGCAGATAAGCTATTCAGTAGGAACTTGGAGGAAATCCTGGGCTCAGTCACTTTCATCCTTAGGGGAAACTCCAGTTTCCCAGGCATAAACTGGGAATACCATCCAGTTGTAACAAAGCTGGAAAATTCCTAAAGTGTGTTGAAGATAACTTCCTGTCACAAGTACTGAGCCCATCAGGAAAGGAGTCTTTCTTGCCCTGTTTTCAAAGAACAGGAAAGTCCTTGCAGGAGAGGCAACAGTGGGTGGATGTCTTGTCCAGAGTGGTTGTGTTTTAGTTTGAGTTCAAAAATATTCATATAAGGAGAAAAAAGTCAACAGAGCTGCCACCAGGCATTTCTCAAGAAGCTAGTTATAAGCATCCCTTGAGAATTTGCTCTAGAAGGTTAAGGGGTATAAAAGAGATTGTCACTTTTCAAGAGCTACCTTTTAAAAGCAGGAGCAGGAACAGGCAATTGCACTGCACCACAACTCAAACAAGTATGGCAGAAGATAGACCTGCCTGAACAAAGAATACTTCCCAGAGTGAGGGCAGGAAAAGAAAATATATGACCCCTGGAAGCAAGGTCTAGCCTCAGAGGGAGAGTACAGAGCTGCAGTTCATATCTTCAGGATGAACACAAGAAAGGCCAAAGGCCAACTTGAATCAACACTGACCACTGCAGGGTCTGACAAGAAAAAGGACTTTATCAAGTATGTCAACAGAAAGAGAATGGTCACTTAATAAGGAAAGAGGATAAAGACGGAGACTTTGAATGCTTTTTTTTTTTTTTTTTTTTTAACCTCAGTATTCAACAAGAATAACAGATGTTGGTCTTCCCAGACCTAAGAGTTGGAGAAGCGTGACTGTGGGAGCACTGACTTTCCATGGAAAGTCAGTGGAATTGTAAGGGAAAAATGATTGGGATTCAGCCCAGAGAGCTGAGCTGAACCCTTCTCAATCACTTCTCAAAGGCCACAGGAGTTTGAGGAGGCCCTTGCTGACTGGGAGCCAGCCAACATTAATACCTATCTACAAAATGGGCATGAGAGAAGACACAGGAAACTGCAAACCTATTAGTCTCACCTCAGTCCCTGGAAAAGTTATGGAGAAGATAGTCCTCTGGAATACTGAAAGAATAAAGCTATTGTCTGACATATTCAATGTTCATTAAAGCGAATGTTCTGCCTGAGTAATTTAATGTCCTTCTACAATAAGTTGACCTACCTGGTAGATGACAGGAAGGCAGTGGAAGTAATGATTCTAGATTTAAGTAAAGCCTTTTATACCATCTCTCATGGCATCCTTCTGGACAGATTGTCCAACTGTGAGATAAGCACATGCATGTTACATGGTGTGATGAAGTGATTCAACACTTGAGTTCAAAGGATTGTAGTAAATGGGGCTACATCTTGCCAGTGAATGGTCACTAGAAGTGTCCCCCAGGGCTCAGGTTCTAGGGTATGTCCTATTTAAGATTTTTATCAGTGATCTGTATGTAGAAGTGGAGTGCATCCTCAGTAAGTTTACAGATGACACTAAATTTGGAGGTGTTGTTGACTCCCTGGAGGGACAAGAGGTATTTCAGGGACATCTAGATACATTGGAGTACTGAGTAATCAGCAGTGGTATGAAGTTTAACAAAAGAAAAAATCACGTTCTACACCTGAGATAGAGTAATGCCAGAAACACTCACAAGCTTGGTGATGAGTAGCTGGATGGTAGCTCAGCGGAAAGGAACCTGGGGATTCTGGTGACAGTCAACTCAACTTCTTTTTAAGCTATGTTTAGCAATGGTGTGATCTCACCTTGAATATTGAGTACAATTCTGTGTTCCACATTATAAAAAGGATATGAAGGTTCTTGGAAGGATCCAGAGAAGGGCAACAAAGTTGCTAACAGGGCTGAAGGCACATCCTGTGAGAAGAGGCTGAGGACACTTGGGTTGTCCTATCTGGAGAAAAGAAGCTGGAAAGTAACCTCACTGCTCTCAGAAACATCCTGAAGAGGGGAAACAGAAGGAGGTGCCGAACACTGCTCCCCGGTAGAGGGACAGGATGCACAGAAATGGCACAAAGCTGTGTCGGAGCAGGTTTGGTCTGGAGATTAGAAAAAAAATCTGTACTGTCAGAGTGTTTGAAACATTGTAATGGGATGCAATCCATAAGGACTTAGGCTTGAGCAGTGGGTCCAGGCGAACATCATTAAGTTCAATAAATACAATCATGAGATCTTCCTTCTGAATCAAGGCAACCCTTCCTACCAATACAAGCTGGGAGATGAAAGGAAGGGGCACAGCTCTGTCAAAAAAGACCTGAGGGTACTGGCTAGACATGAACCAGCGCAGGGCAAGGGAGGTGATCCTGCCTCTCTGCTCTGCACTAATGAGGCCTCACCTGGAGTACTGCATCCAGATGCTGAGTCCACAGCACAGGAGAGATGTAGACCTGTACAAGTATGTTCAGATGAGAGCTAAAACAATGAGGGATGGAACACCTCTCCTATGAGGACAGGCTGAGAGAGGGCTCAGCCTGGAGGGGGCTCCAAGGTGACCTGTTAGCAGCCTTTCAAAATGTGAAAGGGAGCTACAGGAAAGAAGGGGCAGACTCTTTAATGGGGTCTGTGGTGATAGAACAAGAGTAAATTGTTTCATGCTTAAAGAGGGTAGATTTTGATTGAATACAAGGAAAAAGTATTTTACAGTGAGGATGGTGAGGCACTGGAGCAGGTTGCCCAGAGATTTGGTTGATATCACATTCCTATAGGCTGGGCCCTGGTCACCATGATCTAACTGTACATGTCCTTGTTCACTGCAGGGTAGTTGGACTAGATGACCTCGAAAGGACCTGTCAAACAGGTCAAACAAATCTAAGGATTCTATGATTCTATGAAATACAAAGTAGGTAAAACTTGCTGGCTTCGCAATGGCTTAAGAATTTATTTTCTTAGCTCTTGGTGAGAAGGTAGACTTCAGAAAATCTCTGGCAAATTTATTTAGATCAGTGTTTTAATTTCCTAATATTGGTGCTAATAAAGAGGATTAGATAAAAACCTTTATAAATTAGCATTAGGGCTCATGTTAATCCATGAGGATTCCTTGAATTTTTTTGCCTTTTTACAGCTAGAAAAATAAATAAATAAATAAATAGTAATAGCTTTAAATATGAATATACAGCTTCTTTTAGCGTACTGGCTTTTGATGCATTTTAGCAACTCTAAATCTCAAAGCTGACAGCTGTAGGATTTGGGTAACTGAGGCTCTAGGTAATTTTCCAGGAAGATCGAAGTGGAAAGTTAGGCAAGTGGAAGCTGGAAAACTGGGAGCACCTATCTGACATACTGTTCTGTTGATAAGAATGAAAGCTTTAAGGTCCTTCAGTGAATATTTTTCAAATAATATTCATTACAAGATCAACAGAAATCATTATCTGTGAGTGCAATAGCACTTCTAAACAAAAAGCTTGATTTTTCTGTTACCATGGTTTTGTTATGATTGTTACAAATCTGAAACACTATTTCCTTTCTAATTTGGTGTAAGAGCAAAATCACCTGAACTATTAACTAGAAAACAACATAAATTTGAGTCATGCTTGTAGTCAGATGTAGTTACAATCTCTATATCTTCTCTGTTAATGTGAAGTTCTTTCTCTCAAACATTTTTGGGACCAAGAGCTTGTTTCTATCAATCAAGTGCCTTTGAACAGAAGCTAGTTACATCCATGGTGTAATTGTGGTTATTTCTTATCTCTAATATTAATGAATAGTTTTAGGCAATGATTTGATTAAAAACAAAACAAGGAAACTGTAGAAAACTTGGAGAAAATGAACTGAGTTTGCTTAAGCCAACATTGTAAGGATAATGAAAAAAACATCTGTTACCATTGAAGTGAATCATCAACCACAAAATGTGAGCTATTGTGGTTTCTTACATTTTTTGATACATCTACCTTTGAGTCAGCAACAGATAAAAATGCTAGTTTGAAAGAGGCATTTTGCATTGTTTTAGTAAGAAAGAATAACCTTGAATTTAGGCAGTGCTTTTTAAAATTACTACATGACTAGAAACCTTGACTAAAGTTAGAACACCACTGAAAAAGGACTAATCAAACAGAACCAGATAGCATGGTTTGAAAAACTTAAAATTTCAGTATTTTCAGATTCTTGGCAACAGTGTGAGATTTCTTCCATCTGAAAAAGTTGCAAAGCAAGGCGATGTCTTAATTCGCCTAGTAGATTACAGTTAAACTTGGAGGATAATTCAGGCCACCAAGCTATTTCTCTGATACAATGCATGCTGGACTGCGTTGGCTAAATCTAATATCTTCAGTTGGAGCTTTACCATAGTAGATGCCTTCTTTCTTCAGCATAACTGAGAAATATGAAAATAAAAATTATTCCAGTAGATATTAGAAATGAATAGAAGACAGAAAGGGCTGTACCAGTTTTATATCTTGGACAAGGTAAGTGGTTTTTTTTAGGTTAGCTGCCTAATTTGATAATTATTATGTGTAGAACAAGCTTCTTCACCAACCTGCAGGTGTTAAGTCATCCTGTGGGAATATACCTATCAGTGATGCAAGAAATGAATAACTTGAATAAGTTTTGGCAGACTAGAATGAAAATTTTAATAGTTGCCTGAATTGAATCTTGATAGCTGTAGGGCTACTATGATATAGAAAAGTATAAAATAAGTAATACCAAGGTCATATCTCGTTCTTCTGAAATTACATTATATAATAAACTTGAATGGTTCTATTCAAAACAAAATTTATATAATTTTGTATACATAATAATATTTTCTTTATTTTGATAGAATCACTGCACCTGATGATTTAACTGCAGATAAATTCTATGCCTCTTTTTATCAGACTGTAGTTAATGTAAGGTATGCTTGTGATCTACAACTGGAAAAATACTGGGGACTGTGGCTTCTAATTTCTGAAAAATTCAAATCCTGAAAAAAAATTGCATTCAGTTTCCTTTCAACTTTTGCTGACATTCATATTTAAGATTGTTATATCTTAAATGTATACTTAAGGTTGTATTTCTTTAGTTTTCTGATTGAATGAAAGTGTGTAGGAATAGATTTGTACATTTGTGTTTGGAAAGTGTCACAATTATAAGCAACAGTGTAAAGGATGTTTAAATTCAGAGGGGCTACAGAATTTCAGCTTTTTCTTATCTTCTATAAACATAGGAAAAAGGTGAAATTTGAGGACATTATGTGTGATAAATTGATTACTGCTTTTCTTTTTTTTTTTTTTTTCCCCTTTTCTTTAATTTATTTATTTATTTTTGTCAACATACACTGGAGGATATACGTTGTGTTGGCAAAATTTCTGGAGGCTTGCTTGTCTTTTTCCATTGGTTGACATCATTTAGTAAATTTTAATGAATAATGTTTGCCTCCAGGCCAGTATCTTAAACTTTTCCTTTTTGTATCACACAGCACCATATTTCAATATTCATGAAAACCAAAACAACTTTTGAGTACATTGATGAGAAGGACTACTAATTTGACTGAGATCACAAATGTCTGTTATTCTTAACAGAAAAGAATATTTCAGATAAGGCTCTTATTTGAGAAACTGTAATTTATACTTTGTGGATTCAGTTCTCTCTTGTAGGACTTAATTACTAGCTTTTCAGCTCCAACCTCATTAAAATTTTTCTTTGCTTTGGATTTTGATAAGTATTATAACAGTAAATGGGGGCAAATGTGGAATGATTGAAGACACAGTGACTTTATAGCATTTTTCTTGCAGCTAAGAAAAAATATTTTATTAGTTGATCCATGCAACTGCACTGTATGCTCTTTGATATTCCTTGAGCTGCTAGAAAGATATCTCCCTTCCTATAACAGCTCAAGGAGACGTCCTTTAACTAGGTGTCTCTGAAAGCACTGTTTACAGGATTGAACCTAGTGTGGTACATCTTGTGATATGGCTTGACAGATCAAAAAAATAATGATCTCACCATCAAAACAACAACAACAACAAAATTTAATATTAAATTTTATGTAGGTCTCTCTGAAAGCAATGCTTCCTATTTATTTCAATAGAAACTACAGCAAATACAAAGAGCACAATAATACTAGTTGATGGAGGAAATTCTCGGCTATAATATATTCTTTCTGAATGCAATCATTCCTCCTAACTATGCATTTTCACCAGTGATGAACAAAGCCTACATGCCACACTCATAAAAGTCTGCACCAGAGGAGTGGCACTCACATCTGAAACACACACACACACCTGTCAGTATGCTGCACTTGTATAAATCTGCATAGATGTATTGAATGTAGGTTGTCTTTCTTGTTGCTGTCATCATTGCTGAAATGGACCACCTATTGTCTCACTCTACTCACATCCACTATTTGGTCTCCAGAAACATTCAGCAACTGTCAATGAATATGAGTAGATGCAATTTTTTTTCTGTATGAAGGAATTCAATTCACATCTTTGCTTGTCATATACCATTCTATCGAACTGCCCCTCTACTGCAGTCTGTCACATGGCAACAAAATATAGTGGAATACTGGTGGGAAGATTCCATTCCACTGCTATACCACCAAAATCCACCTCTGATTTAAAAAAAAAATAAAATAGGAGACAGTACTTTTGGAACAGCCCTTATATATGAGCTATTTGTAAAGGGACAGACAATATTTGTTTTGATATCTTCTGGTTTCTAAATCTTTCATCATTCTCAGCTGAATTTGCCATAGAAATTGCTGTTTTTAATTTAAAGCTTACATTCCTCTAGTCTCCTGGGTTATGCCAAGAGCATAACAATGCTACCCTGCATGGAAGATGCGCGCAATAGCTGTTATTTTTTTTTCTTTCCAGTGTGTAGGATGTGGTGCAGTAGGTAACATAGTTCAGTGCAATGTTTTCTTCACTGTGTCTGAAAATTTACACTTGAAATCACATCTGATATATTATGTTTCAGAAAAGTAAACAATAGAAAAGTATGTAGAATAGCAAGTAACCTGAACTGAAATTGCATTGCAGATATTTCTGCATTGTGTAGCAGATCAGTAAGATGCTTCCTGGCAGTATTTCTACATTCCTGGTTTTTATTTCTTGATAGAATTATTAAAAGGTTCTTCTTTACTGACCTCCAGCTGTCAATAATGACCACTGTCAGTATTTCATCTTATCATTTTCACTTAGTTACTGCAATAGATCTGCAAACATACATAGATGAAATGAGGGATTGAACTGCTTTTATTGAATTCTATTTTGAGCACTGCTGAAGATAAATTTACAGAAAGCTCCACAGAGGTTTGAGTCTTTCCTGTGGCTTGCCAGATGCATTTTCCATTCATTCCTGACAACTAAATACTTCAGTAAAATCCACTTGGTTCTGTGGGGGTGAAGAAGATATTTTATAAAAATTCATACAGAAGTGACTAAACTAGCCACAAAGTCACAGCTGATATCACGTACACAGATATTCTACGTAAAAAAAAAATAAAAAAGAAAAAAATAAAAAAAAAAAAAAAAAGAAAAAGAAAGAAAAGATACCTTGGGGCATGCACATAAATTTTAGCAATTGATGTGGTAGTAATCACTGAAAGTAAGGTAAAATTTTAAAGATTTATTCCATTTGGCATTGCAGGGATATGTACTATATATGTGGTAGTGTGGTTGTAAACAAGATTGTTTCCCTCACAGTATATAAATATGCCCTCATATGTTTTCAGGCAATCATCTGTTGCCTATTTGGTTATTGACTTTTTTTTAATGCTAATAATCTCTTGGCTATTATCCTCTGAATATTCTAAATAGTAGGCAACAAATGAGCAGTGGGAAACACATCCCATTCTCCAGGCCCCTATTAGTGCATTTGCACATCTCTGACCCTAATTCATGGTTTTGAAATGCTGAATCATTAGCATAGAGTCCTGACTTTTACTTTTTCAAGCTGAAAAGCACTTGCAAAAAGTAGCCATCTGGCTTTGGCATAGCAGATTGAGACATTGGCTGCTCAACAAAAAGATGGCTTCCAGCTCTGACTCAGCTGTGCAGTGTAATTAAAGGTCTCAGGAGTTAGCAAAAAATGTGTTATAAAATTCCAAAGCTGAAAATTGCTTTACTAAACTCCTACCATAGGTTTGTGTCGTTGTTAGTGCTGTAAGAGATGCATTATAAATTGGAATGAACTAAAGACACTACCACTGATGAAGCTTCTCAGTCAGAAAAATGAATTGATTGCATAATGAATATTACTAAATCTCTTCTTGATTGATTGAGTCTTTGTCATATGCAACAGAGGGTTTAATGAGAAGGTTAATGTGGGTAAAATTGGTCCTTGATGCTTTTTTGTTGCTTGTTTCATCTAGGCCAGAAGATTACTAATAATTTTGCTTTCCAAAATTTCTGCAATCAGCCAGCACAACACAAGGTGACTTTTGAATCATCGTACTTGTAAGTCTTCAGTTAGAGGAGCAGGATAATGAAAATATTTTCAAGTATTACTCAAAATTTACTTGAACGTATCCTAAACTAAGACAAAGAAAGCCTGCAGTTGTAACTCTCTTCTACCATGGGAGAGTTATGTTCAGCATGAGAATAACTGTAGGATGGACTGATATAACAAGCAATGATGCTACTCTTCCTTTTGCTTCCTCTTTTTCAGTGAAATGAAAGGGCATCCAGTACTTTAAAAATGTGATAGCTGTCTGGAATCATAGAAATGATTGAGACCCAGAAGCTTTCCCTGTTTTGTTTCCTGCTAAATTCCAACACTGCATGTCAGCAAAGGTAATTAACCTAATACTGACTATTCTGTGTATTCTTATTGTGATCCTGACAGACCTAATTTAGTACTGACAGCACTAGAAGGATTCCCCATTTAACTTGTTGTCCCATTCTCCTGATAGCTCATTAGTGAGCCCTGGCTTTGCTTAATGCCTGAAACACAAAGAGTAAATTGGTGTGCATAAATCATTCACTACCTTCAAGGGACAGAATCTTTTGGCACATTCCTGGCTTATATTTCCTTGATTTTCTGTTCAGTGAATTTAGAGACCAATTTTGGATTCTCCCTACAGGCAGACTCTGTGTCTACTCTGGTATAACAAACACTGAATTTATGTTAAAGTAAAGCCATATTACTAAGCAAAGTGTTTAACTGTAGTCTGTCACAAAATAGAATTGCATCTGTGGCATTCAAAAGCAACTGGAATAGCCTCTTCACCGATGTGGTGACTGTAACAAATAGTAATGATGAAGATTTCTTCAAATGGAACATCTTATTTTCTTTAGGATATTATCAGCCAGAGAATCTCTGCATTTTCTATTATAACATATAGCTGTTCCTAATGTATAAACGTAGATGAATTTTGAATAGTACAGGCTGGTATTACATGTCATGTCAAAATGGATTACAAAGCCCAGTTAAAATGATAAGAAAATCTTGGAAATTGTAATTAATCAAAGTAATAAGAAATTTTAAAGTGCACTGTTATCATTGAGCAGAACAGTTAGCTCAAGCTGAATATGCAAACATACTGTAGTAAAAGTTAAAATCTTGACATTGAGTACATTTTTGTTATAATTAAGGCTATATTTCACTTTCCTGTAGATAAAAATAAAATATGACAATTAAAAAATATGTAAATGAAAAATGTTTTATGGTTTTAATATGAAGGTTACATATGAACAGTTTGCGTTTCTGGCTGTTAATAATAATATGATCTTCATCAGTAGCGAGTCTGTGTGGCTGAGGAACACTTATCTCGCAAATTAATTATATGTATTTAAGAAATTGGTATCTCTAAACATTATACACACAATTAGATTTAGGTATAAATCTACCAATTGTAAGCTGCACTGAACATAATTATCCAAATTTGTGTATGTGTCTCAAAAGTAACTTGAAAATTTTGTGACAAATAACATATTTCAAATATAAAATATTTGATAAAGAATACATTTATGTTTACTGGATAGAGCTGAACTCTCTCTTTAGTTTATATCTAATGAACAATGCTAATTTAACCTATTCAGAGAGTTAATAACACGAACCTTTAATAATTACTATGTATTCCACTCAGTATTTTACATGTTGCTTAGATTAACATGTATGAGAAATTCATTTTTTTTTTCTTGTTCTGCTTTCATTGCAGAGAAATTCTTATGCATTAGACACTGCTACTTATGTTGATCTTTAATAGTATTATTCTAAATGGATTCTTCTAAAATGGAGCTGACTGTATCAATGTACAAAATACAGTGGAGTTGGAGATAAAGCTACTACTGTTGGTTGGTCTGTGGTGGCTCTTACTGCCTGATGCCAAGGCCGTTACACTTGAGCACTTGTGAAAGATTGAAGCTGAAAGCAAAGTGAGTTTATCTTCGTTCTTCTCTGTTGTTATTATACTTTTGCCTACCACTCCTCTTCCCAAAGAGTAGTGTCTCTTTGCCTCTCTGATTATCTTATAAGCAGACCTACTGTAATGCACATATGGAGCACATCCAGAACACTGAGATGTTATGCTGCCTAGTGTAGTTTGCATTTTTTATTCAGTTATTTACAGTCATTTTATTTAAATTATATTGAGATTCCATGAATGTTCAAGAGCAAACCATTTTGAAAGAAGGGAGACTAAGGTGATGTGGTATAAAAACATAAGCTTTAACACTCACTATGATCAAATGTACTGAGGTTCACATGACACTACAATGACTAGCACTGTAAATGAAAGTAGTAAAACAATCATAGGATCTCTTAGGGACCAGAGGTGAAAGTTGAGAATAATTTCAGCAGGAAAACTCTTACTCTGGAATAGAATCTAGAGGAGTGCCACAGGCAAGTAGCATGACTGACAAAGAAATATATGTATTTGTCCACAAGGTCTAGTGAATTCCTTCACTTTTAGCTTCTTATTCTGAGTCAAATGCTGCAGAGTTGGGAGCCTCTGTATCTTTTGAATCTATTGCTGATACAAATGTTTGTTGTATCTCTGGATATTTTATATAAAGTTTAAAGTGGGTGGAAGCGCATTAACAGCTGGTGGTTTGTGAGGCACCAGTGGAACTATTTCTATAACACATATAAAAGAAAAAATCTAAGGCATTTCAAGTCTAATAATAATAAAGAATGAGGTACACTACTCCGTTAGATGCATTTTTGTTGCTGTTGTCAGCTAATTGATAAGTTTATGCTGTACTACTTCTGTTTGGTTTTGATTCCTCCCAGCCCATCAGTAAGAAAACTCCTGACAAAAAAGAAGTTTTCTTGCTTTCCTAAACAAGTGGTATAAGCCTTAAAGGTTGTCTAAAGAAACTTCCAAATAATTTCATAATAATATTTTGTAAAGCATTAAAGACAAAACACTGTAATTTCGCATGTGACTGAAGTGAGCCTTTGCCTGTCTCCCTCCCTGAAAATGAACAACTTGTTATAAAGAGAGCTCAACAGATTTATGTCTCAGATGCCTCTTGTTTCATTCTCATGGGCTTCTTCCTGAATGTGGAAAGCTGTATTGATTACCCCAGTGATCTACCAGTCACTTTGAATAGACTGCAGGCTTGAACATCAGACAGATTACATTATTTTGACCAACAGTATAGAACACTTTAAATTGAGACTCAGTTTTGTAAGACTGTAGCACCCTGAATGTCTGTATGAAATACATAAAATAAAGTCTCTGTGTGGTAACTGAAATAAATAAAATTTTTAGAGCCACAGGGCTTCTCTTTGAGAGGTAAAGGACTGAGCACATTTAGAATGATCTGAGTGAAAGAACAACTTCATGAAAACTCTGTCAGGATTACTCTCTAAGAAAAAAAAAGAAAAGAAAAGAAAAGACATAGCTACTTTTCCACTTATTGTTCTATTGTTTTCTACTGTCCATAATTTGACCACTGTAATAAATAAAATTTGATTCCTGTTCCAATTGGAGAAGGCTGGGTTTGATCTGAAAATAAGACAACTTTCCATTTTCTTCAAAAAGCAAGCAAACAGGGCTAAATGATAGCTTACATTCAAACTCAATTTTTATTCCTACTTTGTGTCAGCATTAGTGTCTCTAATTGCATATGGAGTATTCCTGAGAGGAAATCCATTCTCTTCCTTGAATTAACAACACAAGTAATAATGAGCAGCTGCTTTATTTTTCTGGCTTCCAAACAAATATAAAGGTTCCAGAACTTGTCGACATAATTTTGATAGTATTGTTGCCCTGCCCTCTTTTCACTTCTCATAACAAATATACATCAAGTGGTGTTTCCAAATTTCCGGGTCTCCTGTTTTGGGAAATGATTTTTTGTTCTTCTTTTTAGGCTATGTTAATTCCAGAGCATTTGCACGAGATTTTTCTCCTGTTTCACAACCCTACTGAGTTTTAAGTTAAATAACAAAGAAGTTAAAAACATGGTGATAAAACAAGTAAGAGTTTTTACATTCTCAGCTGCAAATGGGGACCAACCGACCAACCATGTAAAGAGTAGGCAATCTATTTTTTTTCCTTTTTTCTCTTTTTTCAGAAGGAGATTCCCCTTTGTCTCATCTAGTAGCATCATTAGCAGCACTGTCCTAGGTTTATATGCTTCAGATCAGACTCTGGACTCCTTTTCTGTTTCAGAATGTATTAAATGTAGTGTAGGCATGCACTGTCATGGCTGATCTGGCATTATTTCAGCCATCCACACTCAGTTATTTTCATTTGCTTGTGGGCATCTGAGGCTAGTCAGGCCATTAAACTAAATGTAAAAGTAATTGTGGTGGCTCAGTGGTTTCATCATGAGAGTGTTATCCTACTTGCCCAAACAGTTGACCGCATATCTTCCTAGAGATTCAGGAGACAGAAGGATGAACAGTGACTTTCCACTGTGGTTCCAAAGTGCTGTGGCAGGGACACTGCATGGTAGAAATGAATGACACATGCCAGTCAAGGTCTGGGAAATTACAAGTTTTCATACTATAGAAAAGGACAAGCTAAAATGTATGTATATCTACAAAGTCTGGGACATTCTAATCTAAGAAAAGTAATGATCTCTAAATTTTTTTGTTTACTTATATAAGAAGGCATTACTATCAATTACATATAGAAAATTAGATTGGTAATTTTCAGAAAAGTTTATATGGTATGCCTAGTACATTATGAATTTGATATTTAGTGGTACTGCATGGTTTCTTCTGTGAGAGTGTATTGGCAGGTTATTCAGGGATTTTTTGGGGGGAGAGTGAATAGTATACATTTTTAGAATTGCTTCTGTTTGGTTAAAAAATAATGAAAAAAGACAAAAATACAGTATTTAATAAAGTCTGGTAAATTCAGAGTAGGTCAGTTTGATCATGTGGCAGTGGTAATGAAATAATTTTGAATGCTTTTAGCTTGTGTTTTGTTCTTCTTGCTTGTTGGTTCGTTTCTTTTATTGCGTACATAACTGCATGATGTTTGCTGCCATTGAGGATGGGCTATAACAATTAAGAAAATTTGAGAACTGTGGATAGTTCTTCCATGTTTTAAAGAAAGACCTTTCATTTAAATTTCCCTTCCACGAATAACCATTTATCCAGCTGCAGGAGTATGTCCTTCCTGTCTATGTGTGACAATGATCCGTGAAATAGCAGCTGTTGTGATATGGGAGACATACAGAAGAGATGTATCAAGTTTTTGCTCTGAGATATTATCCCCCCTGATCTCTCATGGTATCCTTCTGCCATCTTAAACAAATGTTATCTTAGACTGAATCTGTGAGACTGATCTCTAACTTTAATAGAAGCTGATACACAGAACTACAAGGGATTAAGAGAGCCAAGAAAAGAGAATTCATTTTTTGCAGCCTCATTAGATCAGCCGTTTCAGAATGTGTCTGGAATGTTTGGAAGCAATAGCAGATCACAGCGCAGATCACAGAAGCAATAGCATATTGCTCTACCTGTAGGTAGAGTTTCTCTTTGATTTTAATGGTCTACAAATTTACCTACAAAATTTGGTATTTGGTCTTGTAGATCTTAATAAAACCAAAGCACTTTGCCAGGTTTGACCTAATACGAACTGAAGTCATAAATCACTAGAATTATAGGAACAAAAAATGAGTGGAATTGCTTTAGATTTTTTCATGGGTGAACTTCAAATTTCACATATTTCAGGCACAGATACATCGTCAGATTGCAGCCTTTCTTTATAAAAATTGGAAATGCAGTGCTAAACAGTGTTCTCTCTAGACAAGAGCAGAGATAATCAGACTGCCAAAGTGAGTAATCTAATCCCATCCTACTTCAGGTAAAATAAGAAAACTATAGTTAGGGATGCAGTGTCAAGTGTTTCTTCACGTGGAAGTCTGCAGAGCACTGAAAAGTAGAATACCACATGGTGGGTGGGGGAAGAGTTTCATATCTGCGGGCTCTATGTATCTGAATACCAGAAATGTTCAAACAGAGTCCTGAAATCCGGACTATGCTTCTTATGAGCACACAAATAGTAGGGATATGACCTTCAAGATACACTTAGAAATTGTATCTTGAAAGTACACTTCACTTTCAAAAATGAAGACTTTTCAAGAAAGAACTGTCACCCCCTTTTTCTAGTAATATATTTTGTACAACTGTTGTGAACAGCCGTATAATTATTTGAGCACTATGGAAAAAAAAAACCACTTCCTTTTGGTCTACCAACTTAGTTTTTGTGTGCTAGCCTGTGGTCTCTGCCAGCTGACTGAAATTGATCAGGACAATTGATCTGGTTTTCTACCTAGTCTAAGATACCTTATCCTCTGATAACAGCAATTTTTTTTTCTCTAATGATGATAGTTATTCACAGCTGCTACCCTCTCTAGATGCTTGGCAGCTCCTTCTCTGTCATGCTGAGAGCAAACAACTGGTCATTTAACTGAGAGACTACTGGGTCCCATAGTAGAATGACAGCTAAGCACCAATTGTAATCAGTGAAACAGTTTATCCATCTTTGATTCTGAGAGGAGTTATTTCTTGACATGACTAAAGGGGAAAAAAAAGGGATGAAGAGTGGATGGGAGTAATTGTTTTGTTACCCATAGCATAGACCTCCCTGCTCTCTTTCTAGAAGAATTCTGTAATTTATGGTTGCTGGGAGAATGTGGTCTGGTTGTGCATGTATAATGTATTTTTATTTGTTTAATCAGGACCATTAAATATATACTTTAGATTCCGAAGTCTGTGTACTCTACCTAGCTAGAAAGACTGAGTACACCTGCTCTAATTTGTTCTGCATCCAGTGCTTCTATTTCTACAATGGTAGAGAACGTTTACTGTCACTTAAACTCCCTAAATAAATAAATAAATAAAACAAAAACAAAAACAAAAAAAACCCAAACAACATTGAGTTTCTAACTCTCTATCCCAATCACTTACTCTCTTGTCAGCAGTAAACAAGCACAGACTGTCAGAACTGATATACTGGAAAAGAGGCAAGGGTGCTTCTCAAAGCCATTGTTAAAATACCAGCTCAAAACTCATCTTGAAAATACAGGGAAATGTAATTAAACTTTCTGGGTTCAATGAGTTTGTTTTTTTTTCTTCTTAGTAATATGAGTTAGTTGACCTAACTTCCTTTAATGTTATCAAATCAAGAAAAGGAAAAAGACATCCCTAAGTAGAACAGTAAGATAGCATAGCTATGTTATACACTGTACCTATAAATATTTACAGTCCACTTCTCTAATGAGATTGCAAGGCAACTGAAAAATTAGCTGGTTTCTTTATTTCTGTTATGGAGCATTCACCTCCTTCATTTTGCACATCTCGTGGTTTTGTCATGGTAGAATGGTCTTGAAACTGCATCTCATCCTGTGCTGTAAGCTGTTTCTATTTGGCTACCTGTTCCTTACTTCTACTTTTATCATGGTTGGTTAGCCATTTCCAATTCCACCACTTGTTCCTTGCTACTCTTTCCCTAATCACTGGTTGCTCATCAAGCTGTTCTGATTACTGTGGTTTTACTAATTTCTGTTATTTCAGCTCTTAGAATACATACATTGCTGAGCATTGACACAGCCTTACTGTATGCAATATCCCACTGTGACTTGCTGGAAACTCAAACACAATATCTCACTTTTCTTTTACTAGACCATACCTTTGCATCTGCAAAGTCATTGCTTAAGGCAATTATTTATCTGATTAACAGAGTTGTGAGCTAGACATGATTTTCCTATTCTCTTCCAGATTCAGACTGGAGGTCTATTTCTTCAACAAATACCAAATACAATGAAAGAGTGCGTGTTTTGAAAGGTCACATTTTCTTGTACCTCCTTTTCTACAAATTAGATGATTGTTCAGAAGAGTCCTCAAGCTCTCATGTTCTCTGAGAATCTACTGAAATTTTCTTTGGGATTTAGCCATCAGGTTCAGATGAGAACACTATGTCACCACTCTGCATCAGTAGAGTTACAATAATGCATAAAAGAGAATGAATGAAATCCCTAATCCCTAAACACATTTTGGGCCACCAGAGTGTGGAATCTCTTAATCTGCCTCTTTCTTTCTTTTATATATTCTGTGCAAAATTCTGAAGGCATCTGTTACAAAAATAAGGTTCCACCTAGTAAGAGTCAGAAAAAGGAAAGCAGCTTCAGAATAAATTACATAGCCACCAGATTTAGTTCACTCTCTGAATTTCTCATTAATCTCAACATAATCAATAGAAAGAAATCTTGTATTAATAATACAAAAGTAGACATAGTCAAAATGTAAAAAGGTGATCATGGAAAGGAGCTCACTTCAAATGGCTGAAACAATAAGGAATAAAAATCTTTATTGTAGGAAGATTAAGTATGGTGATTCAGTGGTGCATCTGACTGGCCATAACATAACATATTGAGGGCAGATGATAATATTAGTCAGTTTAAGAATAACAGAGTTCAGTAGCACAGCACCACCACTCTAACAACTCTGTGCTCTCAAATAGCATCAGTAAAAATGCCCTGGCCATATTGTTATCACAAAATATCAGTCTGTCATCCCTCTGACAGTCAGCACATCTTGGTCTGAATAAAAGTAGTAACGTTGTTTGCTGAGGAAATGTACTCATTTTTGAAGGTTATTAGCTTTCAGCTCCAAATTTGTTTTGCCTGGGCTATTATGGGAAAATTGTATTTGCCTTCCTGGAAGAACAGTAAGCACTTGCTTTTCATGCCATTCAATAAAAATCTATGCAAGTCTCATTAGTGCTATGATGTATCATAGACTTGACACATAGATCTATGTGATACTCCCTTTCAAAGTACCCCAAATCTGTAATGGATTCAGATATTTACAGTTCATCACAAAGAAATATATTCCCTGAAAATTAGAGTTATCTGCTGAGTAACATACATCTGCCTGATTTACATGTGCTGTATCCCCAGCTCTGCTAGCTAAAAGTACCTTTTGTTTTTCCTTACTTTTTCAGTAAGAGATTATCTCCAGATTCTGTGGATATGTTGTTTATTTGTTCTGGCTCTGGTCTGCACATGCTGTGTAGAAAGTATCTGTTAATTCCCTTTCAAAGTGAGAGCAAGGTCTTTCTAAGCAAAGGCTAGCAAACATGAGCTCTGTATGCATAGTAATAGGAGTAGTGTTCTCTGCATCAAACACTTATACTTTTCTGAGAGATCTCCTTATAATGCAGGTGCTAAAGGCATTGACTGGATCCACCATTTTTCTTGGTATGAGTTGCCTGTGACAACCATTGGCTATGGACTGTAAACTTGACACAGGCAACTGATTCTGTCTAGATTCGAGAAAACTCTGAGCTTTGAGCTCTGGCAGAAGGAACATCTCATTTCAGGAGCTCAGAGAGGAGAGGAAAAAAATTCGTTTCCTATGTGTTGTTTTCATGACCCATAAGGAATATTGAAAAGAGAGCTTGCCCGACCTCTGACTGTGATAATACTTAGCAGTGGAGAGCTGTATATCCTATTATCTGTCAATGGGCTGAAAAAACTGAAACAGATAGTCCTTTACGAAGTGTCGTTTGCAAGAAGTCATATTTTTTGTATGCTCATGAAGATACCTTAAACAGTTTAAGAAATACCTTTTTTTAAAAGGCAGTACTATAGAAGTACATTGAGAATTCCTGTCAGGTATCAATAGAAACTGCTTTACGTAAAAATCACTGAGTATCCGGATGTCATTGGCCTGTAAGATAGAGTTTGGTGTTTAAATACATATATGCACATACATATATATATATTTAAACTTGCTGCTACGCTGGCTGTAAGGCAAATAATCCATCTTGAAAAAACATTAATTTTCATCACAAAGTTCTTGCCTGTTGATAACTTTTTCATCACATTTGACTTCACTGAGTTTCTAAGAGCAAAATATACATTTTATTGGACATGAGATTTAATAACTCTTTAAAGCTAAATTATATCTGGAGTAGGAATATGCAGTATGACACGGGTATTTTGAGTTGGCTACATCTCTCTGCTTGGAGGAAATACTGTCAGTCACTCCTATCACAAACCTTGTAGTTTGTGATGAAGTCACTCAGAAGTGTACTGGTAAGCACATTTATCAAGTTCCTGCCGAGAATCTGAACATACTAGGATTCTGAGCTTTAACTCATTCAGCAGTAGCTCCATTAGACTCATGCAGAAAGGACATTTAGCATACTCATTCACAAAAATGTAGCACTTGATCAATTACTGCTAGCCTGACCTTGAAGTCTTAATTTTTAAATTGCTTTATACCATTCCTTATAAAGATGACATTTGCTCACAAATTTCTCTGCATTCCTTATTCTCAAGTTACATCTCACTAAAGGAATAGAAATTTTATTATGGCAACTTACTATCTTGATTTATAGGTTCCTTATATAGCTCAAAGACTGCCTTTGTTCAGGACATTTAAATTTATCACTGAGGTGTAGCAAATAGC
Organism: Coturnix japonica; assembly: GCF_054131305.1. Lineage (NCBI taxonomy): Eukaryota > Metazoa > Chordata > Aves > Galliformes > Phasianidae > Coturnix > Coturnix japonica. Next base: position 91,282,696 of record NC_140663.1, on the reverse strand, counting down.
TACAAATGTGTGATCATTTACTGTCCTGTAAATGATCGTATTTGTCACAATGACTAGATTGAGCTGTGAGGATGTAACCTTGTAACCTCTGAATGTTGGATGCTCTCCATCGCAAAACATGGTAGCAGAACATAACTACCAACTTCTGCTTGTACTGAATGAATGTGACAACATAGTAGCTGTTAAATAAGGTGTTACTTGCATTAGAGAAATGGAAAAGGAGCATTTGTGAGTAAATGTGAAGAAATAAATGAAGTCCAGCCTCAGATGTGATTTCTTCCGATTCTAGCTGTATTTTTTTCAGGACTTTACAGGCACAGAAGACTTGAAATTTATGTTCATGTGAAACGCATGTTGATTTTTCCCTGGTGGGCAATATCTTCCACACTCCTTACTCTCTGTGAATTTACCTTGGCAATATAGTCAGGGATGAAGTTACTATTTCTTGCTTCTGGGTCAATATCAAGCAATTCTCTTCAAGTGATTTTCTCTCGGTTACCTCTATATTTACTCTTCCTCAGATTCATTGTTTATTCCATTTTGTGGAACTGTCTTTTCCTTTTCTGTTTCTTTGGCCTTGAGTGGTCTTTCTTCAGCATCCAAGGTGAAGATAAGGACCTTGGCTATCCCTAAAGATCTGAGTATTTTATGCTACATTAGGCAAAAGACCAAATGTAGAGCTATCCACATGTATTTCCTGCATTTTCTCTCTCCCTTCCCCATCAAAAAAGATGAATCACTGCACAATAACCCTGAGGTCATTTTCAGAGTTAGTAGCTCTGAGTTTTTGAGAGTTTTTGAGTTTTTAGTAGCTTTTGAGTTTTGTTTCATCATCATCCTCTGCCCTCCCTGCTAGAGACTGAGGGAATTGTCACAGGATGTTGAGAGAGAGAAAGCGAGAGATATGGTCAAAAGCCTCCAATAGGACAGTGCACTGACTGTGCTGTCTGAAACAGTAGCTTTAACTGTATGTAGCAGATACCATTCTGGAACTGTAACAATACCCCTCTTCTTCCCTAGCAGATTCAGTCTGTCATTTATCAGGTAAGATATTATATTTGTTGAACTTACTTGTGGCTATGTGAGTAGGTACTAAGCTTATGTAAACTGCTACCTGTGCTTAATAAAGAGCATTTTGAATCATTTTAAGATTACCTTGGCTATTCAAGTCTTGCCTTCTGAATATATTGCAGCTATGGAACAAACAAATCTGAATTTCCCTTTAAAATTTTATCAGAGACATAGGTTTTAGAAGTCACTCGTTTTCTCACAGTCCATGAGCACCATCCACAGGATGAAATGCACGTTTTTGTGCCACTCGATTTCTTTGACACCGTGGTCCAGAAACAATACTTATTTCAAGACAAAAACCTGAAATGAAATTACATAACCCAATTTACTTTTGATATTGCTTAAATTACAACCAAATAGGAAATTCTGTCTCTCATCTAACCTTACCCTTTTTGCTTAAACTGGCTCATCAGTGAAAACATCATTTAGATCTCTGAACAGCTGACATGGCATTTTTAACATCTTATGGAAAGTTAATGATAGAAAATATACTAGAACTCTTTTCTCCCATGAAAATGATGTATCTGTGAACTACTTTATTTCAAAGACAATTCTAATGTATTTATACAAATCACACTACTTTGTTGAAAGCAATTGAAGAAATATTTGTTTGCCTGGGGAGAATTCATAGGAGGTTAAAACCATGAACTTGTGCATGTCTGAGTTATCTAGCTAAGATGACAGCCAATAAAAGCCAATTTTCCAAAGTAAGGTAATATTCTTTAAGGTGCCTGCTCATGTAAGAGAGTGAAATGTACTGATTTTGTCTAGAACAAAGTTAGCTTTCTTCATAGCAGCTCATATAGTACTGTGTTTTGGATTAATGACCAGATCAGTGGTGATAGCGCATCAATGTTTTAATGGTTGCAAAGGGCTCACACAGATCCCAAGACTTTTCTGCTTCTCACACTGCCAGCAAGGAGGTGGGGGTTCACAAGGAGCTGGGAGGGGACACAGCCAGCACAGCTGACCCAGACTGGTCCAAGGAATGTCCCACACCATATCACAGACTCACTGAATGTCAGAGATTGGAAGAGACCCAGAAATAAAAGCTGGGGGAAGGAATGAATGAGGGAGGACACTTGGCATTATGGTGTTTGTTTCTCCAAGTAAGTGGTGTGTATGTAGAAGTCCTGCAAACTCCTTAGACTTTTCCTACCAATGGGAAATAGCAAATGAATTCCTTATTTTCTTTTGTTTCTGACCACTGATTTTGTTTTATCTGTTGAACTGTCTTTATTTCAACCACAGGTTTTCTCGCTGTTATCCTTCTAATTTTCTCCTCCACCCCAATGAGAGGGGAGTGAGCGAACAGCAGTGAGGGGTTTAGCTGCTCCCCAGGGTTAAGCCACATCTGAAATCTGCAAGCTGAAGGGAACTTGCTTATTAAAAGGTAACTGCATGAACTATTGTAAAATCTGTCATCATCTTCAAAAATACCTGTGAGGCAATATTTCCTTGAACATTTTCATGCTGTGAGTCCACAGAGAGAAATTACTTTTAAAACACTTTTTGGTTTTTTTGTGGTTTTTTTTTGTTGTTGTTTTTTTTATTATTATTATTATTATTTTTTCCAACATGAGAAAATAAAAAATTGGGGTCTTCTAGAGAGTTATAATCTATTTTGAAAGATCCCATATCATTAATAACATTTGTACCATAGCTCGGGAATCACTGGCCTAAAAATTTGGAGAGCCTTCTGCTATTGCTTGCAATGAAACAAGAGACAGACAGCTGCTCAGTGTTTCTTCATTAGCAGAAGTTAGCCCTGACTTCTAATTTCCCCATTCTCTGTACCCCACTGCTTTCTACAACTACTGTGTTTTATTAGCTCACTCAAAACACAGTTTTTGCCTCCTCTTTAAGTATAGTTGTCTGCTTTTCTACTTCTGCTTGCTGTGCTGTTCTGAAAAAGTTGGTAGGTAAAAATGCTGAATGACCCTAAATCAGTAACTTCCAAATATTTGCTCATTCTTTTGATCCTAGCTGTATTGTATCCTAGTACAATCACTACCACAGTGTGTAATTATATCCCTACTGTCCAAATTTTCCCCATGCCATCTAGTTTTTGTATAGGTAGACCAAGCATATTTTGTCTAGGTTACAAAATATGTTCCAAAATGTTGCAAAGTAAAAGTGACCCATGTACTTAAAGTACATTTTGAGGTAAGAGTGGGGTTGATTTTGTTAGAATTCTCTCAGAAATGTTTAGTTTTGCGAAAGCTATGCCAAGAGAGCATAAGACCAATAAGAATTTCAGCTACTCAGCATGCCTTGCAGAATTAACCTTCCTCAATTATATTCTGTGCTCTCTGATGTAAGTAAGGTGGATGGGATGGAATTGCTTAAGTGCAACTGAACACACACATAGTAGTAATACAGTTGTTAAGACTGACCCAAGAACAGTGTATTTTGATGGTCTGATTTCTAGCTGAAACTGCAGGAACAGTAATTTAAGATTTGATGGATTATTAAGCAAAGGTGATCTGGGGAAGAGTGCAGGAACAATCACTGTTGGTTCCATAATCTTATTTTACAGAGCAGTAAAATATCCTCCCTGAAAGTGTGACCCAGAAATCTATGCTATATTTTTATTGTCAAACTGCTGGTTACCGTCTCACAGGTCAATGCTTAAATAATGCATCACTTTGTAGGTTATTCTCCCTGCTTCATTTCTCACAGACAGTAAGTTCTGGTATCATAGGAGTTCTTTGTTTATGCCATTAATCTCTATTAAGTTCACTGTTGAAAATGGAGGATAATGCTAGATGGTGGTGGGAAAAAAAAAAAAAAAAAAAGGTTCAACAGTTTTAAGTATTTTTCTGTTCTTCTTTAGATATTTTTCAGACTTTTTCTTGAACAATCTTTATGAAGCTAACTTATTAGACTAGCAGCTCCTTGTGCCTGATTATATGGGGTTTTTTTGTTGTTTTTTTTTTTTTGTTGTTGTTGTTGTTTTTTCACTCTGCAGCTTTAATTCTATGTTAAACAACTATGTGAGCAACTCAGTTTGTTGGGAACTACTGAGCACTCAGTGAGTTGATATCAACACGTATTAGAGTGACTAAAATGTATCACTTTCTCATTTTCATATACCAGTCATTACTGATACTCTCACATTTAGCTTGGAGCTGTTTTGAGCTTGGGAGTTCTTTTATATATTTGCTCTGAATTCACTATAATAAAATGTTGGCTCATAGTTAAAGATTCAGAATGCAATAAAGGTGATGGTTAACTCTAATAACATCCAGTCCTAGAAAGAGATACCACTTCCACTATCATAGGGAAAGGCTTTGAAAGAGAGAAATATGACTTTGTAGGGGACAGGATTTAAATTAGAGGTGATATGCCTAGTGTTAAGTTCTATACAAAGGATGTACATGGGGGTAAACAGCATAGCTTCTTCTGTATCACCAGTACGCAATAAAATGGCTATCACTTTAATAAATAGAATACAACCACTAAGAATTCTGTCAGCCTGAGTTTCTGAACAAGCTGTATTTATTGCCGGTTCAGATACTGACGTGATGAGAGGTCATGTCCTGTTCTGAAATGTCATTAATAACCTGTGTACTGCTGTATGCTGGGGGGAGGAACACTGGCATTATTTTTAACATGGTCCTTTAAGAAATTTTTGGCATAAACATCCACAAATGACACGTCTCAGGCTAGTCTAAAACATCAAATTCACACTCAGCTACTTGTCTTGACTAAAACCAGTTTGGGAGTGATGGAGGAGGTGTGATTTGCACAGACATATTTTCAAGGCAGCTATGACAGCACATGGCATTATGTAACAAAAATGCTGATGCCTTCCAGAAGGTCTCATTTGAGAGTTAATCTTCAGCAATGACCTTCCCAAATCTGGCAGGGAATATGAGCCCATTGAATACTAACCAGCTTTCAAAGCAAGGACAGGGACACTGCTGGAGGAAGACCTAAGACAGTATGTCCTCTCTATTTGCTGAGTTTAAGGAACAGGAAGGGAAAAAATAAATAAGTAAATAAGTAAATAAATAAATAAATAATGAAGGAAAAAAATTCCAAGGACAGATTTATTCACAGGAAGTAAGCAACATGGGGAAGTAAGCAGCATGGTGCATTATAAACATGTTTAGTAGGTTACTTGAGAGCCATTTCAAATTTTTATAACATGATATGCCAACTTCTGCTCAACTTTGTGCAATGCAAGCTTTACTGCAGCAGTTCCAAGGGTGCCTTATCTTGCTTTTCCACCCGGTCTGTGAATGCAAGAATCATTAACAGCTTCACAGACCACATGGCTCTTGCTTCTAATTCTAACTAATAATGTAGTTAATGTGAATGTTCAGAGCATCATTATTTGTTTTAAACAAAGTAAATACCATCTAAGTACCAGAGAAATATGAGGTCCTGTTTTACATAGTGTCCATTTGAATCCCTCCAATTTACAGGACAATGTAGTCTGTAAATTAAACTTATATTATGAACTCCTTAACAAAAATAAAACCACACACATCAAACAATGCCTCATCAACATGAATTCACAAATTAATCACTTCTTTAATTCATGAAGTCTCTCACAAATTCTCAAATTCCTAACTTGTAATTTGCATGCCTGTGTACAAAACAGTTGCCTGGGCAAAACTTAAGTGTGCTCATTCTTCCCTCCCTTCCAGTATTGCACCAGGAAGCTTGAAAACCTCACAAGCTGATCTACTTCAAAAGCTTTTATGGGTAGGATGATGTATTTATATCTGGAAATTCAGTCAATGAATTCTGAAGAAACTTCCACACTATTACAGTGCAAGAATGCAGGAGATGATAGCTGCTAGGTGACAGCAAGGTGCTAGTGGCAGTGACTACACAGTAACATATTCCTTCCTGTGCACTGAGTCTTGCCAACCCATTCCTCTGACTCTGATCAAACAGTTCATCCCCTAGTGTCCATTACAGACCATAGCACAGAATGTGTTTTAGGTCAAAATTGGAGCAGGCAACCAGAGGACAGTCATAGTTATGTAGTCATAACGTGTAACAGTAACTTGAATTCTGGAAAGAGAATGCTTACAGAATTGACAAGTTGTGTTGAAAAGAACTTAATGTAATGTAATGGCTAAGCAACTCAGAAAGCAAGAATACTGAGCCAGAAAGACACTGAAAAAGAAAGAAAGGCAGAAAAAAATGGCCCTTTATTCTTCATGGAAACACATGGAATGAAATTGCATACGAAATTCAGGGTCTTGTCACATTGAAAATATGACTGAAATTTGAAGATAAAATCAATCGTTTTCAGCAGTCATGTCAAACCATAGCTCATTCCCACTGTACCTACTTTTCTTCAGTACTGAAGTGAATGTTCTTGCTTATTTGCTTTGTTCACTGTCATACATTTTTGTTATCCTTATTATTTCTTAACACCCAGTGTAATACCCTGTTGTTTATCTGTAGCATCATAGATATGCTATTAACTGAAATTTGAGATACATATCAAGTAAGATTTATAACTGTCTACTTTTGTTTCCCAATTCCCATATCATGACCCAATTTCCTTAAAACATACAGAGTTCTGGAAAAGGGGGAAAAAAGCTTTCTTTTGTATCCGTGAGGTAAATATTTCTTTGGTGCACTTTTGTAGACAGTAGAGAGTGTTTTTCATAATCTGATCTGTCATTAACAGAGAAGCGGGGAAGGATGATAAGATCCTGAAAAAATGAAATACTGCCAAGAATTTTAGATTAAATTGTCTTTGAAATCCATTATTTAGATGTGTGCACATCTAGCATATGACTTATTAATTCTGTGTAAACATAAATTTTTGTTCATTCTGTTCAGTAACACTAATCCTATAATTTTCTTTGGTCTATTATATCAGTCTTATTAGTAGTATCTGTCTGGACATCATAGTAAATATAGTGTCAACTATGAGACCTAGTTTCCATGAACATAGATGCGACTGACACTGAAGATCATCAGGTTATTTAAATACTTGCGCATTAGCTTGAATAATTTGTTTACCAAGGTTCCCCTAAAGAATCACTAGCCAAGGAGAATGAGCAGACTCTCTAGCACTAGTGATTAGTGCTCTATTCTATTTCCACTGTCATCACATTTCCAGAAAGAATTCATAGGGAGCTTGGGGGAAAAAGTATGAAATGCTGTAGGCTGTGCTAAATTGGTAATGAATGTGCAAATGCCCATCTGGAAACCTTTAGCTTTTCAGCTAGTCAGCAACTGTTTATCTCAGCAGGTGTATCATATATTCCATTTTGTATGAAAAATATAAGTAGTTGTTTGTAAATTTTATCACCTCATGTGAACTCTATGCTGTTAATAATCTTCAGAGCGGAGATTATAAGGGCATGCACTTTATCAAAGGGTAGCTCAATCATCACCATATTCCTGCCGAGTACCTGAAATAACATTCCTGTTTTCACTGCAGTGATAAATGAACAGTTTGTTCATAAGTTAAAGAACCACACTTGTCAACCCCCAGTGGAAAAAGAAAAAGCATTTTCAGTGCCTATGGATTGACATGAAACCAAATGAAATAAAAACTTACAAAAGCAGCCATAGATTGTTGGCTATTCTAATGCATTCTCTATTCAAATGAGATATACGAATGATGTTCTATTGACATCTTCTGTTGCTCACCTAGGAGGAAACTATATATAATCTCTTAACACCAAATGTTTATTTCAAAAGTACTAAACAAAGTCCAGATACCTTTTTCAGCCTTTTCAAAAACAAAGCCATTTTTGCAATGGTATTCCACTAGTATTCCGTAACTCAAATGTCACAGCTGACCCTGGAAATTCTGTCCATAACTTCCTGTAAGAAATATGATGCAATAATTTGTTCATGACTTCTTAGAACTTTTGTGAGAAATGCAGCAGATATGAGTCACCATGGCCAATGCCTGCACATATATGTGGGTTTGGTTTTGCTTTTTGTTTCTATTGACATATACTTACCTTTTTAGGACAAGTACTTTTTTTTTTTTTTTTTTTTTTTTTTCCCATCTCTTGCCTACTTCTCAAAGACTGCCCCAAAAACTAATTTATACACTCATTTAAACCTCTCCACCAGTTTTGGTATATATGAGTTCACAGTTTATATTTGAATGGATGAAATACTGTTATTTTCCCTGCAATGACCACAGGGATCAAACTTGTTAATAGTTGGCAAGACACTAGTGATGTTGCTATAAAAGCAGGGGAAGGCTTGAAGTTGTTTGATGGGATAATTCTGTGGGGGATAAGAAAAGGATGAGTAAGACAGTTAAATAGTACCACTGCTGTTAAAGAAATGCAAACTACTGTACTTTTCTGGTCTGATCTAATTCATTCTCCTAGAATCATGACTGACCATATGTGTGAAGTCCTCTCTTCCAGTAGCTGTCTTAAAAAAGATAATTTTACTAATCATTTTCCATACCTGCATCTTCTGGATACAGTGACAAAAGTAACCTGACTGTGGAAGAAAAGCTTCTCCTGCTGCCTAACTACAGTTAATTATAGTGGGTTTAAAAGATACATAAAGTGTTTGGTTTTTTTTTTCATTATATTTTTATCTATTAACTTAGCAACAATCATCTTTCCTATATAGAATCAGGTATCTCTGTTTTTTCATCAGTTTTCTTTCACACTGTAGGGATTTGATGTTCTAATGGTTACTCCAATAATTAAGATAAACATTTATATCTGAAACAGAGTATATTCTTGATGTAGCCAATGGGGAAAAAATAAATAAATAACGATATGTGAATATATTATCATCATACATCATTTAAAGAAAGCACAAATAAAAATTGGCTGAACTGTGAGTGTTACTCTTTTGCAAATGAGTTAGCTACTGCTTTGTTTTCATTACTGTTAACATTTTATTTGCCTAATAATGAATTCTTGGCTTTACACATAAGATCTGGTCCTTTCCCTCATAACAACATTTTTAACCATTCATACTGGTGATGTGTATACAGCTATTAGCAAAAAAAGAATAACAAAACACAGCAAAATTTGAAGTAAAATCAAGGTGTAACAAATTACATGCACAATAATGGATGAAGACAGCAGATTTCACTTGCCTTCACTGTAAGTAAAATTGAACCCTACTTTAAAATAAGTCTGAAGAAATAGAGGAGTAATAAGAAGACACAACTAGATCCATGAATTACAGAAGTATTGTTTACAAACTGGTGGCTTTTTTTCCCTTTACTGTGCTTAAAATCAAAGCCTTTGTTGTTAATGATGGCAGTAACATCAGAGATTAGAGGAATAATTTTAGGTCACTTATGGCTATTTAGCTCTCAGTTTTTCTCATACAAAGGTGAAGAGTAGTGAATCAAGCGTCTTTATGTACTAATTAATTACTGTGTGTCTGCCTAAGACCCTTTTATAGTGAGAAAATACGATAGAATATTTCTTTACCTTTTCTTACTCATTTTCCTCATGTCGTTCAGTGTGGTTCAATGTGAATGCATAGAAATGAAAAAAGAAATGGAAAAGTAGGGTGGAATTTATTTTGGAGCTTACAAATGACAGTTACAGAATTGCTTGGGTTGCAAGAGACCTTAAAGACCATCCAGTTCTAACTGCCATGCCACAGGCAGCGTTGTCCCTACCAGCTCAGGCTGCCTAAGGCCCCATCCAAACTCACCTTGAGTGCCTTGTCACGGCTTATCTAGGTTTACTTGTGCCCGTGACAGGGGCCACTGCCCCAGAAATGAAGGGAAAGAAGGGAATGGACAAAAACAGTGGCAGCAATCTAAGGAGGAAACTCATTTTACTAAATATGATATAGGAATACAAGATAACACAATGTAGTACAATATAATTGAGGCTATAATATAAAAGAGAGAGAGAGAGAGAGAGAGAGAGAGAGAAAATCCCTGAAAACCGGGAGGCCTACTGTTAACTCTAGGCGATAGGGCTGGAGCGCAGAGATGACAGAGCTGGAACGCAGAGAGCGAGAGAAGAAGAAGAGAGCATTCCAGCCTCGGAGCGAGATTATATATGTCCTCCTCGGGTGATTCATCTCTGGCCGTGACGTCCTCTCGGATATGTAGTTCTCCTCCGAGAGCTGAGTACTCGGGACGCTGCCATTCCACGGAACTGGAGCATGAACCTTCCACACTTCCACATACCCTCAATTACACTTTCTTATACCATCAAAACAGTTTGTCCCATTCAAACACCTTTAATACCCTATAACCTTCCCTTAGCAATCCATATCGTTCAGTTAGAAACATAAACTTACTTTCTCTTTAACCCTTTCTCCTTTGTACATGATTCCACTATTTATACCCTCAATTAATGATTCGTACTGCATATGATGTTATGGTGTAGAATATTGACAGCAACAGCACAAAACCATGACAGCCTCCAGGGATGGGACACCACAGCTTCTCTGGGCAGCTGTGCCAGTGCCTCACTGCCTTCTGATGAAAGAATTTCCCCTAAAATATAATCCAAATCTTCCCTTCATTAGTTTAAAACTAGTCTCCATTCACTAAACTTGGAACACAGTGATAACAGACGAAATGATCTTGGAATAGGACAAGAAGGCTGGAAGAGGACAATGTAAAAGTGGTGGAGGATGCACAGGGCTGAATTCTGGGCATTTTTATTGCTATGAAAAAATTGTCCGGAATCAGTATCAGATCATTTCTTGTTCCTGTACATGTGAAATCAAGAAATGTAGAGAGACTTCCTTCTTTATCACGTGGCACCAGTTGTCCAACATGAAATGTTAGTTTTCACTATCCTAAGTTTTTTTTTTTTTTAAATGGAGATGAAAGCAAAATGAGTGGAAAAACAGGAACAGACAGATGTATTCAGAGTTCAGATGGATTCACTTATCTTTACTTAAGATGAAAAAGATTTTTCAAGCAGAAATTTAATTATTGAATTGAAAGAAAGGGAGGAAAGGAGGGGAGGAGAGAAGGAGGTAGGGAGGGAGGGAATGAGGTAGGGAGGGAGGGAGGGAGGGGGGGAGGGAGGGAGGGAGAAAAAGGAGGGAGGGAGGGAGAAAGAGGGGAGGAAGACTACCACCACAAACCAGTCACGTTTGCTCTTGTGATTAAAATAGTTTCCTAAAACCTATGTGGCTGGATCAGTCTCAGGGCCATAGCTAGCTCTTATTTTGTTCTGCCCAGGAGCAACAGTCTAACTAGAAGTCTCACATAACTTTGTTTCCCATCTACCTCTGTTAAGCTTCAATAAAAAATTGTGTAGAGAAGACTATGTTTAATTGTGCATGAAATCACCACCATGCAGGAGATGAAAACCCTTCTGAGATCTTTTTTGGACTGTATAAACAAAGTTTGCATAAATATTTTTTGTACCTGTTTTATTCATTGTTAGAAAATGTGAATCATTATAATCTGTTGTATTACTCCTTCACATGCTTGGAGTTGATAGAAAAGAAATATTTACACAGGCAGTACAGAAGCAGAACCAAGATACTTGTCTCATCTTAATATGCAGTACTGAAGGTGAAAGTTAGTGTTTCAAAATTATCTCCATTTCTTTGAATAATGATAATAGTAATTAGTAATAATAATAATAATGTTAGTTTTGCTGCCTTGACCATCTTTATCAAGAAGATTTCCACATAAATAATTTTATTGAATTTATTTCAGTATGTTACTGTATTTCCAAGGATTTGAATAGTCTTGCCAATACCTCTGTATATGCATGACTTCATAATCAAGTATTTCATGAAGCTGTCTGGAATGCATTGTTTTTTTCTCAATCTTTATATAGTGAGGAAATCATTTTATCACAAAACAGAAATGTTCTCTTATAGTGTGAATGATTATCAGTTTTCAAATGGATGAAGTTATTAAAAAAAAAGAGTGTAATTACTCAGAGAACAAAATGTAGGATTTTAAGAATAAGCTGAACAATTTCTGGTAATTGAAGATTTTATTAAAAAAGAATGTTCATTTTGCAGTGGTTTTCTAAAATTTCATAGAACCTGTAACACTAACAAAACAGCAACACCAGAACCCTAGAGAAGGAAATCAACGATGTCACTGTCAGAAATATACTTTATTATTCACTGCTTCCAAATAGTGTAGCTCAGACTGAAATCTATTCTTTCTATTAAAAATGCATAGGTTCAATATAGGAAAAAGAAGGAGTAAAAGAGCAAATCACTGGAACATCCTGCAGATTGTATAGCTGCTTAACCACTGGTAAATTATGTACATCAGAAACACAGCTGTCTGTGGGAATTTGACTGTACATTTTCCCTAATTCTAAGCTCTTAGGCTTGGGCACTAGATGCAATGCTAGGAGCAGCGATAAGGATGCCGTTTTCAGCACTGCGCCCTTAAACCTGAGTTTTGTTTTGTTTGGCAGTTCTGTTTTTTCGTTCCAAAGCACGGAGGATATAACGAGATTGGTGAAGAGCAACACTGCCCTCCTGTGGTCGGATTGCTTTTATACAGAAGTAAACATCGACTCTGGAAATACTGGATAGGCCTATTCAGCGCCTAGAATTGTATTGTTAGTAAAACTGCATGCATGGGACTGAGAACTTCAAGTTAGGTTTATAATATTAATGATTAAAAGATTATCTTACAGAAATATATAAAACAGTTCTATGCAAGATTAAAAATCACTGGAAAACAAAAATTGAGAAAACAGTAACATATCAACTGTATAGTGTCAGTAAAGAAGATGGCATGCTCAGTAACAACATTCATCCAGTATTTCCGTGGCCATTTTGCAAACATGTGTTCTCCAGCACATCAGATTCTTTTTAGTGAAACATACACAGAGAGTGCTGAAATACCCACTCTAAAAATAATCATGATGCAATTTAACTAAAAAATGAAGCACTGCTTTACTGAAAGCCAGTTCTTCAGACAGTGATATGCCACAAGCACATATTTCTCTCATACATGCAGCAGTAATTTTTATACTACACTGCTTTGAGATATTGAGTTACTATTATGCCGGATTCCACTCAATTATTAGGACTACGTAGGCTACATAGGCTGGCTGTATATAGGCTAATGTCAGTAATGTTGTTGCAGATCAGATTTATCTCTTGTTCCTGTCCTGAAAGATGTCAGCTACAGAACAGGCTTAATATTCCATTTGTTCCAAGGAGACATTTGAACTCTTTCTGCTCACAAAAATAAAAAACCTCTTTCCATACTTACTTACACTACCTCTTACATCTACCATTATACAATGTGATATGTTAATGCTGACATTTTTAAAGACCATTACAGGAAGAAGATACTCAAATTCCATTTATATTCCAAGAAAGTTGTTTAACCTACTCCTTTATACCAGTGTTAAATGTCACCTTACCAACTACTCAGATCATGGGAAATGAGGGAAGGATAAGGTTATGCAGTATATCTGCACCTAGCACAAAATCTATATATATTTCAGTCTTTAAGTCTTTCTGAACTTACATAAAAATATCAGTGCTAGTGCCCCAGGATCCTTAAAAGAAAATAAGCACCTGGCCTGATTCTTTCTTGCTACAATTTAAGAGTATTGTTTCCTGCCCCAACCATATGATGAGCATATTATTTGCTTTATCCTTGCAGTATCATTTCAGATTTACAGCAGTGTAAGAGATTATTCTTTTATACCATTGACTCAAAGCTTGCTGAAGGACACAGATGACTAAGTCCAAGCAAGTCCTGGTCAAGGCTTGCAAAATCCTTCGTCTGAGGTACACAGATGGACGAGGACAGGAGCAATGAGAGAAAGACAAGCTGCAGATTAATGGCCGGGAAGCAATCTTTTTGGTGCGCTCATCTTGAGGAAGGTGGCCGTCTCGGGGGGTGCTTCACATGATTCTTATCCAAGCACCTGGAGATGTCACGTGGGCAGGAAAAAAGGAGAATAAAAGAGGGATCAGCAACCATGACAAGAAGGTTTTTGACATAAGATTCCTCACAACCTGAAGCCTGCATTCTGAAGAAGAACAAGAAGATGTCTGTCATCAGATCCCTCTCTATGGAAGTCCTGCTTGTTGATGGACTCTATTGGGCCTACTACCTGAATCTTGCTGCCTCCTCCTGGACTTACTCTGCAGCTTCTTCCTGCTACCCACTTGTTACCCAAAACCAGCCACACTGCTGCTGCTCTCTCCCTGTGCATTTGCCTTGGACTATCAGAACAGAGAGCAATGAGACCGCTGCTGGATCCTAGTGGACTACCCCCACTTCACACAATTCCTGCTTCTTTTCTATCTTCTGCCTTCCTTTCCCCATCACCCTAAATTGTCTATCCTCCTTTTCCCCATCTTCCTGTTTAAGATTTGTAATGAACTGGTTGGTTCAACATTTGAACCGCTGTTTCTCAATCTCACACCAGGTATACATATAGCAAAGAACCTTGTCTCCCTCCTATAAATTGGAGTGAGACAAGCAGTTTGATGTGTTTTCCTAAACTCACGTATTTGAGAGAACCTTCTATATTTCATTCTAGTTTGCAATTTTGAGACCCCAGATCTTCATAATGGTTTTTAATTACCTTTGATATCAGTGCAGAGACCTTAACAGTGACAGGTAGAGCAGGAGAAATAATTTCCTTGTCGTGCAATCCTAGATGGTTTTCTGACTGTAATCTATTAAGATCCAGAAATAGGGCAGCCTAGAGGACTGGGGAAGTGATTGTTGTGCTTGGTTCTGGTGAGGCCACACCTCAAATATGATGTTGTTTAGGGCACCTCACTGCATGAAAGACATCATGGTGTTGGAGCATGTCCAAAGAAACACAGTGAGACTGGTGAAGGGTCTAGAACATAAGTCTTATGTGAAGCAACTTTCTCTCCCTCCTATAAATTGGAGTGAGACAAATAGTTGTGAAGCATTGGAACAGGATGACCAGTGAAGCTGCTGAGTCAGCATCCCTGCTGCTATTTAAAAGATGTGGAGTTGTGGTGCTTAAGGACATGGTTTAGTAGTAGACAGTAGTACAGTACCTGGAGCACTGTAACAGGCTGCCCAGGAGGGTTGTGGAGTCTCCTTCTCTGGATATATTCAAGACCTGCCTGGATGCCTACCTGTGCAGCCTGGTATAGGGAACCTGCTTTGGCAGGGGGGTTGGACTCAATGATCTCTGGAGGTCCCTTCCAACCTCTATGATTCTGTGATTCTGTGAAGTCTCAGCTATTAGACACACACGCTTCCCAGCTCGAGCAAGGAACAACAACATATCCCAGATGGTCTAGTGGTTAGAATTTGGCGCTCTCACCCCCACGGCCCAGGTCTGATTCCCGATCAGGAAATGTCATGGTCAGGGAACCATCCTCTGCAAAGTCCTCTGGGATATGTAGTTCTCCTCTGAGAGCTGAGTACTCAGGACGCTGCCATTCCACGGAACTGGAGGATGAACCTTCCAATGATCCATACTGCACATGATGTTATGATGTAGAATATTGACAGCTACGCCACAAAACCGTGACAAAAGTTAGTGGTGACTTGGTGATCTTAGATGTCTTTTCCGACATAGATTATTCTACAATTCTATGGACTGCCACTTATCCTTTGTTCTGTAGTTATATTGTTTCTACTGAAATACAATTCTTATAATAAACTTCCACAGGCATTTTTTCAGTTACCAGTCCTTTCATGTCAGCCTTCTGACAAACATTTTAAAATGCTTTGTTTCTGCATAGCAACATTTATATTCTGAAATTTTTTCATATAAAACAGGGACAAAAATCTACTTAAGTCAAAGTCAAAGTATCTGACTGGCCATATGATCTCTTCTATCCTACAGAAAATAAAATAAAATAAAATAAAATAAAATAAAATAAAATAAAATAAAATAAAATAAAATAAAATAATAAAATAAATAAAATAAAATAAAATAAACGGGGTATATATATATATATATATATATAATATTATTGCTTTTTTATTGACACTTTATTTTTTTTACAAGTGTATTTTTCAAGCTGTTAGACCATTTTTGCCCATGCATAATCTCTCTGGCTTGACAAAAATTCCTCAGAGGGAGGACCTTTTATTCTTCTTATTCTTCACTTAGAGATTGACTTGACATTACCATGTTCCTGACAGCAATAACGTGGATGGCTTTCCTGATTGTGACATAAACTCACATTTCTTGTCTGTCCAGATGCCATCTGTTTTACATTAAGAAAAAATAAACAGTGCATTTGATCTTAATTTTTTGATGGGTCTTCAAATCTGCCATCATATCACTGTCTGCTAAGTATCATAGTTCTCTCAACAGATTTCCATTTCCCCGGTCCATCTTCTCAAACAATAAGCAGTCATACTTGAAACCTCTATACGGCAGAATCCTTTTTCTTAGCATGTTCTCTATTTAGTCGTGCATGCTGTCTGTACGTTACAGAGAGGACAAAAAAATAGTATGACTGAAAATACTTAGCTTTAAGCTTATGTTTCCATGCTTTACTGAATCAAAGCTCAAATTATACATCAAGTTAAGTTTTCTCAATGATTTTCAAAATGCTGTAGTAATATGGTTCCCTCAAAGTCTAACTTGTTTAGTCTTCATAACCATGCACAATATTTTAAAACTATTCTACACTGATGGGTTGTCTGTCCCATCCAAAGACTTTTTAAAGCATGGCAGTAAACAACTGATTTTAGGAAGACTGATCTGCTGAAACAGCATAGATTTTATGTGTCTTGGCTTCTTTTTAAACATTGACAAGATTTTAAAAATAATCTAGTATTTTTGTAAGTGCAGAAACTAAACAATATGCATTAGTTTGTTAGGAAATCGCTTTTAAACATGTTTTCTTAACACGTTAATCATTAAATATAAAGTATTTAGGAGATTGTGATTGTATATATACTTAATATATCTCAGAAAGCTGGAATAAATACAGTGAAATAAGACTTGAAATATCCTGCAAAAATGCATAATGTAGCAAATATGCTTTTTGTTTTGTTTTGTTTTATTTAAATATATACGTAAGCACTATCCCCTAGTGCCTGCTTCACAACCAGCTAACATCAGTGGTATCAGTAACACTGATGTAAGTAAGATGCTCCTTCTGTGGGCTTTGAATCAGGCATACTGGCAACCATTTCTCACGTTGACCAGTTGTTTTGTAAGATTTGTTGACATAATTCCTAAAAAAGGGAATAGGCCATTCTTTTATTTATATGTATAAAAGATATAATATACATATATATAATAAACCGAAGCTTAGCTAATCCTTCCAGATATTAGAACATCTGTCCATCTTGGGGTAATAGATGGGGGCATAACTCCTTGCTATCTAAATGGTAGTATTAAAAATAAATAAATAAATAAATAAAAATGAAATAAAGAAAGAAAGCAATGAAATTGAACCTGCAACTCCAGGAAAGAACATTTTGGTTCTATTATTCTGCAAAACTGCAGGAGGACTAACACAGCCTGGGGAAGATTCTGAAATGAATTATCCTTAGCTGCACTTTCCCTTATGGCTGGATTCCAAAGCAAAGCACTTTCCTTCTATTCACTATAAATATCTTTTCTTGTCATCTCCTAGTTTATTTTACATTAGGGACATGATCAGCTTTTATCTGCTCTTGAAGATCCATTTCTGACAGAAGGTAATGACATTTTGAACTTTTTGCCTTTGCTATCACTTCAGATTTTTTCACGCAATGAAATTGGTCTTTTTTCCTTCCTAGTTTGCAGACGGTGAAAACTGATGTATCAGCCTCCTTCATGTTTCCCATTGGGTACCAAGAAATGAAAAGGCAAAATGCCTGGTCTGAAGGAGATCAGGAGACAAAAATTCAACAGTGTTGTTTTTTTCCTCAACTTTTTGTTTAGCTCGAATTTCATGTTTTCTTTGCCAACTAGGAAAGATGGAATCACTCCAATAACATTTTATGGGAATTTCTGAACTACCAAAGTAGCACTGCTGTTGATGGAGACAATGCTTTGCAATTACTTTGGTTGCTTCAAATAATATAATGTCTACATTCAAGGGAGCAGTGAATTATTCAGAGAGCTTGAAGGGTTTCCAGCTTCTGGTTCCCTCTATAGTTCACTAAAGAGAAGTAGCTGTACCAAGTAAAGCACTTATGTTAGGTAATCTGCTAATACTTTTTCTGCTGACTGAATAAAGAGACTGCCAGACAGTTTGTTGGCCTGGATCAACTTCTGCTGCTTGGAAACCAATGGCCTAATTTAGTCCCTGTGACAAGGTTAGTTGTCTTTGCTAGCCAGATTAATACATCTGTTGGTATTTAGGCTTCTCTTTGGGTCTTGTTTGTAGGGGACCTTTAAACTGGAACAAAGCATGATGCAGACAGTTTCATGGTTTAACAATTATTTATCATTAATACCCACAAAACATGGCTGGGAGCTGTTGAGTCAAGCAATAGCTTGCTCACCTCCCCCAGCAAAGCATGGCAGAGCTTTTGCTGACAAGGTTGGTATTATTCCAGTGAGTAAGTGTCAGCTTCCATGGTATTTGATAGATGGGCATCTAAACAGTTGGAGGTCAGGGAGAAGCTTACAACAGACCTTACCAAGACAGTTTACATCAGTCTTAATGATGCAGAGTTTCTAATTTCTCCTCAGTAGCTAACTATTTATATTTAGATGTTCATTAGCAGAAACAACAAAATAGTTTATCCTTTTCTCACATGCAAGTTCAGTCCAAGCAAGCGAGTAGGCACTATTGGGATCACCAATTGTATATGAGAAATTTGATGGACTCTTAGAGGACACAAAATAATGATTATCACAACTAACACTAGGTAACCCAGATGACCACAGTCACTGCTGAGCTGACAATGGAACTCAAGAATTGAAATAGCTGTGGAAATGAACTGTTATTTCATCCTACTAGAATCCTTGCTCAGACGAATGCTGTTCAAACACAAGAAAAGCTTTATGCTAGCAGTCATGTTGTTGCCAATTAGGGAAAATACTGCAATTGTGTGAATGACTGAATGGCTGGTGAAACACTTTGATAAGACTGTTTGAATCTCTCATGAACCACAGTCTTTGTAGAAGACCACAGAACTCTTCTACTGATGATGCTTGACCTATGTGTCTGTTCATCAGCACCAGAATCCCCTGGATCATCTGCCTTTCTACATATTGGCATTGGTAGGAAGTATTAAGAGTCCATACACTGTGTTCTAAAAGCAGTTTGGAATTGTGGAGTGGATAATTACCACACTCTGACCTCTCTTCAGTGATGTCTCGGTACAGTTGAGCCAGTGCAAGAAGTACAATTATTATCTGATACAACCTAATGAAAACAAATATATCTTATGGAGAACCCAGAAGGCACGTAGAAACCATAAAAGGTTTTATGACTCAGAGAAATATGTGTGGTACTTTGTAATAAGGGTTGCAGTTCATACCAGCCAGACCTAAATTTGCACATTAGCCCTGTGAGTAACATCCATGGTCTTAGTACAAGTAAAAGTACCAAGCATGTTGAAAGACAGCCTAATATTCTATTAAATATTATCTTTGGGCACTGATTATATTATAGAATGAAAAATTAAGCCAAGAAGTGGTTAAAAGAGATAAAACCAAACCAAACCAAACCAAACCAAAACAAACCCAACAGATTAAACCAAGCAATATTTTATTGGAGAATAAATTTATAAAATGTAGAAGGGAGATTTCCTCATTAACTGTTAATATTATTTTCTATTAAATATTTTTTCTAGTTCTTGTATAGTCAAATTATAATCACTGCAACATAAAGCAAATCAAAACTAAATACAGTAAATGAATGTAACTAATATTTTATTGCATTTTTTGGAAGTTCCAATGTTACTAGGAGATATAGGGTATGTAAATCTCCCACTTACTAGTGGGATAAGAAATTTTAAAAGGAAAATGAAATCATTAATGGAAGACCCTATTGGATTAGCAAAACGGTTTGATTAATTCTTGGTCATCTTAAATTCATAGAATACCGGGACTTAACTTAAATGGGAATCTGCTTTTCGACCCCTTAGAAAAACATAGTTCCCTGGGGTGGGAATGGAATAACTGGTCCAACTTTAGAAGAGTCATGGTTCATGATTCATATAAATTCCCTCCACAAACAGACTTGTACAGGGGAGGGAAAGGGAAAATCAATCATTTGTGCAGTTCTAGTAGCTGCTCTTACTGCTGCTGTAGTGATCCACAACCAGCAGCACATGGCAGAAACTCAAATTATTCAGTCCCTGCAGGGTCAAGTAGAAGATCTTAGCGAACAGTTAGAGAAAGAAAAACATTCAAAAGTCCTCCTTTAACCAAGCCCTTAGAGAACAGATAGCAAATGAGAGGGAAATTAGTGCCAGCTGCGCAGGTATTGACTTGTATCCAGGAAAAAGTCTGGAGGATGAGAGAACCCAAAAAGACAAACTAGAAAACATGGTGACTTTTCTTTGCCCTCTGATAGAAACTGGACATGAATATGAAGAGGGCGAAGGTAGGTATTCTGATGTCAGTATCAAGGAGGTCCCCTATTCTGCTACCAGGCTGGCAAAATTAAAGATTTTGGTCTCACTCCTAGGAAGTCAGAGAAAGAGTATGTGTGGAAAGTGTGGATGTCAAATCCTGTTGACTGAAAAGGAATCTGAGGGTTACCTGGGGAACTGGAATATTTTTCACTACTGGCAATCATTGTGCCCTGTGGTCCTTTACTCAAAGTGCTGCATACTGGGACAATTACTCCCTGGGACAACCAATTTTAGTTGATTTGCCCCACATTGGTTCTGTCCCTTTAACCCTCAAAGAGCATCTTAACTCTGGAAGACTCGAGATAATGAGGGGAAAATGAACAAAATTATCCATCTGGATTTCACCTACTTTTTGACCTTGGTTCATTTGGGAACAGAACATTTATTTTTCTTTTCCAGCTATGCCTCCCATAACCTTGGTTCCTCTGGAACCAGGAAGTTCTCTCACTTTTGTTTTCCAGATGCTAACGAATGCTGAATCTGTTGCTGTGACTCGCAAGTTCCCTTCTCACCCTGCTCCTTTCCCTGAGATCCCTGTGGTATCATTAGTGTCACTGTTTTAGACAGGTATCTTCTTCAGATTAATATTTGTAATTGCTTATGCTGACCCTATCACATTCGCTGACTGGTCATGGTCCCATGTCCACACTGGACATACTGGGCATATGGGACCAAATTCTAATTCTAACAGGGGCTTAACCTTTCAACTACTGTTCAGAACAGTAATGAAATGTATTCAGGAAGTAAGTGGGGCCAGGATAGTGCTGGCCAACTCCCCCAAGTACTGGAAAATGCAAGATGAAGAATAAAGGTAGGGTATCAGATGTAACAAGTATTATAAGAGCATTGCAACAACCCTGCAGTCTTCCTTGTCAGCACTGGGAACCAACCAGCAGTTCTTATCTAATGTATTATCTCAGTGGGAAAGAACAAATATAATAGACCACCAGTTAATTGTAGATGCACTTGCCATAACTCAAAATAATGTCTTCCTAGCTCTTAGTTGTAGAAGGTAAAGGAAATGCTTTACCCACTGAAATTCAAAAGGTGATCTTGGACAATGCAAACCCTATAGCTAAGTTCCCCATTTTCCTCACATTCCTTAGGATTACAATCTCATTATTCATTGATTCAAGACTTATTACCTGTTTATACCAGGATGAATTGTACAGTGGTGAAGAAATTGTTATTCTTAATAATAATCATATATATATTAGAGTATGGAAAATAGTGAGATGATTAGTTTTGATAAATTATTATTGTCACCCATCAAGTCTTACTATTAAAATAGTTTTCCTATATTAGAAGTGTTTCATAGTCTGGTGCAAAAACGTAAAAAGGGTGAAAAAGAGGGGAAATTGTGAGCGGTAGATTGTGCTTTTGCAGTGGAAATTTCCAGTATTCTTTATGTAGTGTAGGATAAGTTTGTTTTCTTTCACAAAGAAAGCTGCTGAACTGAGTGAAGTTGATACTAGGGGATTCTGACCTGAGTAGAATTGGCGCAGATACAAAGTAAGGTAAATATGCAGGGTGGGGAGAGCCTAGCACAGAATAGAATGAATGTGCTAACTTTTGGAAACATTGCCCTCCATATAAAAGTAAAGAACATACCTAAAAGCAGTAGGTTGGTAACAGACCTTGTATTGTAGTAACAGCATCAAGAAGACTGTGAACCTGAGACACTCAACCAATGAGTACCAGGAGAAGTATTACCTATGTTGGACCCAGGGTATTTAACAGAGTGGATCTCACTGACGAGGTGCGCAATTTCTCCCTTGTCTGTAGGGGATGTGTGCCCATTATTCCAATGATGTATAAACTGCTGTTCATAAAGATCTTTGCCTGATTAGAAATTTTTGATTTGGAGCATGTCTCTCACATTTAAAAAAAAAAAAAAAGCTTTTAATAAGTAGTTATCTTAAGTAATCAATAATAAAATAAAAATAAATAATAAAAAAACAAATAATAAATAAATAAAAATAAATAAATAATAAGTAATCAATACGATTGAGAAAAAAAAATACTTTATCACAATGAATTTTCTTGTAAGTTAGAGTTGTATATCTAAAATTAAGAAGCACCAGTACTTTACCAGTACCGGTTCGTCCGAATAAATAAATACAACTTTTACTGATACACTACTTTTCATCACAATCATTTCAATAATTTATGAAACATCTCTGGTCACGTGTCAATACAATTACATCTCATATGTAATGAAATAGATAAGGGTTATAACTGAATATTAGAGGAAATAAAATCTGAACAAAGTCCAAACTTGTCCATCTTAGTGTTAAAGTTCACACAACAGTCAACACTCAGTCAGTTCCAATTTCCTCAGTGGCAGTTTGCACTGCAGAATTTGATATATGCATGTACAAGCACTCTGACTGAAAAATCATTGCCCTTAGGTTCAACCATCTGTTAGGAGTAATGTGTACTCTAATACTGCTGAACAACCCCCAGTCAAAAGTGGCTTGTCTGAAAATGGTCAGGTGTATCTAGAAAGTACGGATCTAGGAGACTACTTCCTTGAACTTATAGGAATATCCACGCTCTGCATTTCTAAACCAAATTTGCTGAATAAGAGTATTCAAAGCTTCTGGTAAAATTATGTGCTTTATAGTAACTTCAGCTTTTCTCTGACACAAGGTTTGTTGTCCTAAATTCTCAGCTGGCATTTTCAGAGGAACACAGATCAAAGCACAGCACTCAATTTTCAAAAGAGCTCAGTACTTAAAATGCAAATATAACCTGCTATGCCCCCTCTGTGAAGTTTGAAAGCAGTTTATGTCATTAGATTAATATAACCATAATCTGCTGTTTGAGTTCTGAAGAGATTTCAGCCTGTCAAAGGATGACTGGAGCACAACTGACTGCCAGCCAAGTACTCTTTCCTCATTTGCACCCTACACAACACATCTCCTTTCCTTTGGCTGTTTGTCAGAATCCAAATCCATACTTTCTGTGACAGTTTGGAGCTAAGAAATGTGCTGTCATCTACTGCCTTAGATCAGTAACATGGGCTGTAAAAGCCAAAATTAGAAGAGATTTTGCCTGTGTTAAGTTTGGTTCACTATTTGTTTTTAGTGGTTTTTGTTGTTGTTGTTGTTATTTTTACCCATAAAGCCACTAATAGATTGGGTTTTAGACAGGTTGGTTATGCTCTAAGAAGGCTCTTAATTTAACCCAAATTCTAAAATTCAGTCAATTTCTATGAATTAAAAAACTTAGGCGAAATTTATCTGCCTATGGAAAAAGTTCATTTTTCTCCTGGTTTTAAAAGGCTAAAGGAATATCTTGATTAAAAATCCTTTAAAAAAGCAGGTGGAAAGAATCATAGAATCGGTTGGGAAAGACCTCCAAGATCATCCAGTCCAATCATGGATTTGCATCATCCTGTTCATAGTAGGGCATCTTTCTTATCCTGAATGTGTAAAAGAACAAACTGTAAGCTCTTCTTATAACACTCTAGCTGACTCCCCAAGTGGACATTCAGAGCTTAACTATGTTGTCTGGCATATTACTGTTAGCTGTTAAGTTTGGTAGTAAATGTTTGAGTAATAAGATATATTCTTTTCTTGTATTACTGATTCAAAATAAAACCACAAATTACCATTAACAAGCTCTTAAAGGGATAAACAGAAATGCCTTTTTTCTAACACGCACTTAAAAATAAATCACTGTAATTACAACAGAGGATCAAACTCACTCATCTGTGTGCTCTGTTGCTAATGCATAAAATCAAATAAAAACATATAATACAGAACTACACTCATTTTTCAAGAGACATGGCAGATATCTTCAGTTTTTTATTAAATTTGATCAAGATTTGTATACTAAAATACATCAGTGCTTGGTTATTGGCTAGACTGAGACTAACCTTGCAAGTGCTTTACATACTGAAGCTTTGGTTATATGTTTTTCTCTTTTACATTAAACATTTACATTAAACATTTCATTTACTTGGAAACATCTTAAAAGAGAAAAATGTATAGCATGCAACTTTTATGACCTTTTCACTACAGATGTATATACCTCTTGCTATTGATGGCCTTCTTTCCTTTGTTTGATGATATCAAAAACACAGTTGCATTCTGACAACAATTCCTCAGAATGTATGTATGTATCATCTTAATTTCTGAATATTAACTTAAAGCTGATTGATTTGTGACTAAAAATATTTATTTTTCCATTCATAATGAGAGAGGTATGAGAATGGGAATCACATTCATTTCTCATTCATCCAGTTCTCATTCCCTGTTAGTTCTGTGTAAAAATCTTGTGCAACCCGAAATAATGTGTGGAATTTTTAATGTGCATTTATTGGTTACATTTGATCTGTTTTTAACCAGTCTTTTTACTTAACCAGTCTTTGTATTATGTTTCAGAAAGACCTAAAAAATTAATTGCTTTTCTCATTTCAAATTTCTGTTTTACTATAATGCATATCAAGTCTGTCATAGTCTATTTATATTTGTATTTAAATCCTTCTATGTGGAACAGTTCTGTATCTCCGTTGACAGGTTTTCATCATTTTTTCTGTACTAATTCTGATTTCTAAAGAAGAAGAATGAGACTGAAAGCCTGTCATTGATTAAAGCTATGCAATTTAAAATATAATTGTTAGTATTTTATGTGCTGTTATATCTGATATTTGGTAGTTTTCCACACTTTGAGTAGATATTAAAGAACTCATCAATACTTTATGTAACAAGTTTTAAAGCTTTTTGCCTTTTCAGTATCTTGGGAGCACTTAAATTATTTCAAAACAGATGATAGTCTTATTTTTGCAGCACTTATAGTGGATGGTGATTAACAATATCAACACAGTGACCAAAATTTGAACTCCTGGTCACATAGTTCAGCACAGTTTTATGAACCTTTGAGAAAGTAATTACATGCTTAGTTGACCCCATTTTTGAAATCCAAGAGCATTTTCTTCATCCTTCTGCTATTCCTGTTAAAATAATTATCACAAAGAAAAAAAGAAAAAAAAAGAAAAAAAAAAAAAGAAAAGAAGAAGAAGAAAAATAAGGACACTGTACACTCTTTATTTTATTTCTCCATCATCTTGTCAAATATCCAGTGTGAAAAGTTAATTTGATGTAAGCTAAATGGAGCTTACATCAAATAAATAAATAGACCAGAGAGGTCTAACCCAGATGCCCTTTCAAATGTATTTAAAAGCATATAAATTATCTCTGCTCAGTAGTCATTTCATGGGTCAAGTATATAGGATAAGAAAATAAGAGTTATCAAATCATTCAGCTACTGAACTTCTGATCTGTTTCATCTTGATTGGGGTCATCTTGAAAGATGTACTACAGTTGTTTTCCTATCATCCCTTTCCTCCAAAACACACAATTTGACAAACGTTAAAACAAACCAATAATTGTTGCCTTTCTGATACATTAGGTGTAATGTGTGATTATCTCAAAGTATTTGGCACTGAAGTAATTCTTCTATCAATCCAGTTCAGCTTTTAATGAAAAGGAGCAAATTGAAGGCTAACTGTTTTTGCAAGGGTGTGTTTGATATTGTTAACATCACAAGTATTTTAAAAACATTTCATTTCACTTCATAATAGGTGTATTTTGAAGGACTAGACATGCTTACACTTGAAATATTGAGCATTAGGTAAATGTTTATCAGTGCTCTTTTACAGCTTATCTGGCCTCAATTTTCTCCTCATTTTTTGCACTATTTAGAAGAGTGAACTGCAAGGATTTCACATTTCTTCTAAGTCATACATACTCTCTCTGACTTGCGTATCAGTTTCCTTTTGCTTTGGATGCTGTGATCAACCAGAAATAATGTCTGTGAGATGGGAATGTGGCATAATAATAGAGGTATTTGAAAGATTTTTTTGTTTTTGTTTTTGTTTTTATCAGCCTTTATAAAACCTCAGTCAGCTAAAAGGGATGTCATATTCAGAATATTGCTACACAAGAGTACAAATATTTCATAAAAACAAAAATGGACTTTACATAGATTTTCCTAATCATTCCAAAGGCTTATGGACAAGCTATTTTAGTTCTTGTAGTATTTATTATATAGATTAGAAATAATTATTGCTTCTTCCAGAGTTGTAAAAAAAAGATCAGTTTTAAATATGTATTTGCCTAAGAAAGCCAGAGATGTAGGAAAATTATCTTAAGACTAGTACTTTTAAAGAATTTGAATTTAAGAGAAATAGGATCTACTCCCAATTTTCATAGTTAATGACCTTTTAAATATCTTCAGGTAACTAATCTGCGAAACAGCAGAACTGCTGATATTTTACAATCTGTGGTCAATAAAATGATCAATAATTAAAATAATTATTATGAGATACTGGTGTTGATGCTTTAATTTTTATTTTGATACAGAAATTTCCATTTTTCATGCTGTTTTTTATTGACAACCTTGGAAAAGACTGCTGGAGACTGCACAAAAAGAGGATGGTGCATTTTTAAGGACAGCTTTTCATTGTACAACATATACCATATTAAAACAAGTGCTTTTTCCCCATACTGATTATTTATATATCTGCAAACAGTTTAAATTCAGCAAGCATTGATGAGTGTCAGTGGATGCAATTTTTCCATATAAAGGAATTCAGTTTTGCATCTTTGTTTTATCCACACTTCCACGTCAGATGCCATTTTGTCAGACTGCCCTCTGCTGCCTCCTGTCACAATATGTAATGGAATATTGGTGAGAAGGTTCAGCCTCTACTGCCATATCACCAGCAACCAAGAATATTGTATGCATGTTTGTCAGGGCCTGTTTAACAAATGCAAGGCTGAAGGTGACAGTTTCCTGGATCACATCATTACTGGTGACAAGACATGTTGTTACCACCATGAGCAGATGTCAAACATCAGAACATGGATTGATGACATGAATTTTCCCATCTAATAAAAAGTTGAAGATGCAGTTCTCAGTGAGTAGTGATGTGCACTGTCTTCTCAGTTAGGAAAAGGGTGATCCTTCTGGATTTTGTGGAACCCAGACAAACCATTAACACTACATCAATTGCTATATCACAGCACTGTCTAGGCTAAAAGCTCGATCTTTCAGAGTCAGCCCAGAGAAGAATACAACCTTTCTTTTTCAACATGATAACACCAGGTCCTGCAAAAATTTAAAGACTGTGGAATACATTGCTAGCGTTGGCTGAACAATCACCACATCCATCACATAGTCATGATTTGGTGTCTTTACACTTCCACCTGCTCAGGTTGATGATAGATGGACTGTGCGGGCAACATTTTCCTAGCAGCAGCAGCATCATAGCAGCTGTGAAGCAGTGGGTCACCTTCATCGGTGCAGATTCTTACAAGTACAGCATGCGGAACTGTTGTTCCCTGCTCACAAAAGTGCATGACAAATGGAGATGTCTATATTGAAAAAAAGTGTTTTCTAGCTGATAATTTGTTCTACCCACTAGTGTTATTGCACTTATTGCATCTTCTGCGGTTTCCAATGAAAAAGAAAAACCTGGAGGCATCACTTTTGGAACAGCCCATGTACATCCCATCTGTTTATTGATAATACTTGCAAAACTCTATTTCTTGTCAGCTGTGTATATGTAAGTTCTCAGGTAGTGTCTCAGAGCAAATTCTACTCTGAGATAACTCTGTGAGGAGATCTTCATACTGCCAATAAATCTTCCAGTGTGAGGATAACTACGTAAAATCAACTAAATTTTCAACAGCTATTATTCCGCTGTATATGCAGATCACCATTTTGGACAGTGCTTAAGGATTGAAGGGAGAGCAATGTCCAGCTACCTCCTCTATCTTCATGTCTTGGATGTACCTTAACCTAAAGAAGTTCTACATTACCTAAGCTTTCGAACAGTTGACTTGTTACATGATTCTAAAATCAGAATGCTTATTTATTTATTTATTAGTAGTTCAAACTAATGGCTTCATTCTGAAAACAGAGACGTTGTTCTTTTGTACCTTTCACTTGACTAAAACATGTTTTTCCTGAACTGCTGCTGTTTCTGATCACAGAATCAAGTCAGTCATTTGTTGAAAATTTTTATGTCCTGCAGCATGGTAATTTCACCATACATAGTCCAGTGTTTTAAAAATATCTTTAATACTGTATGAGCTTTCAAAATCTTGTGAACTTGCCTAAGGACCTCTAGATAAGAAATAGCATCCCAGACAATTGAATATGGAACAAGTTCTTCAGACTCAGTTTTCCTGGAAGTGGATAAAAAACAGTGTGTAAACAAAGACTGTGTAGTCCTCTGATAAGTAACAGCTCCTCTGCAATACTAAGTCTTGCTGAGCCAAATAAATTCTAGAAGATGTTTATGCCACTTTTAGTCATGCAGTTTTATATAACTGATTGCAAAAAGAATCATGCATTTTCAACTGCTAAAGATTCTGTTAATTAGTAAATGAAATCCATATTTTTCATTTTATACAAAAGTTTTGCACCTGACAGACCACTACCATATATATTTCTCCTCCTCAGTACAAGCAGTCGGAAGAGTTAAAGGTAAGCAATATGTAAGGGTTTTATTTTGAAATACAACATTGCTGGAAGTTGTGCTTTCCTATGAGCCCCCTTTTATAATTTTGTTTATGATGTAAAAACAAGCTCATAGTCTGATTCTGCACTTTCACTGCAGGTCTATTGATTCAGTCCTGCCTTCCTGTGTGGAAGTCTGCACAGTAAAAGGGACAAATCATCTTGACATCTGAAAACAGCTGCCGTAAGAAAGCCAATTTCCATTTCATTTAGATAGCAGAGGGCAAGTCTGTATAGGTAACCAAAATATTTTTGCACAGATTGTTAGCCATTAATAGAATGTCAGGCATTAGGTACATTTGCAGATATTAGAGGTATTATCAGAACACACCATTCCCTCCTTTCTGTGCCAGCAGACTTATCACTCTGTGCTGAAGAATGATTAAACAAGAAAATAAACAAAGTCCAATAAGATCATAAATCCCATGGAGCTGCAGATGTAGATGCAATATAAACCAACTAAATTGTGAATCTTCCTCACTGAAGGTCTATTTCTTTGAAAATGGCCTAATCTAAAATGTCCCTAGCATGTCAATACTAGTACTTCTGAAAAATGATTGATTATCAATACTTAAATAAGTAACTAGCTTTAATTTTGAACACTGTTCATAGAATATTTACCTTTATAACTTTTTAACTATTTTTAAATTATAGAGTTCACAATGGGCATGACAAAACAAGAGCTTAGAAAATGACATGCAACTAATTTCATTAGTTTTCTATTTGTAAATTGTTTGGCAATATAATTGAATATTGTAGTTTATTATTTTTATATTAATTGCTTCAGTGTATAATTTCTGTGCTGCAGGTAGCTCATGGCTTGCAAGTGTTCACAGCTTGCAACACGGTAGAAACAATCTCTCTGATTTTGTAGTAACACTGCCCCCTCTGTTCTGGAATGGATCACACAATTTCATCATTTTAGTTATATAATAACTAAACAAATGTAATTTTCAGGAGTCCTATCAGTCTGTAGAAGACATGAAAGTGAAAAAATAAACTTTAAAATGATATCAATAGAAAAAAATATACACCTAGTATTTTAGACAGTGAAGGAGGAGGAAGACTAATAACTCAAAGAAGGATAAGAGAGTAGGAGTGAAGTCAATAGACTTCCTTGTCATTAAAAAAACATAGAAATGGGCTGACAAAAGCCTCATGAGGTTCAACAGAGCTCAACAAGAGTAAATTCCAGAATAATCCTTGGTACCAATAGAGGCTGGGAGCCAATCAATTGGTAGGGATGTCTAATTGCTGTCTTCAGCCATTTAAGCAGTAATTTCACAGAAGATGGAACCATCTCTTTTCAGAAGGGCGTAGTGAAAGGCTGAGAAGCAGTAGGCATAAATTGCAGTGAGGGAATTTCTAGTAAGACATAAGGAAAGAAAATCACTCTGCAGACAATCTAGCACTGACACAGATGGTTTTCCAAAGAGGTTCTGGTCTTCCATCTAGAGATATTCAGAACTTGTCCGGACATAGCCCTGAACAAACTAATCAAATTCCAGTCAGCCCTTGCTTGAGCAGGAGGTTAGACCAGCTGTCTTTCAGAGGTCCCTTTCAGCATAAACTCTGCAGATCTGATTCATGACTTATGGTAAGCTAGTGTTAACACTGCACTGAAGTACTCCCACCTAATTTTACACAATTTTACATTTTACACAAATGAGTATGAGAAATTGTGGAGTGTTATACTCTTTTTTCATCAGCTTATAGCCGTACAGACTGTAAGATGTTACAGTTGATGAATGAGAGCTCACTTAATTACTACCAGCTCAGCTTGCCTCTTAATTACTGCTACCAGGATATTTTTGCCAGCCAGACTTGTTTATTATTATTATTATTATTATTATTTCCTTTGTAGCAGTCATAACTGCAACTGGAGACTACCCACGATAAGTTTTGCCTTTGGCTAGAGAGGAACAAATGTTAGTACATGTACAACTTGACCATCATCACACGCAAGGTGCTAGTGAAACACTGAATTCTAAGTGATCACAACTTCATTTACTTCTCCTTTGATTCATCTTCTTTGGGCATCAATTACAAATTTAAATTGTAATAACATTTGCATGCAGTAGTGTTTAGCTTTTACTAAGGTATAGAGTGTCAATAATACAAAGTCAAAGCACACAAAATGCGACAGAGGAATCCATAGTCAGTTTGTACTCAGCTCCTCAGATTTTGGTGAGGAGCAAGACAGGTTCTAGTATTGTTTCATACAGCATGGGATATTTTAGTGGGTTGACCTTTTACAGCCACCGGACTCCAATCAGTCCCTATCCCAACCCCTCTCCTCAACAGGACACTGTGTGAAAATAAGACCAAAGATCATAGAATCATAGAATCACAAGGTTGGAAAGGACCTACATGATCATCTAGTCCAACTGTAGATCTTGTAGGCTGAGATACAGTCAAGAAGATCACTCACCATTTTGGATTTTACGTGGGATTGACAGCATGCATAAAACAGGAAAATAGGGAAGATTTATTTATTTCCAATTAAAAATAGACTAGGATGGCGAGAAACAAAGACAAAACTAAACCACCTTTTTCCCAACCCATTTCATCCCAGGCTCATCTTCTTCATTCCTAACTTCTGTTTCCCTCAAATGGCACAGGAGAATGGGGAATGAGGCCTGCTTTCAAACCCTTACAGCTACTCTCTGCCTCTCCTTCCTCCTCACACTTTTTCCCTGCTCCATTGTGGATCCACCACAAGTTGCAGTTCCTGCCAGAAACCTGCTTCTGTGTGGGATCCTGTGTGGCTGCTGTTCAGTCCTGGATTCTGCTCCAGCATGGGCTCTCTTTCATCTGTGACTTCCTTCGGGTGACATCCATGTTCTCCAGCGTGAATTCCTCCATGGCTGTAGTGTGGAAATGTGCTCCACTGCAGGCTCTCCATGGGCTGCTCTCCCCTGGGCGGCTGCCATTGGAGCCTGCTGGAATTGCCTGTGATGGATCATATTGACCAATTTTTTTTCTTTTATTTATTTTTTTTTATCTGGGACAGAAACTTTAACGTTACCTTTCTGAAGAGATTTCTTCATTTTTTGCTTACCTTGTTCAAGAATATGAATACTCAGAAATGTTGTAAAAAAACCTATTAAGTTTTATAGTGTAATTAATTGATAGGCGTCTCCTGTAAATAAACAACTGTTCATTCCAACCCCTGCAATTCTATTGTTCTGTGACTCAGCTGAATTATTACTCTTATTTTCAGGTAATTTCTATCTTATGTCAGTCCTTAGTTAGTACAAGCTTTCAGGACAGAAATGAAGCTGAGAAAATCATCTCATGAGAAATACGTTCCTTTTAGTAACTATGAAATTTTGTTTGTTTCTCTGCTTGCACTTTTTGTGTGTGTCTCTGTGGGGCTGACTGTACTTTCATGGTTAGCAATCAAGGAGTTAGAACACAGTAAGTACCAACCTTCAACTTTTTCAGGATATCTTCAGTAGAATTTTAGACTTAGAAGAGAGTACAATTGTCACTGTAATTATATTTAATGTTTCTTAGTATATTTCTAATGCTTTTGGCTTGGTTTTTTGTATGTTTATTTTACACTTTCCTCCCTGGATATTGATCTAGACAAAATAAACCAAGATAAAAGCATTAAAACAAGCCTTGAAGCAAGATGAAATGAGAGAATTTTCAGGTCATATAATTTAAGAGATGTCCTTGGAATTTAATCCAAACTTTGGTTATTCAGTCATATTCATCAAATAGCGAACATAATATTTCAAACTATGAATTTTTGCTTTTTCTCTATGTTGACTCTTACAGGCATTCATAATCCACTGGAGTCTCTGGAGAATTTTAAAGTGTCCTAGAATTCTTTGCATCTTTATTTATTTATTTATTTATTTATTTATTTAATTAATTTATTTATTTATTTAAAACTTGTTCATCTATATAATTAGGAGAGAGATCCTGTAGTAGGCTGTCATCTCCTAGCATAATGTAAAGTTAATACAAAGTACTTCTTAGAATCTACTCTATGCACATAATGCGATAAAATCACACAACTGATGTTTGAAGTAAACTAATTTTTTTAAAATTTACATAGGATGATGTTTAGATGGAATTGAAATTTTAGTTTAAAGATTTTTTTTAGATTTATATTAACTGTGCACTTCATCAGGAATGCTGTGTCTGGTTCTGGGCCCCCCAGTACAAGGGAGATGTTGAACTTCCCAGGTGTCCTTCCTTTAGAAGACACACTAGCATTAGTTTCATCATGTATGAATAATATTTTTAAGACATTTTAAAAATTACATAGGACATAATTTATTTAGAAATGAAAAAAAAAAATTTAAAAAAAAAGACAACTACTATTTAGAAACATCTGTTTAAGTAGATATGCAGCTGTAAGGATAAATGGCCTTCAAAAATCCTAAGGTAACGTAATTACTGGTTGATATTAGGAAATTAGTGTCACTAGGTTGTGTCCCTCCATCACAAGTTGTTAGCTATCTTCTCTTTTATTTAAATTCATTCTTGGATGTTAATGCTTTTAATCACATTCTAAAAATACCCTTGGTAATATATCTGTTAAACAAATGATATTTTCTATCATTCACTTTAATTCAGCTCTTATTGGAGATTTTCTGGTATGTCTCTTTATTCATTATATTAGACATATCTTCACATGCTACAGAGATTCACAGAATCAGGGAATGATTTAGCTTCAAAGGGATCTCTGGTGATGGTCCAGTCCTAGAGCTGTCTACCCAGAATCATGTGCGGATGGCTTTTCAATATCTTCAAGGATGGAGATTCCACAGCCTCTCCAGGCAATCTGTTCTAGTGCTCAGGCAACCCCACAGTAATTCTATTGTTTCCTTTAACTGTTCACAGTGCTGCTGGAAAGTTCAGCATTTAGTGTGAAATTGAAAGTAATGAGAACCAAGGACAAATTGCATTCACAGTGTTTATAGTTGTTATACTTCTGTCAAAAAATGATCTGACACTTATTTATTGGCAAAATATCTCTTTATACAAAGCAAAATAGGTAAAAATGGTTTTGATAATATATTTCTTTATATTATTGTAATTATATTGTATTATTTATAAATATTTAATTATATTTTTAAATAATCTAGCTCAAAATGCTGGAAATAGTCATGGCTACATAGGAACATTTAAAATAATTTCTGGGACATCATTCATTCCTGCTTTGCAAGATAAATCATCAGACGACTTCAAAGTCCTTGCCTTTGATGTTGAACACTTGGTAAGAAGCTATTTGTATCTGGTTAAACCAAGAGTATGTGGTAGCTACGTTAATTTCCTAACATATCCTATTGATGATGCTTTTTTACTTTCCCCAGACTGTCATTTTTAGTATGTTATGCTTGATCAGAAATCATCATAGAATCGTAGAATCACTGGAATTGGAAAAGACCTCTAAGATTATCCAGTCCAACCATCCACCTACCACCAATATTCCCCCACTAAACCATTTCCCTTAGTACCACGTCTAAGTATTTCTTGATCACCTCCAGGGACAGTGAATGCACCACCTCCCTGAACAGTCTGTTCTAGCTCCTGACCACTCCTTCTGAGAATTTTTTCTAATAGCCAATGTGAACCGCCCCTGACAAAAACTGAGGCCATTCCCTCTTGTTCTATCTCTAGTTACTTGGGAAAAGAGCAACCTGTTTGACTGCCACCTCACCACAGTCTCTAGAGAGAACTATAGTGAGTGATAAGGTCCTTTTCTCCAGACTAGATAATGCCATCTCCTTCAGCTGCTCCTTTCAAGACTTGTGCTCCAGATCCCTCCAATTTTGTTGCCCTTCTCTCAATACATTCCAAGGCCTCAATGTCTTCTTATAATGAGGGGCCCCAAACTCACACAGTACTCAAAAACGGTGGCCTTACCAGAGCTGAATACAGAGGGACAATCACCTCTCTGCTCTGGCTGATAAAACTATTTCAGATACAAGCCAGAGTGCCATTGTCCTTCTTGACAACCTGGGCACACTGCTGTCTCATGTTTAGACAAGTGTGAATCAACATCCCCAGGTTCATTATATTCTTTCTTTGTGAAAATCAGTAAAGCATCAAGGAAGTTTTGCTGATATGAGGTATGAGGAGGGAAAATATATTAAAACCATGAATGCAGTGTGCAAATAGGTATATTTTTCTTTATTTTATCAGTTAAAAATTTCTCTTTCCTATACAGATACAAGAAATCCTTCAAGCAAGTGATCTGGGAAATAAATTTGAGAGATGTGAAATTTTCCAGTTCAAGTAAGTAAAGTTAAATTTGCAAGTTTGTTGTTCTTCCCATCTAGATGAAAGTTCGGGACAGAGATTTTCTGTTGGCATAAGCTGAGATTAATGGAAATATAGTAATAGGTCCCTATGGACTCAGGTCCAGTTAAATCATATCAGTTAAGGTATTTGCTAGTGGAGCTGTCACTTGGCACCACTTAAAGCTGTATCCTGTGTGTCCTAAGGAATACATAGCATAGGTAGAGTAAGACTGGGTTAATTTCACTTCTCAATATTCTGTTATATTTTTTTGTCCTACAGAAGGCTACCAGGCAAAGCAGTTCAATAAATGCAGTGAAATCTGTGGTACTAATTCAGCCTTCAGTGTTCTTCACATGGCCTTGAGTCTACACAGCAAATTTAATAATATACCCCATGTTCATACAGTTCCAGAATACACTTCCATCCTATCAACAGCATTAAATGTTATAAGCTCAAGGATAAAAATATGCTTTTTTTTTTTTTTTTCTCTCTCTACAGGAATCCTGAAGAAGATAATGCAAACTTCAAGACATCTCAAACAGGGTAATTACACAGAAAAATTTTTGCTTAGATGTGAGAAGGAGACCAGTATTTTACTAATAGGATGAGGATGTTTAACAACTATGATTACATGTATGTTGAAAATGAGAAGTGGATTTGAATCAATAGATTGATTGTAAGAGTGAGGTCATAAAACAAATTACTTGCAAAGATGGATTATGATAACCTTATGAAGGATTTTATAATGCTATCATATAATACTAAGGGAAAAGAAGTAGGCAGCACATACAGTCTTTTGTCTCTGTGAAGATGGATCCAAGTAGCAAACTTTCATTTCTGCAAGTAGAATTAGACTCAAATCAATCAAAATTTTTCACTAAAGATAGAAGCATGTCTGAGCTAGTTGCTCAAAACTCCTATTATAAACAAAGGGGTGGGGGTAGTTAATTTTAGGGTTTTTTCATCCATTATATTTGGATACCTTTTCAGGAGAAGATCAGTTATGCCCAAGAACAACTTGTTTCCTTCCATCAACTGAAATGGAAATCTAGACATCTGTCTTCATTTCTGCTTTGAAATAACACTGGTTTATTTCAAAACTGATTTTCAAGTTGACTCTGTTAAAAAGGTGTTTATCCCTTTGGGCAACCTTGTTATTATTTGACCTTTAGAACACTCTTAAGTCATAATGAAAGCAATAAAAGCTTTTGTTTACTCAGCATGGCCTAGAGGTTATCAGAAACAAGAAATTAAAGAGGAGAGTTTTCCCTTACACTGCAAACTGTGCTCAATCCTTCAGCACAGCTGCAGGCCATATCAAAAACACTGCTGAATATGTTTCAGTTTGACAATATAAACACTTGGGAATAAAAAAAATACACACACTTAAATCTAAGTAATTGAAAAAGTATATAACTTTAGTATGCATCAAACTTTGACTTCAATCAGATACTTCCATCTAGCTACAAATATTGAATATAATGATAGTGTCTAGATAAAGTAAGAGACTGCAAAGAAAATAAAACTTTGGATAAAATTAATGCCCCATAGAAGTTAAATAAAATACAACCACTGATTTCAGAGTATCTGTGGTTACAGCCTTTATTGTTTACTTATAGAAATATAGGTAATCACCCAGCAGATCCTTGTAAAACAGAATCCATAGGGAATGTTTGCTACAAAGTCGTGACCAGTTTTTGTTATATTTTTATACTGTGAACATTTCAAGGTTCAACATCAATATTTTAGAGATTAAACTAGAAGTCTGTTCAGCAATGAATGAACCTACTTCTTTAGTTTACTCCAATTCATTTTCATTGCAATAGTATCAGTGCATTTGGTTTTTTTCTCCTACAATTGATGTAAGAGTTGCAAGGGAAATAAGAACAGTTTCTCCAATGTTCTAAGCTACCTAATAATGTAGAGCTTTTCTTTGCATGTTATATTAATGATCCATCACTTTATGATACTTTGAGTGGAAATGTCAAAATATCAATAAGTCAAATCACAGATTCACTCCATTATCCTGCTTAACTAATCACTTTCTGTTTTATATTACTAGCGTTGTTGTGATCTTCGGCCTTTATCTTACCCAGAGAGTAACAACTGAGAAAATAAAAAATGAGTTACTTTCAGGTATCAACGCAAATGCAACTGATCTTTCTCAGACCTTGAAAATTGATGTGAACAGCATACAAATCACAGGTAATGCTAATGTAAGTCCTTGAAAACTGCAGTTAATATGAGCAACAATTTTGGATCCTAACCATCAGAAGAACTGTTATGCTTATGGGTGTTCTTCTCCATTACTCAACCTACATCAGCAGATGAAAGAACTGTGTTAAATAGAAAATACAAATCTGTTTAGCATATGTCCACTATGGGGAGGATAAAGGGCAAATTAGGGATTTCCCCGTCATAACCACCCAAATGCATCTGTTATGCAGCATAACACTTATAATTTTGTCGTCCCTCAGATTAATGAAATTAAGCCTTGACTGTATTTCAAAAGTAAATGCAACTAACAGTTTGTTTTGCTCAAGAATAACAAAAGTGGTTCAGCTTCACAGTGAGTGAGGACTTGTTTATTGAAAAGATGTTCAAAAGAACAGAAAACTAATACAGTGTGTGAATTCTGGAGAAGGATGCCCAGGTATCAGATTTCTCTGATACCTAGGTAAAGTGAAAATGAGAAACAAATGATGCATCTTTAAAGACTACATGTTTCAAATTCTGGAAATACTCAGATACAGTAATTTTATTCTAGTGCATTAAAACTTTGCAAAACCTATGAAGTCCAGTAAAGTCAATGAGAATCTTTCGTTTGACTTCAGTAAGCCTCAAAATAGGTCTACACTAAGTGTAATGATAACAATCAATTTGAATCCTTTGAAGTGGAAGTTAATTGGCTGACATTTGAAGACCTGATAGAGCTACTATTAAGTAGCTACTGATTGCCTTAAGAGGAGTAGAACATTTGTTATGCAACATTTCTTGCTCTGTTCTAAAAGGTGCATTTCTTGGTAAGTACTTCAAATATTCAAAGGCTAAATTCAGAGTCTTGACATCTTTATTTCTTTTTACTATCTGCAGCACATTTACCAAGTTGTTCTAAATAGCTACACATCATTATGGGAAGCAATTGCTCATTATACTTCAAAAATGCCTCCAAAGGAAATTATGAAGAGCTTTTTAAAAGGTTACATATCTGTCGATGAATTTTGAAGCAATAAAACCTTTCTTGATAAGCATCATTAAAATGTCTCTCTTCACGTGAGGTATCATCTGCCCATTCTATCAGGAGTGCTGCAATAAAGTAACAACTGTAACTAATGATCCTAAGCATATATAGCAATTTTGCTTCCAATGTCTCAGTATATTCTTCAGTACAAACTTTGTTTCTTTTTCATATCATAGAGGGAACAAGCTGTAAAACCTGTGATTTGCTCCAAATAAATTTCTGTAGTGACTAAAAGTAACTTTCTGCCTTGCAAATAATTCCAGATTAATTTTAACTAATTTATCTGATCTAAATACTGCTTTATGATGCAGATGCTCTGAAAAGCTCCACAGTATAAAAGAGTCAAGACAGAGATTTCCAAGATAAAGACATTTTATATGTGGGATAATGAATAGAGATTGATGATTTAAGGGAATTAAGAGACTTTTTATCCTTTGGAAGGCCAGAATCTGAGAAAATAATGTGAAAATATAGAAAGGAGACAAGCAGGATACTGTTAGTGATACACAGAAAAAACAGCCTCAGCTCTTGAGGATTTTTTATTGTGTTTTCTCTCTATTTTGTATAAAAATAGATACTTTACTATAAAAGGAGTTCATAATGAACTTGCTTTCTTTCAGTGGCTGCTGAAAATCCTACTACTACAATAATGCCTTTAACTTCATCAGGTCAGTATCCTTCATAAAACAGAAACTATTTTCTTTTTGCATCTGTACAGCAGAAGAATCATAGGACTTTCTCTTCAGCTGGTATAGTTTAAGAAAGCTGCCTTGATTGTACTTGGGGGTTGGCAAGATTCATTCAGTGATAGCTGCCCTTCATTTTTTCTGAGCATTTGAGAAACCAGGGATCTGAAGTCTGTACAAAAGCTGTAAGTTTAATCTGAGGATCAGAACAAAAGATAAATCTGTCAACCATCTGAGTCACAAGCTGATGTTTTCATAGATTCAGACAGACTCACATACTATGGTTACTGGTATACTGAGCAATGTTAGTAGACTTTGATTCAGCTATCACTGGAAGACTTGTAATTATAGCGAACAAGGCAGACACATCTCTTTGTGTCACAAGCTGGCACAGTAAAAACCAACCAAACGTAAGCCAGAGAGATTAGTAGTATTATATGTCCTTTTTAGCACAAGATAGAGATGCACTTATTACTTACAAGTTGCCACATACAAATTATCCAGGGCATGGTACTGAGTCAGACACATTGTGCAATTAATATGAAGATATACTTGCTACATATAGATCTATAAAGATAGGAGCCAACTATTTATCAGAAGCCTGATACAGTTAAGCCTATTAACGCATATAGTCCAAAGTATACAGTTGCTACTCTTTATTCCCAATGATACCATTAAAAACTGATAATACACTGATTTTCTCCTTCTATCACTTCCTCTGGCATGCTATCTTAATGTCACTTTGAGTCCTAAGGTCAGTGTTCCCAGTCCATAGCAAGAATAAAATGAGAATGAGGGGGAAGAAGGCGCTGCTGTTATCCTACACTGGAATTGGAATAATATTTCTAGCATAGATTCCTTACTTTTCTTGGGTCTCCCTAAAATCACAGAATCATAGAATATCTTGAATTGGGAGAGACAAGGATCATTGATTCGCAGAATCACAGAATCACCAAAGTTGGAAAAGATCTACAAGACCATTCATTCCAACCACCCACCCATCACCAATAGTTCTCACTAAACTATGTCCCTCAACACAATGTCCAAAAATTCCTTGAACACCTCCAGTGCTGGTGACTCCAACACCTCCCTGGGCTATTCCTAAATACAGTTATATTTATGTGCTTGCTAATACCATCAGCTTTCTTGTTCTTTCTTAGTCCCAAGCCCACATTTTACTGTATGAAGTATGTTATATCTGTTGGAATTTGGGTTTCCTCTCTCTGTTGATCCTAAAACCTACCTTATCCACCTCACATGTCCCATTAGTGAAATTGCTCAGTAACTGAGCATGTATGCTTTGTATTTATACTACCAGTGCCTCTGTCACTGGTGCCTTTGCTTTTGTAGCTTGTATGTGCACATTTGGCAGTAACACATGTAACAGTGCTATTTTAATAACCTTCAAGATTTGTTTTTTTAGAAGAGTCTAGTCATGCATGCATCTATTAAACAGTTATTTCCTCCCAAAATAATGATCCATTAAATGAGACATCAGGACATAAATTAGGTAGATATGTACACATATAATATAATACTTCACAAAATACTGTGAGGCTATGAGTGATGTTCTCTGATGGATGCAGCTGTGAGAAAACAGTCCATCCAGCTGCACCTTCCCTGCACCTCCTCTAGTCTCTCCTCTGTCTTTGAACTCTGCCC
This sequence comes from Coturnix japonica, assembly GCF_054131305.1. Classification (NCBI taxonomy): domain Eukaryota; kingdom Metazoa; phylum Chordata; class Aves; order Galliformes; family Phasianidae; genus Coturnix; species Coturnix japonica. The sequence continues at coordinate 91,241,805 of NC_140663.1, read as the reverse complement.
TCAGGTTTGCTGCAATAAAATGGTCCTGAATGGTCCCTAATCCATTTACTACAAAATGACTTAGCTTAGTTTAATAGTGTTTGCCAAATCAGCATGATTTGATAGAAAATTATTAGCAAATCCTCTTGTATGTGTGTGCACCAGTAGGTTTGAGTAGGAACATCTAATAAAAGTTAACTGTCTCTGTTGTCAGTGATCAGCAACTACTAACAGCAAAAGTGATAGATGATAAACTATAAAGACTTTACTACATTTCCCACTTTATTCCTGCTAGCCTATCATCTCATGAACTGAAAGGGTCCACTGACTGTAATGACACATATTTTAGTGTTGATATAAGTAAAAAATGTACAGAAGCATGCTAATACAAATTTGAAGAGGAAAAAAGGAGAATGTAGGAACTGAGAATGTCCAGAAACATCCTCAATAAGAGAAAGATTGTTATTAAAATATCTCTTGTAGAAAGGTATGTGGAACAATGATAAGAAAGTATGAGGCAGAATGTTTTCCAACTTACTACCACTACTGCATGTCTACTCAAATACCTACACAGTTGATTAACTGTAAAAATGTAAAAGCACATACATGTAAATATGCCAGTATGTAAATATGCAAATTCTACACAGATTTGTTTTTCCTTATACTGTAACCACTAATTTGTTGAGCAAAGTTATTTATATGGAGAAGTACCTATATATGTAGTAGAAATTTTGACTCCTCTTTTTTCAATAGATTGTGTGAGTCTAATCACACTAGTTTCTCTGGCATCAACTCCAGGTCAGAACAGGGAGGGGAAAGAGAAAACAAGAAAACATTATTGTTATGTTAATAAATTTTTAAGAAACATTTTGAAGTTATTGCAAATGCACAAGACTAAGTATAAAAGACTGTAGTTTACAATAATTTTGGTTTCCTTATTATTTCTCTGAAATTTGTTTTGATATATGACAATCGGATTCTTATCACTTAAACAAAATCATTACCTGAGCTGGGGTTTTGAGATACAGTGAATAATGCAGATCTCATAACAGCAGATTAGTAGCTTCATGTTAATGCCCAAACAACTGTAAGGGTACTTTACATTCAGACAGCAAGAAGTAAAGTTCTAACCCAGGGTTGTGTTGATACAGGTTCAAAACAACTAACAACAAGCAAGGCTGCAACAACTTCAGGTAGGTAACTTCACATGGAAAGAAGCAGGGCGGTTTTATGAAATAGTCTGAGATCTTAGGATTACTCTGTTTCTGTACATCTTGTTTTCACATTAATTCTTGCATTCCATTCCTGCAAATACAAAATATGCAGGTTTACCTTTGATTTGACTAGAAAGACCTCTTCAAAGAGACTATACATGTTTTACATGTTATACAAATGATGTTTTATGTATACTGATATCCATACTGACTGTTCAATTTTGTTGCATGTTATTTCTTAGGGTTTTTAGAAAAAAACGGTAACAAATGCTGACATTACTTCTGATCAATGGAAAGCCAAACCTGTTTGAGTTGTTGAAAACTTCCCCTAGTCTCATAAAATGGTGAAATATATATTACACTTTTACCATTTTTAAAAAGGTCTCATTTATTTACTGCCATTTCTAAGTTGACTTCAGCAATCATATTGCAATTAAGGGTAAATTACTGTTTCCAGAAGAAGTCAAAATGTTTTACTAGAAAATGTTAATTTATTTATATCCAGTAGATGGCAATGCTGTTTAGTTTTATGAGTTGAAGAATTAAGCTATAGTAGATTATGTCCTACGTAAACAGTGTTTTCTTCTGTACTGGGCAAAGCATATTCCTAGATTACTGATAGGGTTTTGTTTCTCTGTCTAGAGTGAAGACTTATCTTTATCCATCCACAGCAATTAATTTATTGACACTATCACCTCCATCACTTGACTGATGTACTTTTAGTTTGATTCATCTACCAACTTTCAAAATGGCAGCTCTCTTGCGTTTTGCTGCTAACACCAAAAGTTTTTATTTGTAAACCAGTTTGAAATGTTACCATGCATCCAAACAAATTTCAGTCTTTGTCAGTTTTACATACACTTATATCAAAAGTGCATTTGCTTAATCAAATTACAAAGAAATAATTAATTTGAAAATGTATTTAATATATTGCAAAAAAATCCCACAAAACTATTTAAGTAGAGGAAGGAGATGATAGGAATTCATGGAGATTTTCTTCTAGTCCTGCTTAAAACATAATTTTAAAAAATATGCCGCTTCTCATACCATTTTCTACTCTGTGCTAAGCGTTTCTTTTTAGCATGTGATATTTCATTCCTGGCCTCTAAAAATGCAGTTTTGTGAAACACAATAGAGTGGTTGGTTTGATTTATTCTGGGGTAGACAAAATTAAGTCAGTTTTCTATTGTAGTAAAACTGCATTGCTGCTTTATTGTTATTGCTGTTTTCCTTTCTATTTCAGTTGAGGGCTCACCACCTGCTGAAGTTTGTGATGATGGAGTAACCAGCATTGAAAAGGATTTATTTTGTGATGGAATCTTGGACTGCCCAGATGGTTCAGATGAATCTGAAAAAAGATGTGGTAAGAATGTAAATGTATTTATAGCAGTATTTCTGAGCATACTTAAACCTGTCAGTATCTTTTAAGTACTTAATAAGCAATAAGCTGCATAATGAAGACCAAATTAATTCTCCTAAAAATAATAACAATGTTTAAGTGTTATAACATTTATCTTGTAAATGCAAACAATTCTGTTTAAAATTTTAATTTATGAATAATATGCTAAATATATGAAAAGGAAATAGCACAAGGCATCTACATTAATATAAAATGATATAGATATATATAGAATATGATGTTTAATATTTATTAATAGCTATATAATATTAATAATTATAAATATATTTAATAGAAAATATAAACAAAATCAAAATCTTATGTGAAGTTTTGTGCTAGTAATATCAAATATGTTCTTTCCAAAAGCAAGCGTTAAGTCGCATTATCCAGTACCAGAAGTTACTTACTGTCATATTCAGAGTCAGAAGAGAAGTTTATCTTTTAATTCCATTATTAAAAATATCATCATAAAAATACTACTAACAGATTTTCACTATATACTAGATATACTTTGGTTCGGTGATATTGTATCTTACAATACTTTATAAAGACAATGTATTCTTGCTAATCATCTCCTCTCTGTCACTAGATAATTGTTTTTTGCATTGTGCATAGAAAAATTAGGCAAGAACTAAGCTGATATGCCAGATCCCATTGTAAAGTTTCTGGAGTAACATTAGTTGTAAAACATCTGTTTGACTTTTCCTGGTAAAATCTCCTATGCTTCAACTAAAAATGTACTCTCTAAACTAAGGATATCCTGAATTTAGTTTTTAATTAGATTTATTATTATTATTATTATTATTATTATTATTATTATTATTATTATTATTATTATTATTTTAATGTATTTTTAGTAAAATTATAAAGTAAATTAAAAGACAGTTGAAATTTGCTCTTTGTGAAATGATTAAACACAGCTAAGGATTCAGAGAGGTTGTAACTGTTCATACTGAACAGAGAGGAATTTTTTTCATTTTAGTGGTAACAAACGTCAATTTTCAACCTTTTTGAAAGTTTGGGTACTGTTCTATCAGAAAAGTTGTATTCTGTGAATCTGTATCACACATGAAGGGCCACCAACTCTCTCCTGCCTCCCCATCCTCAGGCTAAGGTGGTGTGGCAGGGGTGTCTTGTAGCAGCATTTTGCAGGCAGAACAGTTGAGTGTGACTCTCATCATGGCACCTTTTGTTGGCCACCTATTTCTATTTTGTTACACTGGGTGCTAAGAAATGGGACTGGCACAAAAATATTTAAGTTGCTGGCACCACAGTGAGAAATGCAAGATGATGATTTGTAGCACGTCCAGAGATGGGCAACAAAGCTGGTGAAGGGTTTGGAGTACAATTCTTTTGGGGAGCAGCTGAGGGATCTGGGATTGTTTAGTGTGGAGGAGACTCAGAGGAGACGTTATCAGTCGCTAAAACTCCCTTAAGGAATGTTGTTTTGAGGTGGGGTTTGGCCTCTTCTCCCAGATGATAGCAATAAGACAACAGGGAATGGCCTCAAGTTGTGCCAGGGGAGGTTCAGGTTGATCATTAGGAAAAACTTCTTCTCCAAAAAAGTGGTGGTGTCTTAGAATAGGGTGCTCAGTGAGGTGTTGGAAATGCCACCCCTGGAGGTGCTCAAGAACCATGTAGACATAGTACTGAAGGATGTGGTTTAGTGGGCAATAGTGGTGATAGGCAGACAGCTGGGATACACAGTCTTAGATTCTATGATTCTACAATGTGAACATGTGAACATTTTTACAGATAGTAAACTCTAGGTGACCCTGTGTGAGGTGTGCGTTGGACAAGGTTCATCCATCCAATCTCAACTATTCTATGATTCTGTGAAACTCTTACAACCAAAAAATTACATCCTTCACCCTTACCTAATTTTCCTGATTTTTGTTTGTTTGGTTGGTTGGTTGGTTGTTGTTGTTGTTTTTGTTGTTCTTGTTTTTTGTTTTGGTTTGGTTTGGTTTTTGGTGTAGAATAGACGAGTAGCAGCAAACACTGTCAAATTTTACCAAGGAGTCTGTTACTGTGTAGGAAAATACAGCTTCTTGATGGGAAGGTACATTTGTTAATGACTGTTGCTCTTCACAGTCTCAGCTCTAGCATTTTCTTGCAAAGAAAACTTTTTAATGTCCTGGGAGATGCTGGAGCAATTAGCTCCCTGAGGTGTTACTTAGAAAATACAGTTTGGTACTAGAGGATTCTGGAAAACTTATTTCAGTTCCGCTGTGAAAACATATTTCTGAGCTCTCCTGGGTAAAGTGGTGGAGTCAGTCTAGCCTGAATTCTCAGAAATATGTGAAATGCTGAACTCTGATTTAAAAACAAAGAAGCAAACAAAAGATCAATATTTTTAAGAATTTTTGTACACTCATTGCAAGCCTGTTTTTGAAGGGGGCTGACATGCTGACTCTTGTCAGAAGCAGAATCTCCTTCAGACCAAAATGTTAATTGCAGACCAGCTTGTTACCTACACCTTTCTGACTGCAGCCAGCTGAGAAGGGAGACTTAGTAAAAACTGTGGAGAAACTGTCCTTCAGAATACTTTGAATATCCACTGAAAAACATCAAAATCTCTATTTACCTTAACAGCTGCGTCCAGCTGCTTGATCAGATATGAGGAGGTCACTCTTCATTGGGGGAATCTGAAGGTCCTAAAGTAGCTACTTCAGGGGCTGGGACAGCACAACACCAGAGTTATTCAGTCATTCATTTCTACTGTTTCACTGTTGTTCTTAAATGGAGGTTTGGTTTTGATATTTTGGTGAGGTTTTTGTTTTTTATTTTTTTTTATTGTGAATTATTTTATTTATTTTTATAGCTAAATTAAAAGTGAAGGTCCTTATAATCATTAATAACCAGTAATATTAGTTTCATAAAAATTAATCCTTCTGGCTACTGTGAATGATTAGATTCAAATTTATAAGTTTTGATCATATTTTATGAAAGTCATTACAACCCTACCTGTTATAGATGTGAATTTAATTGATACTTACTGATATTCATTCACTTGAAGTCAAAGTTATGCACACATGATTCAATAGTGCCTTGAAGGTTGCAGTTTAGTTTGAGGTATGAATAGTGCTTGAGCAGAGTTTTTCAACCGGGGTACAGCCTCTTACACACAGAGCTTTTGGATATGATTTGCATCTGTCCCTGACTCTCTGCCACATAGAAATTGTGAGTACCCTGTTCCTTTTGATTGAACATATTATTTCTTGATCATAGCCACATTTCACCAGTCACCAACAAATATGCACAACCGATCTAAACATCTCAGAATATGAATGCAATTTCAAATAGGCAGAAATCATGAAAGAAATAAGTTGTACTTATGGCTCACTTCACTGATTAGGATGGGCTGGTACTATTTGTTTTTACTGATGCCTGTCATTTCCAAGCAATTCATTCAGTTGCCATTAGATTGGTAGTTTCAGTTCACAGCCTTACAGAAATACCGTTCTGGCTGAAGGGCAAATGGTTGCTCCATAATGCTTATTTTACATTTTCAGTCTAAAACTTATCCACCTAAAAACGTGAGTTTTCTAAATTTATATATTTAGATTTTTTAACAGACTTAGCAAAACTAGTGGATCAAATGGCAATAAGCCATATGCATATTTGGGATACCTGCCAACATTTCTAACTCTTCGATATTTCATTTATGTTACATCCCTAAAGTAGATTAGTACAGTCATATAAAAGCTAAAATTATCTAGATTTTCAGAAGTACTTCAGTGTCTTACAGTCAGATTTATAGCTGATACATGATTCTTATAAAATACTCTTTAAAGAGTATAAAGAGTACTAATAAGTACTCTTTCACACAGTGGAGTCACAACCATTTAAAAATACATTTGTGTTTCTATGCTGATGATTTTTGTCATGTTTATAATAAATTCGTAGTTTTAAAATGTAGGATTTGAGGAGGATATTTAATATTCTTTTTTGTGCATTAAACAGAATTCAGGAATGTTCAGCATTCTCAAAAAATGAACAACTTCATTCTTTGCATTTATTGATGAAAATTATCTTGAAAGATTTCTTTCTGGCTCTGCAATGGAGTGCAGTAACAAAAGGCCATTGGAAAAGTACAGTTAGCAATTTCAGTGAAAGGGTCTCTAGAGAAATGCAGAAGTCTGAACAGCATCTATTAATAATAGCCTGCACTGATGAAAAGCATCCATATAGCATAAGTATAAGGAAAAGGAGACTGGAGTCTGAGCCCAGGAGCTGTTTCAGACTCTCATCTCAATTATTATATGTCTAGGCTAACATTTTGTGATTACCTACCTCACAACATGACTAGAGTATTGAGAGTGATCAATCATATGAAAGCCAGGAAGTAATATACTAGCCTGTCATATTAAATCTGTGGACTTGATTTGACCAGTTCAGGGAGCTTCTCCCTGGAATGCAAGGATAACAGGATTAAGCCCTCCTAATACACCCTGTATACCACATGAATAAACAAAAATGGACAGAAATATGTCAGGAAACAGTGAAAGTAATGCCTCTAAAAGATGTCTTCTGTCTCATTAGGAGAATAGCTAAGGCTTCTCTGAGGTCTCCAGGAAACAGGAAAAGTGTAATTATTTGCTACTCTGCCAGTTTCTTCCCACAACTGCAACCTCCCTGCAATGTGGAAGCACTAGGAGCATCATCAGGTTCTTCCTGAGGGCTTGCAGCTACTTTCCTAGTCATTCCAGAGATACCAAGCATTTAATATTCCTTGACAGTGGAGAGCAACTTAAGAGCTTTTGACTTTATCTCTCTGTCCTGTTTCAGGTTATTCAGTATCTCTTAGGAGGCACAAAGAAAAAGGAAAAGAAAACAAAGAACAGAAAGTAATTGTTGAGAAGAGCAATACATAGTCATTATTTTTGTAAAAGCAGCATGTTATAGGTTTTTAATATTATTGCAGGTGCTAAAAAACTATAGGTCAGCATATGTCTTGCTGGCCAGTTATTAACAGTACTACTGTTTTTCACACTTCACACTTCAGTGCCACACACTTTTCTTCTTATTATTACACTAATTTTACTCCCCTTACACTAATAATGACATCAAGTAGGGAATTCTATTTTGCGTTGTTTGTTACTACTTCATTTATTATCTTTCACTGCCTTTCCCTTTCTTTGTTCATGGTATCTGTTATTTCTTCCAGTCCTTTCCTGTGTTCCTCATACCTGTTGGTTTCTACTTAGTGACTGCATGTGGAATTAAGTATGTTTACACCTGAAATTCATCCCAGGAGTATAGCCATGAAGTTTTGTTCATCCATAACTGAAAACTAAGCTAGTAGTTATGTTTTTTAAATGTCTCCGTTAAATATCTTTGTTAATAATTATTTCCTTCTCTCTAGTATTTATATTTTATAAATACTGACTTTGGAGTTATATCCATACTATTTTCTCTGTCCTTTAAGTTAAAAAAAAATAAAAATAAATTAAAAAATTGTACGTTTTAGCACATTAGTGAAGACAGGGAATATACATATTCAAATGGACAGAAAAAGTAATTCTATGCCTGCTCCTAAACTTTAGTCAAACCTGATTAGAAGATTATACAGAATAGAAAATTTCTTTCATAGACCTACTTTCTCCATGTACTAAAGACCATACTGCTCTGGTTTTCTCCCAAAGACCATGAGGATTGCAAAATGGAACATGCTAACGAGTTTCAATCCCAGCTTATTCTTGAGTCCTGTCATTGTTAGTGAAATTCATTCTACATGGCACTTACTAGCATAGTATCACTGAACCTGACAGAAACAAAGCCTGATTTTTATGTTGTGTTTGCTGCAGTGATAGTCAGAAAAAATTTTACACTTATCGAATGAACAGGCAAGGAGTACTGGTTTATCATTTTATGCTATCATTTCCCAGAGGAAAACTACAGTCAATAAAATTTCCATTTAATTTTCAATATGATTGATTATTCATAATTTGAATAGCTGTAGGTGTGATTTCATTTCTGATGTTAATGAAAAGCTATATCTAATTTCTGGTTATCAGCCTCAAATTGATGAACTTGTCCTTTACCTCTTCAGCTAATCATGTATTGTACTGATTATAGCATTATTTGAAAGCTTTCTCTGATGCTTTCTTAAAAACTGAAGGAAAACCATCCTCAGATGGAATCTTTGCATCATGTTCAATGAGGTGCCGCCAAGGTTTCAACAGTGTTTCAGTGTGTTTAGAAATGAAATAACTTTGCATGGGTTAAAGTTTCCAGTCCTGTAGAAGCTTAAAAATATGATCTTTTTAACTAACTGATTTTTAAACTGAGCATGTATTAATTGAAATAGCAACACCAAAACTATAAAACTAATACAAATATTTTGAAAAAAATACATCATGATGAGGTTTGGCTTAGATTAATGACTTGATTGCTGACAGGATACAGAATATCCACTTAGCAATTTGAGTAATTAGTAGTATGTAAGGTAAGGAACCAAGGAGCTCATAAAGGCAGAGAGGGCAATGTCAACCATATCCCTTCTTGATATCATTAACATGATATCAGATTGTTTCTGATAATCCAGACACATTATCCTCATTTAAAAATAGCAGTAGATAGGAACTACTAAGACAAGATTCACTTTCTTTAAAAATGTAAAAAGTAAAATGAAATACAGTTGAATTAATCAGATACTGCTGCAGGTTTTTAATTAGACTGATTGATTTAGACTAGCTTGGATTAGTTGTGTTGTCTCTAATGTAATTAAAATGTCTATAATATTGTAGTATTTTGAGATAAAATAATCACAGGAATTTGAATTTGGAGTGGGGTGGAAATGTGTTTTAGTTTATCCTTTCATTCTTGCTCACAAGGTATTTTCTCAGTAATAGTTGTAAACAGATATTTAAGGTCACTGTCCTTTTGACACTGCTTCTATTTTTCAAATGGCATTTTGACAAATGTTCTTCATTATATTTTTTCAGCTACGATTTGTGATGGAAAATTCATGCTGACCGATTCCTCTGGGTCTTTTCACTCTATGAATTATCCAAAACCATATAATGCAAATATTGTTTGCCAGTGGATTATACTGTAAGCCATATTCTGACAATTTTCTACCTAACATTTGTTCAATTATGAGGTGATATTGTTTCCCATATATCAACCCTCTGTCATTTGTTTGTATTCTCAAATACCATGGCATTGAAAATATGAAATAGCACTTTATCCTTTGTATTCACATAGTTTTTCTTTAAAAACCTGCAAACCCAAAACCAACACTAATAATGACAGTTATTATGTATGATTCTAATAAATCTGCTGTGCTGCATGTATGTACAGGAATGTAATTGTAAGCTAACAACAAGTCATACAACTCAATATAACTGCAATGCATATATTAGAGTATATAGGAGCCTTTACTTACTAACTTTATAAGACATCACTATTTTTAAAAAGTGGTTTTCAAGAATTCCCATCATTTAGGGGTGCAAAGTTCAACTGAAAATTATTTGTATTTGAGGTCCTAATTCATCTAGGAATATTTTTAAAGTTCATATATATCATTAAACAGCACCATAACAGCACAAAAGCTCTCAGCTAAGGAGGTGGAATTTGTTTAATCAAGCATACACACCTACAGCAATGAACAGCTACTTTACTTTGACACTCCAGGTTCTCTTTATAGTCCAGGAAGAAGAGAAAGGTAGTTATAGTATGTGATAAATCTCATCCTAAAGTACACACCTAAAATAAGACAGGTGATTAAAAGTCTGAAGATTCTAAAATCCTCAGAATGATTGCCAGTTCAGAAGTTACTGAACTGAGAGGCAGTGATTATGCTGATGGCTTTATACTAACAACCATTCTTTGACTCTGAGAAGTATTAGTTTGGTAAAAGAGTTTCAAAAGAGATTAAGGAAATACTTTGAAAATTGGATAAGATTTGAAATTCTTCCTTCCAAAGGCTCCTTTGACAGCTCTAGTCTTTGAGTTCATTGAGTACTTACGTCTTCGCCTTTACACTTCTGGAAAAAGTTCTCTTTTTTCTTGTTTGATGGAATCGCTCCTTCTGTTAACCAATACTTACACCACAGAGGTTTTAATATATAGCGTGTCATAAGCAAATCACAAGACTGTGTAGATTTTACAATTTCACCCCTCTAATTTTTCCATGAATGAAGAAGTTTCCTCTCCTTTCAAAAGTAAGAGCAGTATGTTGAATATTTCCCTGAAATATTAGCTCCCCTTTAACTTTCAGCAAAATGTTTCACCCTTTTAAAAACAAAATTGTTTACCAGTGGATAAACATTAAAAAAAAGAAAAAAAAAAAAAAAAAGAAAAAAATTTCATACTTCTTTACTAAGCAGAACTGATAAGTACCAGCAGATTGCTGCTTTAAGAAATGATATTTACTGTCTCTCTCAATTCTAGAAAACAACAAGTGATGATAGAAGAAGCTGATTGTAATAGCATGATAACACTGCTTTACCATAAATATATCTATTTAAATATAGGTTACTAAATGTTTCTGTAAAAAACAAAATACAGTAACATTTACACTTTTGTTAAAATAAATGCTTTAAACTTACTGGGTGATTATTAGATTTGATAACATATTTTCAAACAATGTTTTTGAGATCCTCAAATCTTCATGTAAATTTAAAGAGGCATTTAAAAAAGGCCTCTTATGATAAGAGAGGATTTACAAGAAGGATTTAAATCTGTCTCTTTTGAAAAATTTTGATGTCTTACTATTCGTACTGATATTGATACTCATATTCATATTGATACCATCACACTACTTTTCTGACTTAGAGAATTCTGCCTAAGCATCTAGATATTATTTATCAGTAATGTATTCAAAAGTGATTTAGAATTAATGAAACACAGAGAAAAAAATGACTGTCAAACTGAATATTCTCAATTTTTAACAGATTCAGTTCCTAAAATATACTTGACTCCAGTGAGTTTAGAAATACCTCTACTTTTACAAAAGGTCAATGCACTATTACCTCTGCAATTCTGCAAACTAGGAGTTGGTCAAATAGCTAATGTTAATTACCAATCTTGATAGACATTATTTGAATTGTTTTCTGAACTGAATGTAATTCAAGCATACAGTGAATTTGTTACATTATTATTATTTTTTTAAGTATTTTATTTCTGTTTTATGTTTCTGCTTTCATCTTAGAGTCCCTCAAGGGTTATCCATTAAGGTGAACTTCACTTCTTTTGATACAGAAGAGTTTATGGACAACTTAAATATTTTTGAAGGTATAGGACAACACAAGACTTTGAGAGGTAAAGTTATTTTTCAGCTAATGTTACTTTCCCATTAATTGAGTTAATGTAGCAAAAGGTTTTAAACTGAAAAAAAAATCAAAAATAAAAAAAAAATTGCACATGTATGTTTAAGTGAAAGAATGAATTTGTGTGGAGCTTTCCTTTTAAATTTGATCTGGATATACTTAACCATTCTTATGCAATGGACAGATAAATGCTTGCCTAACATGTAAGAAACAACCATATTTTAAAGGTTTTATCTGAGCAATATAAATACCTTGACCATTGCCATGACTCTTTAATGTCTTCTGTAGTGAAATTAAAATAAGCCACTTAAACTGAAGCTGATGGGATGAGTACTATGGTACTCTCTGCAAATTATTATATGTGTGGCATTACTAACTCAAATCTGGAGATCGATAGTGAAGATACTGCAGGTATATAATTAATTTCTCTCTGTATTTTATTTTGGAAAACTAGGTTTCTGCCCATTTTTCACTAGACTCAGTTTATCCAGCTGAATTCCATCACAGATGGAATACATGTACTTAAGTTAAATATCTAAGTCCAAAATCCTTCTAAGTCAGACATATCTTAATTATGTATTCACATTTTGGAAGCAGGAAGAGAATGGGAATGTGACGTAGTGAAAGACACAGAATACAGAAAAGAGAAACAATACTCCTTCAATACTGCTCTGAATCCACTTTAGGATTTAAATTTCTGTGGGAGAGATTGCTACAGCAATACTATTTGCAGCAACTGTTAACTTCCACATTTTGAAAGGCTGCTGTGAGAGCGACTGGTAATAGTGTAATGATGTAAAGATAATCTTAAAGATTGTCCTTCAGATGGTTTTGTAAAACATTGCAGTTAAAGGGTACATCTCCAGTAGACTCTACATTTAAATAAATAAAATAATTTTATATTAATTTCAAAATTTCTCCTCAAATGTCTGTAAGCATATTTACTAATTACTAAACTGTGAAAGTATAGATAACATATATATTCAGTATTGTTAGTACAGAGTTTTAGAGTGCATCTGTACATCTTGAGAAAATTTGCAGCATAATAAGCATGTTTATGAAGATTTATGAGGATTTTGAATATCTTATAGTACAAGAGAAAACACTCTCAAATTCAAAAGAGCTTTTATCATAACAATGCCAGGGTTTTCATTTTACATGGGATTGATTTCTTTCTGACTAATTTTCTTTCTGTTTTCAGCTTCTCTCTCAGGATCTAATCCCGAGACAGTTCACATTTTTTCTCATGAGGTTACAGTCAGGTTTACATCTGATTATTCTGGAAACTACAATGGCTTTAATGCAACATACACTGCTTTTAATGCAAGTGAACTAAAAAGTAAGTGTTCTTTTTTGTTGTCATTGTTGTAGTAGTCTGCATTGCATGATGAGATTATATTTTCAGTTTTATAAAATGGAAATGGAGAGAGAAGCAGTATTTTCTAGCCTCAGTCCTTCACCTTGGCCCACACTGGGAAATTTCATCTTTTTTTACAGATCATATCATTGACTTCAGAATGACTGTCTACAGTCATACGGGCCTGGAACTAGCAATAGGGAGTTGACTTACAATGTTTGTGCTCTAAAATAAAATAACAAAACTATGGCTATATTTCCTTGAGATTCCTTTCGGCAAGTTTTTTCACTAGCAAATACAGTGTGATCACTGCTGCTAATCATTACTTTGTTATCTCTAGGCAATACCTGTTCTCCGGGGTTTCTCGTGTCCTACCTCATTGCCACAAATAGCAGTCCTAAGTGGTAAAACAAATCATCAAGGAAAATACTGCTTCAGTGTATAAATATTGGGAAAAAAATATAAAAAATAAAAAAAATTAAAAAATAAAAAATCCAGATGTAATAAGTCTTCAGTGACAAAATGCAACAATACAACTCATGCTCTGATGTACCTTAGTAGTTGTTAAAAAACTTAGATATGGATTTTGAAGTGAAGATTGCTTCAGCTGCTAAATTTTGAGTAGAAATGAATAGGGAATGTGACTAGAGAGGGGCATGCTGCAGAAGAAACTTCCAAAGTGACACTAAATTCTTGTCATGTGGGCTGATTTGGAATTCAAGGTTCCATGAAAAGACACAGAGCAAATTGTGGAAAGTAATGTCTTTCTGTATGATCAGAGAAGAAGCAGAGAACAAAGAAAGGAGCATTACTGGTGCATGAAGCACATTACTTACATATTGAGCACATAGCTGGTGGCTCTGATAGGAAGCACTTTTAGCTGGAGCAGCCTGAATTGTGGCTAAGAGTCTTGTTCATCTGAGACTTATTAACAAAGGATTAGGAAAGAAGTTTGATGGAGGAGTGCAGCCTTCAGGCCACCCTCAGTGGCAATGAGCTGTTGACAGTAAAAAATAAACATTTCAGTGAGTAACGATGTTTCTTAGAAGAGTGTCACCATGGACACCAATTTTCAAACACATTTGAAAATTTATACTTTGTCACTTACCCTTATGTAAACCTGAGAAAATATTTAATATATTTGTCATTTTTATTTACTAGAGCTTCTTATTAACAGATTTTGAGAGAGTCAATTGTACTTTTGAAGACGGCTTTTGTTACTGGATACAAGATTTATATGATGATTTAAACTGGCAAAGATATCAGGGCCCTACCTTTCCCTTTATGAGTGGTCCTGATTTTGATCATACATTTGGAAATGCGTCAGGTAAGGTCAAATACGAATTTCCTTCAGATTAAAGGAAAAGCTAATTTTAGCTTATGTTATATAAGTCTATGATGTTTTCTTTAGAGAGCATGCAATTTTATTCTGCCATAAAAATGATAGAGAGGTATCAGACAAAAAGGTTTATGCAACTCATTTTCATCTTATGTAAGTACACCAAAACAAAAACTAAAAATAAATGAAATACATGAAGTGATTATAGTATGAAGTATTGAGGATTTTTAACACTGTTTGAAGTCCAAGGAAGATATTTCTATTTTACAATAGCATTGTAGGTTAAAATATTCCTTCTTTACCTCAAAGGGAAGAAAAAATGTATTATTTTTTTACCAAAACTAATTTTTCATCCTTGTCTACATCATGACAGTCATAGAATATGTTTTATTTAAAAAAGGTAGATCTGTGTGGAATATAGGGCTTCTTTGTTCCTAGTTGCAATAACAATTTTCAATACACATACGCACAACAAACTCCAGGAACATCTATGGCAAAATAACTTTATCAAAAGAGAGATCATATCATGCGTGGATTCCAGTTAAAGAGACAATACTGACAGGAGCTTGAATGCATACCATGAGTGCTTTTTCAGAAATTGGATACAAAATTTTTCTAGTTCAACAGGCAAACCAAACAATCTAACTCAACTGATTGATCTGCCCAATTAAAAGTAGTTAATGTAATTTGGATTTCACGATCACCATATATATGCTATGTTAGACAAGTGGATTTTACAGTGACAAGTATCTGGAAAAACTGCAGATTACTCTGGCAAAAGTTACTCATGGGGAAATGAAAACATAATTCAGCATGTTATTGTATACAAATTATTCCTCTCTCTGAGTAAATCAACATTTTCTAAATAATTTTCAGAATACCATTTGTGCTTGCTATTATTAATACTACTTTTAAAGAGAAAACAAAACAAAAAACACCTTGCTCTTGTTTGAAAAAAGAAAGTTCTCTATTGTCTAAAATGTGCTCATTATATTGCAGGATTCTATATTTCAACCCCCACAGGACTTGGAATTCAAGAAGGAAGAGTTCGAATTCAAAGTTTGCCTTTGATCTCTTCAGATCCATCTTGTCTAAGTTTTTGGTAGTTCTACATAATCTCTACATATTACATTTAGATCCCAAATATATATTTCTTCTAAAAATAAAACCAAATAATATTTACATATAAATTAGTTCAAGTCAGTGGACTACCCTACATCTCTTTAGACTTCCATGACCAGTCTTAACTTCTGAAACTTACTCCATTATAGGTTTGAGTCTTACAGTTAGCTTTGATGTATTCTCTTTTTCACCCCATACCCAGCATTTATTTCTACACAGAAGTATAAAACCATAAAATTTTTTGTCACAAAGCTTAACTAAATACCCACAGAAAATGTGGCAAAACACCAAGTAAAACTTTCAGTTTTAATCATGACAAATGAAACTCCAAATATTAAAAAGTTAGATATTACTCCACAAACTTTCATTTTGCTCTAAAAATAGAAAACTTTGTTTTTACTCCTCTAGGTATTACATGTACAGTCCTAACATTTACCGTTTACGCGTTAGCATAAGAAGAGAATATGGTCTGGAAAAGATAATTTTCCAGAAAGAAGGAAACTATGGGAAAAAATGGATTTATGGACAAGTAACTTTAAATGAAACATCTGATTTTAAGGTTTGTTAAACATTCAGTTTTCTTTAATTTATGTCAATTTTGTTCCAAATGAACCCAGTGATCCACAGCTCAAAATTTATTTTATCAGTATTTTGATGGCTTATCTTGCTATAATAATTTTTATCAATGCAAAAACACTGTCAGAAAGATGCATTCACTGCCCGAGGAAATGTATATATCTGTGACCTGGCTGCATCACATTTCTAGCAGATGTGTGTTCTGGGGCCTCAAGAACAGAGTTATAATACTTTACTTATACATGCTCTATACCTATGCCATATAAATTAAAGACATCAAAATGTCTTTTTCACAAATGCCTTGGCAGCAGGATTTCTTTAAGTACATATATAGTAAAACACAGTAATGAACATCAGATAAATTGCAGTTTTTAATGTAGATAAGCCATAAGATCATAAGGTTTGGATTGGTAAGTGATACAGAATGTTGTGTATCAAAAATTACACTAATTTATATGTAAGTTATGGAATACTTTCAAATTATGATCATCACTTATATGAAGTTCCTGCATTCCTTATAATGATCCTCTCTGTTTGCATGGTAGGCATTTGTGTTGCTGAGAATCCTGTGTCATCTCTGATACTCACCTCTGAGTGTAGCACCAACTCAGATTATAATGGAAATTAGTATTCAAGAAAGAAGACAGAAAGGTCTAGAATAGAAAGATAAAATGTGTTTCATCATATATATATATACTTTTTTTTTTTCCCCTAATGAATTTCAGGTTATATTTGATGCCTTTACAAAGATGGCTCCAAGTGAGATAGCCTTGGATGATATTAGCCTGACAGAGGGAAAGTGTAATGAAAGCAATTATGTAGAGCCAACTGCATTTCCAATTGCCACTACAACAGCTTCGGTTCCCAGTAAGTAAATACTAAACTACTGATGATTATCAGTTCTTCCTCTTGTATTTGTGTTTCTGTGACTCAGAATTTGCAATAAAATCCCTCCGGTTTTAAAAATTCTCCAACATTATAAAATTAACTTCAAAATAGTTGTTAGGCTTGCTGCTCATGACTCCATTCGTAGCAATAGAACTGACAGATTCACGGCTTAAGCTATCAGTACATTATCTTCCAAGACTTGAAGAGTGAAATACAAGTTGTGGTAGTTCCTTGCTAAACCAAACTTCTGTTTCACTCCCCTTCAAAAAAGCAGAAGGAGGAAGCCACATCTTGGCCATGAGGAAACCCCATCTTGGCAAGCTGGGCCTCAGTGCACATAGTGTTTGTTCAGAAGGACAGATGTGTTTATAACAAGAGTCCTGCCATCCCCTTTTCCATTTTGTTTTTTTTTTACTGAGTGTGACACCATACAGCAGAATGGAATATATCTTTGGTTAATTTCGCTCAGCTGTCCGTGAAAAGTTCCTTCCCTACCTCTTGCCAAGTGCCAGCTTACTGGGTGGAGAAAGCCGTTATGATATGCCAGCACAGATCAGCAGTAGCCAAAATATTGGTGAAGTATCGACTGTTCTAGCTACAAGGCAAAACACAACATTGTATGGGCTGCTTTGGTGAAAATTTAACTCCACCCCAGCCAGACTCGGTAAAGAATTTAGAATTTATTTTGCTGATCTTAAACTAGTAAAACTTCCAGGACAACAGTAATGTGGAGAGAACAAAGAAAGAGAAGGATAGTTACTTTTGTATTTGAAATTATAAATGATTAATAATGACAAAAGGGTTTGCAAAGTCACATCAGAATATCTCCATAGGTCTCAACAGCATAAGTTCATAAGTTCGCCAAGCTCTGAGAACACATGCACAATGAAAAATCCAGTGCTCAATGGGATGAAAGAATAATAGTGCCAGAACAGTTTAAGAATGATCCATATGACTGTTTAATACCCAAAACTGAAGTATTTATCTGGAACAAGGCCCACAGTGAAAGAGATCTTCCAATATGCATTTGGCCATGTTGTTATTTATTCTAGATATTGTTACATTAAGAAGGAAAAAGAGAGCAGTGTTTGGTTTGTAAAAAATCTTACTAGGAAAACAGAGAAGACAGAGTTAGGAGTTGGGATTACAGGAAAAATAAAACAAGAAAGGACTTTGTCTGCCTGATCTAATGAGTGGTTTCAATATTTGAATAAATTATTAATGTGCCAAAACCAAATACTGACTTTAAAAGGCTTCACAGAATCACAGAATCATAGAATCACAAGGTTGGAAAAGACCTACAAGATCATCTAGTCCAACCATTCTCCTATCACCATTACTATTAGCACTAAGCTACTAAACTATATCTTGTAGCACATCAAAATGACGCCTCTTGAACATGGTCTTGCTTTGCTCAGTCTTCTCCCAGTGGTGAATAGCTGCTGGCTCTAGTAACACTGGATGGAGCTGTTTCCCTGCTATGAGTAGTTTCATTTCAACTCCCATAACTGGTTCCTTGGCCTCCCTTCTGAATCTCAGAAATTGGAGGAGCACCGATTTTCCTTGTGGATCTTCTCCACCTCAATTGAAAGTTAATGAAATAGAGGAATTATGTTTCTACATGTATTAATCCAGACATACATGTCACAGGGTCAGTTAGAAGAATCTCACCTAAGCAAAATATGTAAAAAAACCTTTAGGCATCATTTTAAATCTGGAAAATGCACATAAAATAAAGAAGAATAATTTCATACAATGTAAACAGATTCACATATATTCAAAAACTGATGCAAATACATTCAAAGTACATCCAAAAATGGATACTAATATGAAAAGAGGTTGTGGCAAAATAAAAATATGATGAGGCTTTGCAACATAATGTGGGAGAGACACAAACTTTCTGGGGGGGAAACAAAGACTTCCTGACCTATTCTCAGAAGGCTTGAAATCATTAAATCAGAAAATATGTTCCAGAACTGCCTTCTGCTATATTTACTGTCCCTTAGGAGGCATAGCTAGTTGCTCCATTCAAAGAATAGAGCTAGTAGAAGTCTAAACTTAAAAAGATAGAAAAAGACTATTTGCACTATGTTCATATTGATGCGCTATGAACTAATTGAGATTCTATCAAATCCATAATCTCTAAATCTATTGCATTGAACAGTCAAGGAAGCCAATTCTTCTGAATGTAAGAGCAAAAGTAAATTTTAGAACACTGTTATAAAAAGGGGCTTAAAAGTCCTACAAGATGTCTCTGTTAGCAAAATAAAATATTATTAGCACTAGTAATTACAGTCAGGTATGAAAAGTAAGTTTTGGAATTTGATTGCAATTTTCATTAAACTGTTGGGAAGTGCTGATATATGCCACCACCAGCACTCTTCCAGGTTGTGTGGGTAAATACAGCTTGTAAGATAACTTTGATCAAATGATTAATGATATAAAGTATCTGTAGTAAACTATAGCTGAGTGCTACTGCCAAATGCCATAGAAACAGTTTTCAAACTATGGATCTCAACCCAAAGTATAGTGTTGAGGCCTGAATATTTAAGAATGGAGTGTTCATGTGGTGTATAAATATAAAATGAATAAGAGGATCCATATTGTTCTTCAATATGGTGTAAAAGTGCCATCTAAGCAGTTCCTGAGGAAAAACTAACTTGATTGAATTCTGACTAGCTGAGGCATGCTATGTATACGCTGCCTGTAACCTGCTGAAAAATGTCAATATTATCAATCATCTTCAAAGAAGCATGACATTTTGATGGATGTGGTGCAACTTTACTAACACTGATGATTTCACTACAAATGTCACATCTATAAACAAGAGATGAAAGAATTTGCATTGAGCCAATTTTCTCTGCTAGACGTAGAGCTTCAGTGAGAAACAGTGGTGTAATTCACAGTGTCACAAAAGCTCATTGAAAAACCAATATTTTTTTTGCCACGGTGAGTGGTATGATACAAACCACAGTATGGAAATTACAGAGTAGATTCCACGCTTTTAATGTGTGTCAATATAAATTAATGTTTTGGCAAAAGCAGAGGATTTTTTTTTTCTTTTCTTTCTTTTTTTTTTTTTTTTTTTTTTTTTCTGGAAGGGTTATATATCGTTTTCTACAGTGTTGAGAAAATCCTTCATTATGCTAACTGAAAGAAGCATGATTATTGGTTTTGATTACTGTTTGGTTCTCTAACGAGCATCTGGCATTTGATCCAGTATAACTCCATATAAACTCATGTTTATTTTAAAACAAATTTTCCATGAGTAAAATCAACTGCTTCCATTGTTTTTCCATGCAAGAAAAATAATCATTATTGATATGCCTTACTCAACACTAGATCAGTTTTCATCATGAGCTTCCCAAGGCCAGAGATTAAGAATTTTCTTTTACACTGCTTACATCATCAGATGGTATGGCTTTGCTTCACAGACACTTCGTACAGCTTCACAGTAGTTCTGTGTCTCTTCATATGAGCACTAATATTTCATAACAAAAGCCAGTTTAACATTTTTTTGTTGTTAATTGTACTTACAGAAATTTTCTGTCATTCTAAGCCATACAGCTGAAACATAATACACATTAGTGAGCTGCTTTCCTTTCATAGAGTTCAATTTATCTTTCCAGAAGTCTAATTAAAGTCCTGTAAGTTGAGTGTGATAAGAAAGTTCTTTCTTGTATTTAGGAGAACTTCCTCTGAGTGAGATGCAATTGTCAAACTTAGAAAGGCTTGTAGATTATGAGGTCCTTATGCTAGTGCCTCACAGTATGTAATTCTGACAGACACATCAAGACTCAATATGTAAGACATAATGGAATCAATGTTTAGCCAAATTGTGTGTTAACAAAATCACATTTAATTAAAGGAATAAAAATAAATTTAAGAAAAAAATTAGAATTCTTCTGCCTTTACTTCTATTTTCTGAAAGGTCTGGAGGAATAGTGTTTATTTCTGAAAAAATAATTGAGAGAAACTAAAGTGGGCAAATGTGATGTTATTTATGTTTAGCTGCCATGAACATAAATAACAAATCTCAGTTTAAAGTAAAATTTTGATCTATGAATTAGATGCAGTTTGGATGTAAACCAATTTTATTTACTATATCTTGAAAGAGAATATTGAGTGTGTAAAATACAGTTAATAATCTGTGTTTGTGTGAGAGTGTATGTATGTGTGCATATGTATATCTGGAATATCTGCTTTTAAATAAATGTTAATTTCACATATAATTGCTTATGCATGTATAGGATAAAGATCTTTTTTATATTGGAGAAGCTGTTTCAAGGAAAAAACAGATAGCTATTTGTACCATATAATTATGGTTGTAATTAAAAACTTTTATGCTCCTGATGAAATAAAAATGACAGTATATCTTTTTAAAGTACTTATATACTATGTATTTTATGCTCAGTCTCTCAGCTGAGAATGTATCTAAAAACATCCCCTAATAGGAAAATTATATATCTTATTATACTCAATCTTTTGATGTTCTGTTAAAATATATGTACAAGCTTTTGTATATTGTGCTGTCAGTAGGGTAAAAAGGCATCATCGTAGGTATCAAAGCATATAAGGTAGAAATGGTAAGCGCATTGTTTTAAAATAAAAGTTTAACATGAAAGTTTCATATCTAATTGATGAATTAGATGGTAATAGTTGCAGTAATAAAAATGATCAATACAATTTAAAAGATTATGGAATTAGAAAATGTACTGCTTTCTTACCAAAGATGAACAGTGAAAAGGTAAAGACTTGAACAGGTTTTTTTAGAATTATTTGAAGATTTTTTCAGATAAGATATTGCTGTCAAGAAATTATCCAATAAATTCTAATGTTTGCAATGACAGTTCCATATGGTCTTGCTGCAAAGTATTTCCTGTGATTGACAAAATAGGCTTTATACTTCAGTATCTCTGTTAATGCCCCAAAAAGTTTGGTCAAATAAGCATGGCGTACATGCTTATTCATACATTAAGAGGGAAAGGGGAGCTTTCTGTCTTACATATTAATTTTCTAGCTTTTAAATTAATTGACTGTTAAATTACAAACTTTTTCAGCCAGTTTTCTGTCATGTGTACAGTTTGCAGACCAGTACTCACCACATGAAGGAAATTATGTTATTCCAATGCCTACATGTGGAATAACTTTTCATAACACCATTAGGAATCCAGATGTACACCTTGCCACTAGCACTTCTCTGACCAATAGTTATAGGTAATGAAATGGCATGAATTAAATGGGTCAGCAAGTCTGACTTCAAGACTGCAACTAATAAGGACAATGAAGTTCTTACACATCTTGCTACTCCAATGTTCCTTACTGGGATCGTGACTTCTCATAATTCATTATTCAAGCTTTATAACAATAGCAGAATAGCTGGGTACTTATAGTGATAACATTAAATATCATCCTCATAAAATTACTTTTTCCAAATTGTCTTTGAAGACAACTAATTGCAACAGTAAGGCAATAGATGAATTATATATTTTTTAAATGTTCTCTTTTTCAGCTGACTGTGGAGGTCCAGTTGAACTCTGGGAACCAAACAGTACATTCAGCTCTGAAAATTTTCCAAACAATTATCCTAATCAAGCTTCTTGTAAGTTATTCTTCTCCCAGTCTTCAGGAAAAGTTTAGTTGTATAAGGGTTCTAAATGCACTTTCCTACTGTCAAGCCAAAAGGATTTTAGCTAAATACAGTGGGTTCTTTTTAACTAAACTCTGTGTATGTACTTAGCAGAAGCAAAGGAATCTTGTGCTAGTTGATTAAAAGATGATTATAATGACCATAACCATTACGTTTCAGACTGGCTGGTCGCATCACATCTTTCATGTCAAATATTTTTATGTCAGTACAACAAAGCGCTGAACGTTTGCATTTTAACATTTCATTTCAATGTATTTGCCAGGTTAGTAGCGTAGTTATCACTTCTATTAAATAGTTAAACTTTTTAAGGTGAAAGAATGTAAGTATGCATTTTGAAAGGGATTACTTCTCTACTGAATGTTTCTTTACATATTGGTGAAAAGACAGCATTATTCTACTAATGTTACCTAATATAGATTAAGCTAGAGTTGGCAAAAGTGAAAAAGAAAATTAGACTTACAATGTTTCGAGGTGATATGCCATGTGCAGTTGATGGATGAAGCAAGGAAGAGAACTTTGCTGTTTCTTCTTAATTAAATTTCAATTATTTATTATTTCACCTTTAACTGTAGATTTGTGTTGTGATGCTAATCACAAAAAATGTTATTCCGTGTTTCTGTCCCATTTGAGATATGGCTCTCATTTTCAGGTGTTAATTTCACAAGTTCCCAGATGACATTGTAACTAGCAAGAAAATATTTTTCCTTCTATGAAGTGAGAAAAGTGTTTTATATTGTTTATTTATGACTTTGCAAGATTTCCATAGTATCCTCACTTACTCAGAATAAATATGGTAAGGGTGGATTAAACAGAGGCAAATACTTCTTCTGTGACTAATTTGAAAGGCAGTTTTAAGCTTAAATTCAATTTTCAAAGGTATTTTAGAGAACCAGAGTCAATGAAATTTTAGGTCTGGACAGTGAAAGTTGCTTTTAAAATTAAGATTTAAACTTCTGCATCTTTTGGGAGGTTCTGAATATTGCTGCTGAGATTTTTTTTTCCTTTAACATGAAAATTACACAGTAAACTCTAAAAAGAAATGATGTGATTTTTGTGTGTGTGTTACTATTTTCTAGGTGTATGGTACTTAAATGCCGAAAAAGGAAAAAACATTCAACTTCATTTTCAGGTTTTTGATCTGGAAAATATTTACGATGTAGTTGAAGTCAGAGACGGCAGAGGACAAGATTCCTTACTTTTGGGCAAGTAACACTTATGTGTAGTACTATGAATGCAGTCAGGTCACTCAAGCAAACTGCCATCAGTTCCATCTGATGTAAAGGAAATAAATTATCTCTTTCTTCATTTCTTCATATTAATGTGTCTCAGAAACTAGGAGAAGAACTTGAGATAACATACGGTATGTGACATTGCATTTCCAGAATGTTTGTAAGCACTCAGCTTCTCATGCATCCAAAAGAAAGAAACTTCTCAGTAAATAAGATAATTTATGCTTATGGATATCTCTTATTTTCTGTATTGATGTGTCAAATTAGGGGTTGAGCTTTGGTCATTGCAATCTTATTGCACTTAGTTTTGAGAAATAACTGCATTCATGTAGTAGCAGCATTTGCATTGAATCGTAAAATATTTCAAAATAGATCTGAACAAAATAACATACATTTGTTCATGTTCTCCTGGAAAATAGCTGTCTATACGGGAAACAACCCATTGCCTGATATCTTCTCTACAACAAACCAAATGACAGTAACTCTCTTTACGGACAAGTTTTCAACAAGAAAGGGATTTCTTGCAAACTTTACTACTGGCTACCATCTAGGTAAGTGTATGATCTCCCATCTTTAAGAGCTTATACCAAAGTTGAAATACAATTGAGTGCACTATAGGAGGTGTCTCTCTGTCCATAATTAACAAAAAATAGCAAAAAGTTAAAAAGACTTGCAGTTTTCCATCTGCATTTTATGTTTTCTATTAAAAAAAAAAAAAAAAGCAACACTTGTTACTTTACAAAATTACCTATTGGTCAGTATCTGTACCATCTCTCATTCTCTGCAACTGTATGGAAAAAAGTGACTCATTATTTTGCTTGATAAACCTTTCAAATATTAAGTGGACAAATATTAATGATTGTTTATAAAGGTTCTGTCATTCAATCACTTTGTCACACATTCACTGGTGTCTTCTGAGCTACAAGTGTGTACTGCTAACTCATGGCCAGCCCTTTGTGGAGGACTCCCATGTCATGCTCTGCAGGTCTATTCTCAGTGAGTTCTTCCTCCAGTCTGCACACACATCTCCCTCCCCAAGAGCAGTACTGAATCCTGTTAGGTTTACACATGCTCACAAGCTTCTCCAAGTCCGTTTGAATCCTTTCCTTCTGTTGTTTCAACTCCACTACTTTGTTTGGTGTCCTCTGCAAACTTGCCAGTGGTACACTTAATACATGAAGGGTCTCGGAAAAGGTACTTTTATATATTTGGACAGCATTGCTTCTGGTCCTGGTCAGACCCCTGATGAAATAATTGTGTTTTTTCTTGAATGCAATTAGACCTGTAATTTGCAAAATTCAGAGACTGTCTCTCCAAAAACATGCAAAATTGTGCCAAATACAAAAGTATATGGAACAGCAGCATGCTTACTAGTACAAATCCTTATACTATCTCTAGAACAAATCTTGTTGAAACTAACTAAATGTTTTGTGTTACTTCTGTGGAAGTCTGACAACAGAAATAAGAGAAAAGCATTGTGTTTGGAGATGGGTGCAGTACCATTCATGTGCATGAAGAGAAAGAAAACAAGAATCTACACTTTTTTTTCCTTTAAATATAAAGACAAGCATCTTCTGGCACATTAAGAAGCTACAATTCTTTTACAGATTAGCAGTAACACAGATATGAACTTAATTAATATCTGAACAAATCATAAGCATTGATTTATTGTTGCAAAATAAACTCCCTTTGTACAAGACTGAGATGCAGGTTTACATCGGCATAAATCCATTCTACTGCTGCCTTTTCTTCCTTCTCTATCTCATTTATTAAGCCCAACAGTGCTGACTTCTTTCAGCTGGTTCAGCAAAAAATGAACCTTTGTTGTAAAATGAGAATTAAGCTTAGTAAGGCAGAGTTCTCAAAGTGGCCATTGCCAGTGCTGCTTAAATATATTAAAAGGTTTTCATTTCCAAAAGAATTATGCTTATTGATGATCTTTGCAGCCAAAGGACGCATTCTAATTTCATTAGCCTACAGGTTCAAACATAAAAGCATTGACATTAAGTGAATTTTAGAAGAAAAGATTTTTCTTCTCATTTTGTTTTTCAATGAAATATTGAGATATAGAATAATTTGACTATATATGTGTTTTTTTATAATATAAAATATGATTTTTTAAAAAGCGGATTTGAAATTATTGTTCTCATCTAGCCACACAAAATGATTTCTGTGAAAAATCTGGCATTTTTCACAGCTATTCCAAGTTAATATGTTTAGAAATCATATTCTTTTGCATCCATGTTACACAATAGTCTATTCTGACTGTCAAATGAATAATTGTATATGGATATTAAAAAATCAGAAGTTGATCAATTGTCTTGCCTTAAATAAAACTTCCACATAATAAATTGCACCATTAAAAATACACCTTGGACACAGAAATAATTACAGTTTTATTTTTACTTTATATGCTATATGCATTCCCTTCTATTTATCTAAGAATAGTCTTTATTCTGAAAAAGCAATAAATGGAAAGGGAAGGCGAGGAAATGGAGAATAGAGAATTAAAGCAGAAAGGCATTAGGAAAATGTCCTGTGTACAATTCAGCCAATTTTATTTTCAAGTAAGCTAAATGATCAGAATTGAACCTAGAAACTACAATTTCCTTTTCCTTTCCTGTTCTCCTTTAGGAGCTTGTGCACCTGAAGAATATCAGTGTCGTAGTGGAGAGTGCATACCATTGGATAACCTTTGTGATAAGCTACCTCAATGTGAAGATGGCTCTGATGAAGCAAAGTGCAGTGAGTTTCCCTTCATACATAGAAAAATGATGCATGTATATTTAGTAAGTGTTACCTAGGCAAATAGGCACAATAACACAGATTGTGTAAACTAGTGCAACCACATGAAAGACATACAAATTTACAGATCAGTATCTGTCAGCTTTGTCAGGGATAGAAAAGCAAAATCTATTTTTGAGCCAGTGTAATCTGGTGGAAATTTCTGGTAAAGGTAGGAAGTTACTCTATGCTTAAACTTGTGACTGCTTATAATGACCTCAAATACAGCGAAAACTCATTGCATGTTGTTGCTTATATCCATTTAATATTTCCACATTTTATCAGTTTTTCCTGCAATTAATTTGAGATTAATAACAGTATAAATGCTGTACTGTGGGCTAAGGATTAAATCTTCTTGACAGAAACTCTCAAATACTTCTGTGAGTGGGAGGTTAAAGAGCAGCACATAGCACCCTCCAGACTGCTTGGACTCCACCTCATGCAGGCATTGCCACAGGGTGAAGGCATGGCACAGCTACAAAAGTGGTACCTATTGCTCACTGTGGATGTGCAGATTCCTACAACAGGGAAAGCAATAGTTACTGTTGCTTAATCTTCTAATAAAATGGTCATTTCCAAAATTTAGGTTTACAACATATGGCTTAATTTCATATAACCTGGAAATAATATTCCCTAAACAACAACTTAAATGTAAAAGTGATGTTAAAATCATGTTGGGCTTAGAGCAGAAACCAAATTACTGTTCCTAACAAAGCGCTTTTCTGACAATGTATTACGGAACACTAATAGGAAAGTTAAAAGCAGGGTTTAAGCTTAATACATCATCATCTGCCTTTGTTTTAAGGACTTAAGTGCTTCAGATATGTCCTTAGATGCATGGCGACAGTTCTTATTGATTTCAACATCTTTTATATGCATACATATATGCATGAAAGCCTAAATTCAGTCTTCATATTAATGCTTTAACTATTTTGTTGCAATAATATCCTGCCTTTTAAAATGAACAAAATAAAATCTAAATAAAATCTGAAATAAAATTTCAGCTTCTTGTTAAGTGAAGAGGACCTAGAAAGTTTTTTCCAAACATTGCTGAAGAAGATCTGGCGAAGTTACCATCACCTACATTAACATTTTGTACATTGTCCCAAAGATTTATTTTGCCATAGGTTGTCTATTCCTTCTTAACAAATTACCTCACATTAAAGGATTGACAGAATTGTTTCCAGAAACCCTTTTAATCCAAAAGTTGGCTGAATTGATCTAATCTTTAAAATAAACTAAAAATTTAATTAGATGCCATCACATCCAGTCTTTTTAGTGTCCAAAATACTTGTTCCTTTTCCTTAACCAATTTCAATTTCTTATCACACCTACCATTTTAAACAAGACAAACTGGCATTTTCAAATATTCTCAACTTCTGAAACTCCCCATAAGCAGCAAAGACATAGCAAATGTCTTCATCTGGAAAGTTCTAAAGTATATAAACTTTTTAATTAAATACTTTTTGAGTGCTCAGTAAGTCTCTCATTGCTTAACAGAAGTGTGTTTGGAGATGAATGTGGAAGTGATGAGGAGGAAGGAAGAGGAATTATGTTTTAAGTAGGGGAGAGGAAAGGTGTCAAAAATAATTTGGAGAAATCTCACACTGCAGGCAATTCTGAGATTTTTAATAGTGCTCCAAAATTTAGTGTAATTAAGGTTTTCCATTAATCTACTCCTATATTCTGCTTCATTCATGTGCTCTGTGTTTCAGAGAGGTATTTCCAAATATTTATCTATTTGTTTGTTTGTTTGCTTGTTTGTTTATCAGTAGGCTTTAATTATTATGGAAAAAGCAGTGGAAAATAGTTTTCTAGAGAGCTAATATTATTTTTTAAAAATCAGTAACCAGTAAAAGACAAATACCTCATCTTTTCTTTCTTTACTTCATGCTGGCAATAACCTCGTGCTATAGCTCATGCTATAGACCGGATTCTGTTGACCTTCTACTCCAACTTCCTCAGTCACCATGCCAATGGCATAACATTTTTCACCACATAATTGATGAATTTACAATTTTTTCTTCTGAATACTCTCTTTTAGAAAAAAAAAAAAATGATGGAAATATTGGTTTTCACAGAGCTTCATTGCTATTTGTATTATTTTAACTTAAGCTGCAATGAAAGTGAAAGTTCTCATAGCAAATGAAACTGGAAAATCCTATTTTTTTGTTAGCTCTGATTTTAAACTTTATTGCCAGTCATTGGTTGCTGTTAAGGCTAAAACTTCACACAGCAGTTGGAAATTACAGAGTCCTGGCTAAGAACAAACACTGTTTAGAGTAGATGGAAAATGTATTATTTGTTGTCTTTTCATGAGACACTTCCAAAATACAAGCTATGAAACTGTCCTTTGGTAGAAATATAGAAGAAGATAATGCTTCCTCCCTATAGGAATGCAACATCCTGGGCATGCTGGTTTTATTCCTGTTGTAGTGCATCTTAACATCTTTACTTCTTTTGTTCTTTGCTAGCAATAATAAATCTGTGCATGCTGCATAGTTTTTTGTTGGGGGTGGTTTTGCTTTGTATTTTGATCACCTGTCTAAAATGCTTCTGTTCATTTTGGTCTACAGTGAGATTGCTTAATGGTTCTGCAAGCACTGAAGGACTGGTACAGGTCAGGATGGGGAAGGCATGGCACCTGACATGTGCAGATGATTGGAATGAAAAACACTCAGACAGCATTTGCCAGCAGCTGGGATTAGGGTGAGTGAAAATATAAAATGCTCTTGTAATTTGTTTGAAGCTTTGCTGAGTTTGTGAATTTGGGTTTTTCTCATCATTTTAGTGGTATTTTACCACCCATAAAAACCAAAGCAAGCATACTTTTCTGAAGTAAATGAAGCGCCCAATGAATAAATTCGTACATGTCATAATGCTTATTTTTACATCATTCATCACTGTACTGCTAACTCTGAATACAGCAGAGTAACTACTGGAGAACACTGTGAGACCTGTGTGGAAGTGTTAGCGTTTTATCACTTTGTCATCATTTATATCCTCATTTTTGTGAGAACAGCACAAAATTAAATCTGGAGAAAACAGAAGACTTGGCTACTTTACTGTCATGCTGATATTCATTTCAAGTAAATTCAAGGTAACCACTTGAGTACCCTGTAACTGGGCTACCAATATGTATCATTCCTATCATCAAACATGAGTTGTTGGGGTAGGAAACTATTTCTGCTGAGGTGTGTTTGGGGCTGGAGGAAGGAGGGAAGCATAATTGAAAAAGCAGATTTGTATTCAGTTGCTACTGTTCAGCAGAATTTCCAGGGAAGAGGTAAGGAGAGTTTAGAGCAGTAGTGTTGTATTTTTACAAAAATTTATGACCCAAATTCTGGCCCCACTTACACTGCATGAAATTTCACTGCCATCCAATGAATAATAAATGTCTTTGCTATAGTGCTGAGGATTTTGGGGAATGTAATTTACCCAAGTAATAATCAAATGAAATTCTTAGCTTGCAGTTTATTATGTTGCTCTTTAATGAAAGTAAGATGCCTGCAAATGCCTGCCTCATAAATTAACTGTAGAAATGACAAAGGAGGGTAAGGAAAAAGACATAACATTATTTGAAAGCATTATTGAACCACTGAATGAATATATACTGTTTTAGTCTTATTTCCTTTGGTTAACTACTGCTTTTATATACGTATCAGATGCACAAATCCTCACTGTGATATAGGGATGTAGTTATCTTTTTTATGCATGTGTATAAGGACATAGAAAGTATGACTAAGCATTCTTCAAGTCAGATATTTCATTCATTTACAATAGCCACTTCTATCTTCCTTTCCCTCTTTATCCATGTCTGCTGTTACCTCTTTTTCTTCTATAACTTTTGGATACTAGTCATTTTGTGGTCTAATGATTTAGTTTATATTTCAGTAATTGACAGGCTTCACTGAACTTTGTTTTCCATGATATTTTCCATTAACATTTAAAAATTACTTATGCTGTTGTCTCAATAACATTCTGAAGCAAAATATTTCAGAGTTTGTCTCTACAATAATGTCAAGTATACTTGTCAAAAATAAATAAATAAATAAATAAATTCTTTTAAGATTCTTGGTTAGTTCCTTGTCATTCCATTGTTTTGATTACCTATTCCTATTGTTTATTTTAAAAAATAGTGTTTTTATACCTAACTTGCATCACATCTGACATCCTGGTTGCTACTTCTGTTAAAAAACCTGATAACAGAATGAAACCTTCACACATATGTAGAAATCCCTTAAACATCACACTATTCATACCTTCTTTGAATCTACCTCCTTGTAGCAGTTTATTTGTTAACAACTAGCACAATTTCTGTTAGTAAATAAATGTTTGTAATAACAGGTCTTTGGTAGGCTGTAGCTCATGCTGCTCTACTGAATAATTAGATAAAATCATGCATTATCAGAGAAAGAGGCTAAAGTTCATCTGGAATTATTTACCTTTGCTAATAACTGCTTATACATTCACTAGTCTCATTTACTGTTTATTTTATGAAAAGGAGTAAAATCATGCCCTGCAGCATATGATTATTATTTATGTAGCTGAGCTAGCAAGTGTGATGTTCAAACAGACTTTACACATCACACATCAGAATCCTTTTGCCTCCATTCTTCAAGCATGCTGCTGTTGTATTTGTTATAAGTGCCAAACAAACAAATCTGGAGTGACGCCCATGTGTCCATCTCCAGAAATATAGGGTAGGGAAATAACTCACAGATACTATTAGTGAGTCCAGATTAAAAGGTGCACAAAGTGGTGAAACTGAGAAACCTGAAGAATCCTTTATTCATCATGCACTTCATGACTGTATGCATGACACTGTCATGCCTGATTACTGTTTTTATTAGCATTACTTTCCTTCGAGCCGTCAGATCAGACACTGAACTTTCCACCACTGAACTTATCTGGTTTCTAACACATTTGTTTCTTTGGGACCAGTGTAAGCATACCTGCAGCCTGTTTCATTCATGAACTCATAAAATTCTTGAGAATTAATTAACTGAAATAAAATTTCATGTTTGAGATGCCCAGGTTACTTACATTTCCATTTAGGTCACAAGTGAACAGTCAGTAGCTATGTGCCTACCTAATAGAAATACCAGAGGAAAACCTTATGACTTTTGACTATCAGACCCAGGCTTTCCTGTGTGCTGAAATCCTATAAGTCATTCGCTGGGTGTAGAAAAGAACGTGTTTCTCAGTGTACTAAGGCCTTGTTTGCAGCCAGGATGTGGACAGTCCTGATAACTTGGTGATAGACTTACTTAATATCATGTCAATTGTCACCTGGAAACCACAGGAGTAGTTTCAAAGTTTACTGGGGGGATCTTTAGGTCCACAGCTTCACTTGCGTTCAGAAACTGTGAGCAACCTTAGTTTAAACCCCCTTAGAAGAGGCTTGTTTTCAAATCAAGAAAGCATGGAGAGGCTATTTTTATTTTCTATTTGCATGATTTCTCATTAAAATATTTTGTGCACGTAAGCACTTAGAAAATAGTTTTTCCATATGAATCCATATGTGAACAAAGCTTTTCTTTTGTATTAAAGAAAGTGTTCACTATTGACAATTTGCTGCAATACTTTAGTGTTGTTTTCTCATTTGTCATAAAATCGGCAGACAAAGCAGAAACACTGCCCAGTGACTTAAACACAAATAAAATGAATTACAAATATCCTGCAGCCTGAAAATTAAAAAATAAAATGAAAAAAAATGTCAATCTTTTCTAACATTTGTTACTACTTATTGTTACAGATCATATCAGAGACATAAATAGAGACTGAAACCATAAATACCTCTGTAAATCTTTAAGAAACTTATCCAAGATTATTCTGCAAATTCTGGCTAGAGAGGGCTACTTAATTTGTATTTTAGCCTCCTTTAGGCCATTTGTCACAGCCTTCAATACTTCTAACTGATCATTTTCATCCCCAGTGAAAACTCAAATTACACATCACCTTTAGGATCTGGCCCATGCTGTTAATCTTTCTTCCTTTTGAAATGATTTTGAAACTAGATTACTAGAGCTAAAATCTATCAAAATATGCCATTCTCATTCCCTCCATTTAAAAACTAACTGTATTTTGAATGCTAATCAGTTCTAGCAAAGCAATCTTATTAGAACATTTTGCCTTGAGTACACTAAATGCATGTGCTGGATAATGCCTTGAATCAAGGAATATTTAAGAGCTGTGACATGGAATTGCTGGAGCTGCAGAATGAACTATATTGCTGCTACTAAACTTCATTACAACAGGAAAAGCATATGATTATATACTTACATATATACTTATATATACTTACAGAAACACTCATTATTTATCAATATGTTAATTGAAAGATGAGCAGCTTGGTTTTGCAATCACTGATAACATTTAGGAATCTCCAGCTGTGTTCATCTTAGGAATTCAAAGAAAACAAATGAATCATATGAAATTACCAAAGGTTTTCTCAAAAAAAGGCTTTAGATTTTAGTTCAGAAAGATGAGGAAGCTAAATAAAGTAACTATTGATAAAGGAAATCTCAGAGAAGATCTAGCCGGTAATCCAGAAATATCAGCATTTATGTAGGTCGCTTCAAAAATAATACCTTTTATTTATTTCCACAGAAACTACAACAGCTAAAGAAACTAAACAGCACAATAGAACTACTTCATAGAGCAAATTCACAGCTACCAAATACTAACTTTCAACACAGTCACCATTATTAGCTGCGCATTTTCACCACTGATGAACAAGAGAATGCATGCTACACTCATGAAAAATCTGCACCAGCAGAATCAATCAATCCACTGTTGCTGTCACCATTGCTGAAATGTACCACCCAGCACTCCCTACGTTCATGTCAATTCTTTGGTTTCCATAAACATTCTGCAAGAGTTAATGAATATCAATGAATGACATTTTTTCCACATAAAGGAATTTAATGACACACCTTCACATCATCCACGCTTCCATGTCAGACACCGTTTTGTCAAACTTCCCCTCTGCTGCCAATGGTTGCACAGCAACAACATGTAATGTTGTAAACTGTTGAGAAGTTTCAGCCTTTACTTACATACCACCAACACCTGTCTCCATGTATTAAAGAAACAGTATTGCAAACCATTCATTGAGGCACAAAAGAGGATAAACTGATAATTTACTTTCGCTAAAAGAATTGTTTTCTCTGTATTTTAATATCATTGTAGCACTGCAGTTCTTAGAAAAAGGTGAATGAAGTTGAAGGTGAATGTCATGTTTTAATCTGTGAAAGTTTCAGTCCTCGCAGATCTCCAGACAAATAGTCATTATTTCATTTTAAAAAATGCTACAGTGAATTCCGCAAACATCATCATTTCCCAATCAGTCATCTACCAATGAAACAGCATAAATTTCTAAAAATATCTATGTGTGTCTTTTCCTTCCAGGAATTCAAATATGTCATCAACCGTATTATTCACTGGAGATGGTCCATTTGCCAGCATCACCGAAGTAGCTAATCACAGCCTAATATTTACAAAGAAGTGAGTAGAGTGAAGGTGCTTCCTCATGTTGAGGATAATTGCAAGTACAGTGACTATGTTTTATACAGTAATTTCTAGTTTATGTTTATCTCAAGACTAACATGATTCTGTATGAGGTCTGGACCATTAAAATAGGTTTTATTTTTTATCTACTACTGAATTTTATGTATTATTGGGCAGATCACTTTTCCACATTCCATTCTTGTTTGCCTATTGCAAATTTTAATGGAGAGAGATGCTTGATGCATTTTTAGCATTCAGTATAATTTTATGTGACATTTTTATATATTTATTGTGGAAATGATTAATACTGTTACTTTTAAAATTCTTTTTACATACACGCTTTGTTTGTAAATGCTATTTATAAAATGTTTCTTATCTCTAAACTATGAGTACATCTGTCACGGGTTTCCTAGATTAACCTGTGTCCGTGACAGCAACACCACCAAACCATGAAAATATCACAACTTAAAAACCAGCAGAAGGATTAAAGTTGAGTGGTATTCCACCATGGCTATATAAGAGATGTCATTCTTGGTTCTCTCTAAAATCAACGGAGAAAAATAAGTACTTCCAAATTCTAATTCATCAGGCTGTCTTTTCTGGAATAAGATGAATCACATTTTGTAAACCACTGACTTTATCAATAAGGCACTTAGGACACCAGCCATATCTATGTTTAGACAAATTAATCTTGTTCGGAAATTATTCCACATGTCACTCTCATGTCATGTATCCATATTTAGAACTAAATCATTAGATGAGATGATCCTTGGAATGAATTACATCCATATCTTCCTCAGTCCAAATAACACCTGAAGTCCTTCAAACTAGCAGTGTTTCTTGTAGATTAAATGAAATGTAATGCTTGCACAGCATGCATTATGGTGGGGTTTACGGTACACCTCCAAAAAGTAGAAAGAACTGCCAAAATCAAATAAAACATTATATAATGATTTCAATTACTAAGTTTCTGCTTAAGAAGGTTTATAATAAACATTATCCTGGAATCCCACCACAAACACAGATGCTGAAATTTACTGTATAATTGCTAAAATTCTGAAATGATATTGACGATGGCAATAGTTCATGTTCTTTCAGGTTCCCTTTATGAGCATACCATGTGGTGACAAAGTGGGTGGGAATTCTTAATTTGATATGACGTATAATTGATATATATATATATAATACATACATTATATATGTGTGTGTGTGTATATATATATATATATATTATATACATTGTTTGTTCCATTTATACTCTGCTAATCCCAAATACTTATCATTTTTACTGGTTGTGAAAGGATCTTTTACAATTGAGATTTCATTGCAAGTTATTTTTCATTTTTTCTTGAATACATGTCTAAATAAAACAACCACAAGAGATCTTAAACAGCAGTGATTTAAAGATGTCTTCTGCTTGTATCTTTTAAACACTTAAAGATAATTAATGCAGGAGTGAATGGAATAACTTATTCATCTTAGCTGTATTTTTGTTGATGAAATGGATATCTGGATAGATATTTTTCATCTAGAAAACTGATAGGAATCATTTTACGGGGTGACAACATTAAAGTCTCACATGCTTTTGCAGTATGTGTTAGAACGATCACATAGATTTGATAATTAAAAAGTCAAATTAGAGAAGGTATTTCTCACATTGCCTTTGGTCTTAGTTTCAAGATACCTGAAAGTTGTGCTACAGAAACAGCATAACTGTTCTCTGATGCCATTAGGTAACAGATTTCTTGGCAGAATTGCTTTGTATGGGCCAAAATTCTGCTTTGAAGATACACATGACTAGATGCTGCAGGCATTTTTATTTATTTATTTATTTATTTATTTATTTATTTATTTATTTTGCCATTCCTAAGTGACACCATACTCACAGATTTCAGATTTCTGCCCAGCATGCTCCTTCACGGATGACACTCAGAGGGGTACATAGGATGGGTAGTCAGCAAATGTAGTATGACTCCACTGCCTTTTGGACTCTCCTGAGCTAAGCAAGAGGTAACTGAGGACTGGTAAATTGAAATGCAGGCATGAAAATGGTTTTCATACTAGAAACTTACTCCAAAGAGACAAAAAAAGTGGACTCTCATAAAGTACCTTTTATTAAGCAATTAGTAGGTACTGATGGTGGGAGGTAGACCCCATGGACAGGGACAAATCTGACATGCTGGATATTAGATTGGCTAGTTTGTATGATAATATACAGGGCTAGAGGTGTATTTCACTCTTCTGCACTCACCATAATGCAGATTTAATTAGGCAGGGATGGAGGGGAAGGTTACATGTTCTCGCTTGATCAGTTGTCACTCATTTCTTCTCTCACAAATAAATAAATAAATAAATAAATAAATAGAAAGCCAAATTTTAGTGCAAATGTATTTAGGAATGCATAATGCTATATTATGTTTAAAGAATTCTTCCTTTTATCTCTTTTAAAAAATGAAGTGGAAATGCATCCTGTGACTTATCGCTTAGCTGACTTTTTTTTTCCTGATATATTTCTGTGTGTATCCAATTTAAATTGCTAGCACACACACTGTCCCAAGTGTTCAGATTCATTACAAGCTATGAAGATAATCTTAAAACCTCTAGGTATCAGCAATGCTTGAGTAGTTTTGATCTGTGGTTTCATGCTCTTCAGGCTCTGGTTTTATATCTCTGCTAAATAATTCCTTCCCCTCTGTATGCAGCTATATATTTTATTGTGCACTATAATCTTAGTAGAAAAGATACAGTGATATCAAACTAACTGTTCCAAAATTCTTTGGTTGCACTGATCTCTAGTGGTAAGTTATTGAAAACTTCTCAAAAGATGGAAAAAATGACATATACAGTTAGAATCTTAGACTTAGAATCTGTCACATGACTTAGAATCTGTCATAGACAGATGACTCATTCCTTAAAACACAAGGGGAATCTATTTTTATGTCCATAATATATACCGCATCCATCAAAGAACAACATGTATGTTTCATCTTAAATATAATATAATACTGTGTATTTACAATTAATCTATTATCAGAGCATAGGACTGTGGCCAAAATGCTATATTTATATATTAGATAAACTAATTAACTTAAGTACTTTTTATATATATGAGTTACTTGGTGTGCAGATACTGGTGATTTAATTATACTTTCCTTCTAGAGAACATTGTTTAAACAACCTGGTGATTCATCTGCAGTGTAACATTAAACGTAAGTACATTTACCCTGGGAATGTTTCATGTAGAAATCAGATTGTTCAGTCCATAAAGCCTAATGTTTATAGTTTGAATTGAAAGGTTAGGAAATGGACTATAAAAGCTATACTTGTAATGATATAAACACAGCAAAATTTACAATCTTAACTTCTTTTCAGAGTTTAGTATACACTGGAGATGGGTCTATACTGAAAGCAAATATATATAAAAAAAAATTAAGATCTGAGGACATAAAACATCTAAATCCAAGTTATGAAGTTGCATCTTGATTTCAGCTATAAAATGCCAAACTCTTCTCCATGGTAATAGTATTTTTGAATAGCAAGTCAGGTAGTACAAAGACAATTTTTCCAAGAATTTAACTACTCAAATAAAGCATATCATTCTTCTACAAATCTGCATTTTGTTATTTAAAATACACGTATGCGTTTATTTTAGCTTGTGGAAAGCGCCTGGAAATTGATAGCAAAGGAACAAGGATTGTAGGTGGAAGTGATGCCAGAAGAAAGGCGTGGCCTTGGATTGTCTCGCTTCATTTTCAATACAGACCCATTTGTGGAGCCTCCCTTATCAATGAGGAATGGCTGGTGACAGCAGCACACTGTGTATATGGGTATGGTTCATTGTAATCATAAGTTAATGCATTCTCATGCTTCCACAACATGCAAGTATGCAAATGGTGGATGTCTATCAGAAAAGATGGGCTGAGGTATAATCTTTGAGCCTTTGGTTGATCTTCTACAGAGTAAATCATACTTTCAAAGCATCATATTGAAATCATTGGTAGGAGGCATTTTTTGAGGCTTTTTATATGTTTGAAATGAAATTATAACGGAGTCACAAGTGCATTTCTGTCTCCACTGACTGCAGGACATTCTGCTGACTAGTCGAGTTTCTTAATTCTGAATATTTAACTGAAACGCTAATTTAGAACTCCAGATGTCAGTCAAAAAGATAAACAGAAACCAATTCCATACAACAGGCAGACTGAAATAATGTTTTTAAAAACAATGAACTGGTTGATTTAAAAACTATCAAATATATACATTCACTAGTTTAGAAAGAGTTTCAAACCACCATAGATGGCTCGGAAAAAAAAAATTAAAAATAAATAAGTAAATAAATAAATAAATAAATAAAAGCGCATAGATTTACACCACAGCTGTCTAAACATAGCCTTTTCAACTTAGATAAAAAATTAAGGAACCAATTTTCTGAGTAAATGAGCTGAAGTATTTTCTACAACACTGTAATCTATTATCCCTTAGATAATTCCATAACAATTTTCTAACTAAAACCAATGCTAATTGCATTGTGGGCAGTCAGCAGTATTCTTTCCAAGACATAGTAATTTAGTTAATGCATTTTATTCTACTGCAGTGCTGTATGATTAATTCTTATAAATAATGCATTATAAGCTTAACATCAAAAGTCAATCACATACTTCTACAGAATGGATAAACAGATGGTTTAAGATAGTATAATTCACAAAATTGTAAGCGCATCTACTACATTCTCCTGTTAATTTGGGGAAATTGAGAGCATGCTACTTATTATAATGAGGTTAAAGATTTGAACTTTATCTAACATATTTTTCAGAATGTTCATTCATAATTGTGAATATTTCTTGTAACTTCCAGGAGACAATCACAACCATATACGTGGAAAGCAGTTCTTGGTTTGTATGACCAGTCGAATATGACAGACATTTCAACAGTAGTTCAATACATTGATCGAATAATTATAAATCCTCATTATAACAAACTTACAAAAGACAGTGATATTGCTCTAATGCATCTCCAATACAAAGTTCAATATTCAGGTAAGTGAGTTTGTATTTTCCCACAGAATGTATATGTTACTCTAAACCCTAAATATGCCAACCATATGGGGGTCATGGAATGGCTGTACATTTTGTACAGTCTAATTATTCTTGAGCCTATCCACTACTTCCTGGTTATTGTGTTCCAAAAATGATTTTCAATTAATGAATACTTTCTTTTCTAACTTCATAAAAAACCAGAATCCAGTAAAGAGATTGAAATTGATTGCTTATTTTGCATTCACAGATTACATACAACCTATCTGCTTACCAGAAAAAGATCAACAGTTTCTACCAGGAATTAACTGTTCCATTGCTGGCTGGGGTGCTATTAGATATGAAGGTGGGTAAATTATGCTGGAAAATTTGCTACTGATTCCACAGGAACTGCTAAGGTCACACAGGTTAGAGATATGCTCCTCTTATTTCCAGATAACTGGGGGTGTGAAGGGATCAGAAAGAAGAAAGACTCATGCTTCTGACAGTGTGTAAATGATTTTCCCCAGAAGCCAAGCATACTGAGTGTAGTGTGAAATGTACATTCTATTTGTATATCACATGCTCCAAATTTGGAGTCTCTGTAAAATAATGAACATGCAAGTTCACTACCATGTACAGTTCTGTATCCAAATTTTCAGAGTGGAAATGCATTTAAGTTTCAAGTAAGAACTAGCAATAGAAATGCTTGTAAAAACTAGAAATATGGAATCAAAGATACACAATGAATAGTGTGGAAACAATGGAAAAGATTTGAAGTCTTTAATTAGCTCTTAGATCTCTCTACAGTAAGTTCATAGTCATTGATTTTAGTAACTTTCATTTAATTACAACCAAATTCAGTCCCATTACGCAAATGAAAGACAGGATTCAGTTAATGAGCGCCATTTAATCAGTGATTGTGTTACAGGGGCATAAACCTGAATAATATGGTAGTCTGGCAAGGCTTCCTGCTGTTCAGTAACATGCCCACATGTTGGAACAAGAACAAAGCTATCAGTGTTCTGAACGTGTTATACATATTTAATGCAGCGAGTAAATGTACTCTGTATTTTCATCAGGTCCTACTTCAAATATATTGCAAGAAGCAGAGGTCCCTCTCATTTTAAATGAAAAATGCCAGGAGTGGTTGCCAGAATATACTATTACTGAGAATATGATCTGTGCAGGCTATGACATGGGAGGAGTAGATTCCTGTCAGGTAAGAATAAATGACTCATTATGTAGTAAAATGCTCTTTGATACTCCAGTCATTAAAACCAGGTGATCAATATATACAAATATTATTTCTATGCACAATATTTAGCTCTTTATCAGAACACATGTTGTAAAGATAGAAGTCTATTTTGTACAGTCTCAACACAAACAACAGTAGAAATAAATATGTGGACATTTTATGTACTGAGCTTTGAATAATTACTGCTGAGTAATCCCATTGAGGAGAGAGGAAGACTTTCAGCAAAAACGTAGCATACACAGAAATGAATAACAGGTAGGTAAAAAATCTCAAAAATGCTTCTTACGGTGAAAGGGGGAGAGCAATGATGTATTTCCCCAGAATATGTAGACTCTAGAAACATTTTATAAGCGGACACCACAGTATTTTGGAGAAGCTGCCTTTCTGCATTTATCTTATAGACTGCATCCTGAGACTTTCTCACTCCTGTCCATTCTAGCTTTGCTTTCTATGTACCGCTTTTCCTTGAAAGCACAGTGTTGGCCAACACTTAATTTTATTTCCAGCAAAGTGGAATCCATGGCATGGAGACTGACTGGTTCTTCTCAAGTCTGATGAGGAGCATCCTCACATAATTGCTATTGCTTTATTATCACAACCCTAAACCTAAACTCACGCACAGTGAGTTTGGCTACTTTAGACAAGCAGGAGTATATGCAAAACTTTCTAATTTGCCTTTCCCTCAATGTCTGTGACTTTCCTATTCTCCTCATGTGTTTCATCCCTCAAACCGATAAAAAATGAAAAAATTGTAGCACACTGTAATTTGATACAGAGCACAAGTGACCAGCATTGTGATCAATATCCATTCAACCATAAACAAAGAGGAACAAGTGAGTCCTGATACTGCTTTGTCCTCTAGGCTGCTGTCACAGCCTTTGAACTTTTGTAGATGCCCTAGAGTTATAGGCTGAAGTATTTTAATGACAGAGTCCCCTTAAAGTTCCCTTCATAGGGCCACAAGAAGACACCAATAATACTAATTGAATTAACTCACTTCAAACCAGACAATAAAAAATAGTCATTGTTTTCATTCTCATCAAAGCAAGACATTCAAAGCTACTCAAGCTGTAGGATGAATCAAATTTGGTCTCCCACACTCTATTGCATGAGAGTCCAGCCTTCTGACATGCCTGGGCCACACTAAGCAAAAAGGAATTGTCGTGGACCATGCATAAAATATATAATAAAGTTAACGTAAATAAGTAACAAAACATATTTTAATGTGTTTTTTTTTCATTAAAACATTAATAAACAACTACAAAAATGTAAACTTATTGGATGTTTGCCCTTGTTTTTGTGAAACTAATGCATCAGTGTGGTTCAAGGACAGTGATTGGCATTCCTAGTGAGTTCTCAAGCTGATCATCAGAGATTTTTGATGAAATATTTTGCTTCCTGTACTACATCCTGGACAATAGCACTTACCGCCAAACAACGATGACATGAATAAGGTGTGACTATGGAGTGAGAGATAGTTTTGTTGGATAAAACAGGTCTTACTAAAACCTGATAAAGAGACATGACCACATTTAACTTTGAGCTGAAGTTCTGATTATATCTCCATATATTTCATTTGAAAATTTGCAGGTAATGTATTTATGTCGACTTAAAATGGAGTTACAAATATACCAAAAAAATTAATCATTTTTTTTGGAAATCTGGAAACATAATCCCAAATCCCTCTCGAAACAGAAAGCACATCCACATATTTTTCACTGTTCGCAGAACTGTGTTTAGCCTATGTATTAAAATGCATGAAATAATTTGCCATAATTTGAGTTTGCCACAAGTTTCATTCCAAATGCTGTTATGGTTTGAAACTCAGCACAGATATGTTGATATGCATCTTGAAGACATGTTTGAGTCATTTAAATGAGCAGTGAAATCCACCCAAAATGCCTGACTATGGTCTGATGACGTAAATTGATTTTAGAAAAATCCCTTTTTTTTTTTTTATTTTATCAGGACACATTATATCTGCCATGAGTTCCATACACTGCTTAATAAACTCACCATCAATAAAAGCTTTGATTTTCTTACAGCCAGATTTGCTACCACAGAACTAGCTTTTATAACATAATTCAATTGAGCTTTCAAGTTTTTTTTAAATACGTTGTTGAGATAACAGAACTTTTTTCATTTTCACTATTGAGTCTTTATGAAGTATTTCTTGATATACATTGAACTTGGAAGCACACCTCTGCCTATAATGTCTTTTCAAATTCTAATCTTTGAAAGCTGACATGATCTCCTTGCTAATTAAGTATAGTGACATATTATTTGTCAAAACTGTGTTGTGCCCTCTCTGGGTCCCAGGGCTGAGTTGGGCAACTCGGCAGCGCAGAAGCACTGCCACAGTGGCATGGCAGAAGGACCTGCTCCATTACAAGCTGTGCCAGATCACGTGCAGCCCATAGGATGAGCACTGGACATGCTACTCTACTCTACTACTCTAATTCTTTAACGGCTAAATTATTGGGAAAGAGGTGGCAGAAAAAAATCTTCTGGCAATCTTGTAATCGTTTCCTCTAAATTTGAAATTATCAAAATTCTGGCAGGACAGAAAATGGAACTGCCTCTTAACTAAATAGATTCAGCTAAAAAATAATGCTACGCACTTACCCAGGTGTTGTGAAAGGTGAAGGGTTAAATGTACTTTGGACACTCTGAAAGCAATGCCTCCTATATATTTCCACAGAAACTTCAATAGACACAATTAAAGTATTTGACAGAGCAAATGTTCAGCTACAAAATACTGTTTTCAACACAGTCACCACCATCAGCTCTGCATTTTCACCTGTGATGAATATTCGAGTCTGCACTTCATGCTCATAAAAACCTGCATGGGCAGAAGTGGCCCATTTTTTCACAGCAGCTATGGCAGTATCACTGATAGGAAAACATTGCCCACACAGTCCAACTGCTGTTTAGTCTCCATAAATGTTCAGCAACCATCAATGAATGTCACTGGGTGACATTTTTCCTCAAGGAGAAACTCAGTGACACTCCTTTGCTTTATCCACACTTCCACGATAGACACCATTCTGTCAGAATGTTCCACTGCTGCCATCTGTCACATGCAACAAAATGTAACAGAATACTGGTGGGAATGTTCAGCCTTTACTGCCATATCACCAACATCTGTTTCTGATGCCCACCTGAGCCAAGATAATAAAATAACAGGTATTACTTTCAGAGCATTGCTCATATAATAATCCTTTGAAATTTAGTCCTGTATCTAGACTACTGATGAGAGCTGAAAATTGCAGTCTTGAAAGAAAAAGAAAGTAAATCGATTATTTCAAGATTTTTTTCTATATAGAAGAATCCATATTGATTACGTTTCTGATGTCCAAAGTATATGACACAATTTTTATGATTAATGATCAATTTCAAAAAATATCATAAACAAGCTCTGCTCCAGGCTTTACAATTGTACTCTTTTAACTTTTGAATTGCATATTGCAGGGAGATTCAGGGGGCCCTCTGATGTCTGAAGATGATAACCAATGGGTTTTGGTAGGGGTAACATCGTTTGGCTATGAGTGCGCACTTGCCCAACGACCAGGAGTGTACGTCCGGGTTGCTATGTTTGTGGACTGGATCCAAAAAATTGTCTATGACCTTGATATTCCTTAACAGAAACAGAAGCTAAAGACTGCAAGTAAGCTACTGCAGAGTAACAGTACAGACTGGCATTCAAAACTCACAACCAGGGAAAATGAAAAAAAAAAAAAAATGATTCAAAGTGCAGTCTGGTTTCAAATTTAGGAAAGTGAAACACTGATAACTAAAAGTTCCCTTCTTTATCAATTGAGAGGAACATTTCAAATGAGATGGATTTTATGCTTTGTTAAGAGTTTTAGCAGTTTCCTGTTTGCTTTATATAAGAGGTAAATCTGCCATCAGTCCGTGGTGTGGGAAAACAGCCTATTTGAGTATCACTGTATTAAATGTCTAGTGGGGGTTTTGTAAATTACGGCAGGGAGGAAGAAAAGAAGGAAGGACAGAAAGAAGGAAAAAAAAGAAAGGCAGAGAGGGAGGAAGGGTTTTTCAAACCACAGATGCTTTATCGAAAGAAATGGTCTAAGTTGTTAATTTTGGGATAAACTGTCACAAAATTGTTAATTTCAGGATAAACATGAACTACT
Source organism: Coturnix japonica (assembly GCF_054131305.1). Classification (NCBI taxonomy): domain Eukaryota; kingdom Metazoa; phylum Chordata; class Aves; order Galliformes; family Phasianidae; genus Coturnix; species Coturnix japonica. The sequence goes on along the minus strand of NC_140663.1, from coordinate 91,197,054 downwards.
TTTTATGATTTTACAGTACATTTCCCAATGTGCATTCTCATTTCAATGCATAGTCAATTCTTTTCAGTAATTGCCACGCATCAAAATGAAGGTATATGTTATCTGTTGAAACTGAGCTCATGAGAGTTCTCCTATTTTGCCTGTTACAAAAAGCTCTAAAATGAAGTTTGTAGATTATGAATAATGGTTGATCATGTATCATGCTGCTTTATAACTAGCAAACAGAATGTAACATAAAAGTTATCTCTGGTGTAATTTGTTTGCTTTTCAGTTTTTCTTTCTTTCAAGTCTTCTGATAATTCTTCAAGTAATTACAGATTTAGGCTTGCATGAAGCTTTGCAGAAATGTGCAATACTGCAGCTTCCCTTCATATGTATGTTTTAACAGCAACTGACAATAATGAGGATCATCCATTTATGGTGAATAAAATGTAATAGGGCTCATTTGATATTTTATGCTTTCTCTTTACTGGGGGCTTTTAATAATGAATTTGTGTTTTGTATAGGCTGTATCCTGATTCCCATTAACAGCAGTCCAAATGGTATAAAATATGGAAAAACAAACAAAAGAAAAGCAGTTCTATTAAAATCATTCTTATTGAAATACCTTAAATTCAGTGTTGTTTTTTTTAATGTTAGTGTAATGTATGTCCTTTATTTCTGCTTACAGATTGTAATCTTATGTCTTTTTCGTTCTATAGTATCATATGAAAACACAAAATGCATTTTAATTTAGTGCACATATGTATCTACATGTACTCATAGATGTATAATTTTTGTAAGGAGCTTATATACTTGTTATTTACAATGCTAAATGCAGATATAAAGTGCCTGGAATACAAGGTGAGCTTATAAACACAGGTAATTGAGAAAAAATATCCTTTGGTCATCACAAATAATAGGGAATTAGGTCCAGACAAAATGTGCAGATCCATCAATATATCTGTGACTGTAAGTCAGACAGATGTAATTAAGCCAGAGAGCAGACAATTAGTATTTTAGACTCTTTCATACAAACTACACAGTGTCATCTTTGCAAATTAACTGAAGATATTCATTTTATTGTGACTTTGTTTCTAAACTATTTGGTTGAGATAACACTTCAGAGCTGCTAACCTTCTCTTCAGTAGTAATCTTTTTTCTCCTGTTCATCTCATTCATTGGAAAAAAGTCAATGAAAATAAAGTGCGTTCTGCTATCAAGTATAAATTAATGTGGATGAAGCAATTACATTAAAATACTTAATTAAAATGTAACATGAATTCAGTAATATCTACATCACTGTTGTAAATGGCATTTAATTCTGCTAATGAAAGACAAAAGCCAAATCAAAGCAGATACAGTTACTAGAAGATCTGCTTCCCAGAAATACAGTAATATCCTTTAATTTATGAGCATTTTTTTGCTTCCCAAAATGCAAATAATAGATTTTGAGGTTTACATTAATAAACTACCACACTAGACTCAAAAATTTCTCATTATAAACTTCTATACAGAAGCATATATGTAACATACACCAGATAGTATAATTAAAAATGAATTTTTTTTTTTTGCAACTAATTTATATCAGAATAACCTTTTCCAAGAACACTGTAGCTTTCATTCAGCATCCATTACTTTAGCATGCCTATCCCATATTAGCTTGTGGTGAAACCAGTCATTAATATGTTAATACATGTGGGCAGCATGGATAATTTTTCATTTGAGTTAAAGGTCCAAGATATTTAAAAATAGGGTATGGAAACTTGATGCTACTTTACACTCGCACCTAAATAGATTAAAAGACTGAAGGAGGCAAGAAGAGCTTTCTATCTGCAATACTATTTGCTTGCAAAAGGCCAGAATCACAATGGATAAAAGAAAAAAATTACATTTCTTGAGGGAAATGGGGAATGGGGGCAGGAAGTACAATGTTTTTTAGTATGCCAAATTGAAGTAATGATGCCCATTAGAGACCTAGTAATATCTTTACTCTTCTTCGACAGTTCCTTGCCTCACACCTCCTGCAGCCATTTGTGAGATCAAGGAAGGTAGTGAGAATGTGGTCAGCATGAGCTGACCTACAGCTGTATGTAAATATCAAACTGCTTTGAAATGGCTCTAGTTGATGAAATCTGTTAGCTGAAATTGTTTCTTCCACCAGTTTGTAGAACTCAAAGTGGATATGAAGGACAAAGAGGGTTGTTTTTTTAGCTTTATTGTGTGTGTTATTTGTGGGGGTTTTTTTAACAGCAATTCTGTTTTCACTAATGTACTATGTCACATAAAAATCTATCTGCTTTCCTGGATTCTCTAAGCACACCAGAAATCCAAAGGAAGTAACACCATATAGTTCTACGTATTCTATCTGCAAGTGTGAAGCACTTTTTTATTTTTTTCTCCTTTTCTCTTACTGTTACATCTGTCTCCCTTTGGATAACTAGGGAAATCTAGATAAAAGAATTTGTATACATACGGGATTTATAGGTTGTGCATGAAAAATAATCACCACATTAAAGGTGGGACTAAGTGGTGTAAGACTGCGCAGTTTTTTGTGTGCACAATTTTTTACAGAGGACTCTTTAAGACTGTTTTGATTTTACCTGATATCTAGGAACTTGATACTAGGCAAAAAAAATATATGCAAGGAAACAGATTCCTTCCTCTTAGGTTGGCGAAATGATATAGAAATATTTTGTCCTAATTACTGACATGTGAAATCTAAGTTAATTATAATTAAACCATAGCATCCCATTTTCCATTCCTCCTTCACACAATTTAAGATTGGCCCACACTGATAAATACCCAGTAGTCACCTTTGCTCTTTTGGAAAGACATCTGAAGGTGTTTGCATTCTCCTGACTACAGCACAGAAATGTCTCCTGTCACTTCTGCTGCACCAATCACAATATTGGCTTCTACATGCCATTTGGAAATACAAAGTATGAAGAAATGTCGGCTCCGTAGTTTTAGGTTAAATATCACTCCTTCCTCCCCTGTTTTCTTGAAGGAGTTAATCCATAAAGATCAAGTTCTGATTACCCCAAACATTCCCATGGATGATGAAGCACTTGCCCACAGGTGTGTTAAGCATCATTTAGGTCATGCAGAGAAAAACAATCCTGGTTGTGATGATCATGCAAGGTCATAGTATTTTGTTTTATTTTTGATCACTATGAGGGAAGTTGAAGTAAGGGGTTGAGCAAAGAAAGTTGTGGTAAACAGAAAATCTACAGAATAGTGAAAGTAGGAATGGTAATGCTTGACCTGAACTACAGAAGGCGGATTCTTCAAAAAGGAAGTAAAAACATGGCATAACTTCAATTTTAAGATGCCTCCAAAAGAGTTTCAGTGATAGCACTGCACAACTAGTATTAGTGCCTTGGAACTTTTTCTTTTTTTTTTCCAGAAAAAATTGATAAACATTTGTCTCTGAATTTCAGAAGCTATAGTCAACTTCAGCAAGCACAGCGCAAGCTTTGCAAACCGTAATATGCTGTGACATCTATCCAGCTTCCCCCAGCTTCCACACAGCAGTAATTCCTCATCTGTATTAATGGAAAGCCTGACGAACTTGTGCTTTTGAACTCTTGCTGCAAACTGCTGCAAAAACAAGCCTTTCTTATACAGCACCAGACTGTCACCAACAAATCAGCTAGAGTGCTTTTGCTAGCACCCCGAGACTTCATCCTAATAGCACAGAAAGCTCTTAAGGAATCAAAGAGAATTAACATTAATGATATTAGTAATATTTTTTTATAAAGGACTTTAAATGAATCAGGGTTACCTCTAGATCTACCAATTAACACAATTATCACTCTTCTAGCTAAACCCCATTAACGCTGGCATCAATCTCTTAGTGCTGTTTCCAAGAAAAGCCATTTGTCTTCCTTTCGATCTATTATTCCTGAAAAACTACTATATTTAAATAATCTCTAAAGTCTTCATTTCTTAGATTTACTGAAACAACTGATGCTATTCTTATATTCTTGCCATTGTGATACTGAAATTCTTATTTTCTCTCAGAAAAAGTAAAAAATATTTTGCTTAATCACAAAGAACTGTATTCAAAGGAACCTCATTAATGTTTTAACACTTGCCAAGTGATTTATGTTGACCTTGGACGAAGAAGTCAAAAAGATATGGTGGTCACTCCTTGATAAAGTGGATTCATTACATGAGATCAAACCACTTTTGAATCCTTTAATTTTGTCACAGCAGATGAATGTTGAAAATGGCAGCAGACTCTGCCAGCAAACATAATTTATGTATACCAATGTAATTTGTGCCTGAGGATCAAAAAAGTGTTTTAAGTGCGCAAATAAATACTAAACAAATATTTTGTATCAAACATTTATGCAAAGATAAATAATTGTTACACTGCAAAATTGTCAGTTCCATGTACAATACATCAACTAGGTTACAATGCATAGGAGATTAAAGAAAACAAGGTTTTGTTAAACTACAAACAATCTATCTTAAAATTGATATACATTGTAGATATGCCCTCATAAAAATTTCAAATGCACTTTCATTTCATTACTCACAACTAGCTGACTTACATCTCTTAGCAAAATAAACACATATCCTTTATTTAGCATGGCATATTTTGTTACTGAATTAATAATCAAACATTATATAAAAATGATCTGAACATTTGCCTCAAGGGGGAGCTTACAGTTCATTCTTGTAGATCCTTTGCATTTTCAAGCCATTCCAAGCTAATGTTCTCAGACGACATTATAATACAGCCCAACTGCAAAATGTTATTTTTGCTTTGTTTTCAGTCAGTAAATCATTATACCTCCATGCTACTGTCCTTCCTAGGTGTCTTTGAAATCCACAGTGTGGACTGGTTCGGACTTGTTTTTGTTCTTCCTTTACTGAAAAATAAAAATATACACTATTCTCAATGCACATATATCTTTACAGTCCTGATTCATATTTGTGAGCAGATACAGATATTTCAGCCCCTATTTGAAGGCTTTATTGGCATAGATGTCCCCTCCACACCAGAATTATGCCCATGCTGGACCAAACTTAGTGCCACAGTGGTGGGCCAAGGTAAGCAACCGCTACCAATGTTACAGGACCACCATGTTTAGGAGAACTCCTTCCATGCAGTGACATGACTTGAACAGTATTTATTTTCCATTTTTCAGTTCACATTCATCCACACTTACTCATACAGCATAGTCTTTTCCGTCTTTGGCCAGAGATTAAGACCTCTCAGAAGGCAACTGTGCTCTATGAATAGGTGTGAGTGAATGTGTGGACAATGTTTCACCAGTGCAGTTCCCTTGAATAAGAGGATGCACAAGGGAAAGGAGCATACATGTCCCCAAGCCTATATCCATGTGCTTAAAGTCCAGCCCATCCAATCAGGCTACCACAACCCTGCCCATGTGCATCTAGAGGCTGCACCCCTGTGATCAAGACACATTAACAGGTGCCAGCTTAGCCAGAAAGCCTCTGCCCTTCAGGGCTTTACCTAATTTCTAATGAAGCAATGGGGTATGAATCAGACTCCAAGCAATGAATGTCCGGTAGAAAGCTTCCTGAGGCCTAGTTTTCATTCAGTGCCATTGACAGTAGTTTTTGTGAGTCTGGTTTTGTTCTGTAGGATTTTTTTTAGTAAAAAATATAAAATTCATCTAAAAGTACTTGCTCCGGAACACTGCAAAACCAGTCACACTAATATTTACAGGGTACCCTGAGGTATCTGTAGGTTGAAGGCAGTTTTTCTATGTGGCTAGCATCTTCTCTCATATGACTGCCACAATGTGCCATCATTCCTCGTTTAGATGACAAATAACTGGAGACTAATGAAAAGAACAGGAATGACATGAGCCACTGCAGCTGCATTTTGATAAAAATATTTTAGTCTCAGGCCAGAATATTTCATACTGATATACTGTATGATTTAGTGAAAATTAGAGAAGGAAAAGCAGCCTTTGTGGCACCACGTAATACTGTATGTATGTTGGAAGCCTGAGAGTCAAGATCCCAACAGTACTATACATTCAGTTTTACTCAGTTATTACTGGTGTGTAAATGTAAGCAAGTCTGGAATGATTTAAAATGCACTTTCAGGGAGCTGAATGGGATAGTAGTTTTCAGTCCCTCCAGACTTACTTCTGAAGCCCTATAAGTAATGCATTATTTACCTGAGCCCATTGGAATAATTGAAAAGACTCCTATGATTTCAGTGGACTTTAGATCAGGCCACAATGCTATAAACAAAGCAATTGCAATGAATCAAGCAGTTTAAGTACTTCTTTCTTTAACAAACTGATTCACTACTGATTTCCAGATTAACAGAGCAAAATCAAGCATATTTTTTAAATTTCTGATGAAATGCTTTGAATAGTGTCTTTGCTATACAGAAGGAAGAATTTCTAAATACCTTGGGCCAGATATATGCTAATCTTCTGTTAACCTAAATTGTTTTTCAAAAGCTACAGATCTATTTCAAGAAACACGTTTTAGTATAGAAGGTGCAATAAAAAGCACATTGGTGTTTTGATCATCAAATGCAATTGTAGAAACTGAGAAATATACCAGGTTGGAATTTAAACTTTCTGCAAGGCATTCAGATGATAATGGAGATGGGTCTTTGAAGCAGTTTCTCCTTGCTTCCCTGGAAGAAATGAAAGGGAGAGTATCTAAGCATGAACAAGCTGATCATTTATGCTGACTACAGGGAAGATGTTTTGCTTTGCCTTATTACTACCCTTTAAGAGCCCAACACCAGGCAAAATTAGTCATGACCTTTCAAGCTAGGCATGTCCTGGTTGGCCATGGATTGTGGCTTTCAGAGGAAAGGTCACCATGTTGTGGAAGCCTAAAAAAGAATGAGAAGTCAAGTTCATTTGGAAAGCTGGGGATCCCTCCTTCCCCAGCAGGACAGTATCCCTTTTCTAAAACTCCACACTGACCAGCTGATTAGTTTAAGTGGTTGATTCTTTGATTTTCTTTTGCTCAAGAACAATGTATATTTTTGATGAATCAAAATGATTTGCTAGGTAAGTCATATGTAGAAAAAAATAAATAAACATTTTTAAAAAAAAGATTTATCTCAACAAACCAAAATGCTTCATTTTTGGTGATATTGAAATATTTGCTTCTGATTTAGAGAAATTTTAATGAAATATATATATGTATATATATGTATATTTTATTGTCATTAAAAATTTTGGTGCAAGCCCATCTGGAAATATATATATATATATATTTGTTTATTTTTCAAGCTGGATTTCCTATATCTTTATGATTTTTACTTATTGAAAGTTCAGATTAATTACTTCTGGATAAACTTCTATAGCATCAAAGGCCTGATCAAAGCCCACTGAAGTCAACACTACAATCGATTTCAGTGGGCCATGAATCTCTCTCATTGTCCTCCTAGGACTATTTGAGAGCTTCCGCTTCTACAAGCTTTCTTTTTTTTCAGTATTAAAGGGACAAATTGCTGCTGAAAAAGATGTGAACATGCTTGTCATTACACTTACCAAGCAATTGAGGTCCTCTATAAAACTGCAGATTTAAGTTGTCTGTGTAATTGCTATAATTGCTAGTGTTATGCATAAAGTTGTTTTTTTTCACTTTTTTTACTTTCTTTGAGTTGATAGCTATTTTATTTTTAATAATAATTTATTTTATATGGCAGACCTTGTAATACTTTTTCCAAATGTTCGGTCCTCTCAAGAAGACATATTACTAAGGATCACTGTGATCATCAGTGTACATTAATACAGATATGAGCAGACTTTTACATTTGGAGTATTTTCTCACTTGAAATAAGTTATTTCAATTATTTGTAGAAAGTACTAAAAGAGAAGTAGGAAGAAAGAAATAAAAAGTAAGGAGGAAAAATTATTATTTTTTATTATTTCCTACAACTGTGATGTCAAATTTACCCATATTGCTGCACTTCAAGAGGGATGACAGAGCCTGTGACTGTTCATAGTTCTTCCTGTTATTTTACCAAAATAATTTTTATCCATTAAAAAGTAGAATCATAGAATGGTTTGGGTTGGAAGGGATCCTAATGATCATCTAGTTCCAACCCCCTGATACAGGCATGCCCTGTATCAGTGAGGATACCACTATTATTCCCTAAAGCCTAGTAGCTACGTAGGAGGCAAATCATGATAGAAGATGTGAAGTGAAACTGCTGACAGGAGCTCAGCAGATCAAATAGTCAGCAAAGATATCTTCTTCAAAACAAGTGAAGTAGTAGGTGCAATATTAATAATATTAATAATTTTGAGAGATGTGGAATTATTTCGGCTTATTTTGGAAAAGCCTGAAGGTAAATGTTCAGCTCTAGCAGCTGTAAACTGCTTGGATTTTAATGGACGATAATATTCTTATTTGCATACTTGGAGATAGATGTAAGCAGTCCTTCAGTATGAATAGTTTGCCAATGGAAACATGAATTCTGCATTGTCAGACCAGTTTCAATTAGTGTATTTTACCTTTTATGAAGCATCTGGAAACAGCAAGTCCCAAAAGCCACCAGTATTAACAGTAGTAGTGGTATAGTGGGTATTACAACATAAATTAGATTTGGAATTATACCTACAAGACAAAAAGTTCTCATTAAAGCCTCTCATGTTGAAATACTCTCAACCATGTGAGTAAAAGTCTGGAATAAACTATCAGAAATACATTACCTTACACAAAATAATTTTTATACATTCCTTCTATAGGAAAGTTATGAAAAGATGACTCAATAAAATCAATAATAAAATAGTTTCCCCAGTGAAGTGTAAAACATGACTTAAGGTTTTAAATTTTGACATTTTCATTGTGTGTCAGTACAAGATTTCCAATCTTGTGACTGAAAATTCACAAATTTAAAAGAATACATTTCTAGTCTATTTTTTCTACGATGCATACAACCCTTTGAGTTATTTACTCTTATGTATTGGATTCCAACTACACAGGACTGCTAAAGAAACAACCCCTGCTCTTTCTCCCCATTCCCCTTCAAAGACATATATTAAATGTCCTCAGCTAATATGTAGACAAATAAAAGCTAAAAGTGCTTCCCTGCAGATCCCTGAGCAAAAGAAGTGGGAAATGCTACAAGCTGTGACTCTGTTACCTGCCTAGAATAGAATATGGGGTTTCCAGCTTCCAGGAAGTGTATGTTTTTCAGCAACCATATACCAATAGTTTATAGCTATACACCTAATGTACATACTGTGGCCACTTTCTTATCCATTGTGCTCTTTTGAAAACATTTGTACGTGTAAGAATAAATGTGTATATTCAAGCTAGGTTTCTTTATTTGTATTAGTTTTTTAATTGTTTGTAAAAAATACTAGTATCATTTTCAAAATAGAGTTCATCAGTATATCCATTTTCCCGGATGTACAGTCAATTAGGGAACTGGCTCGAATCCAGACAGTAAGTGCAGAAGGGGAATGCCAACTTTCTGTAATACCATGCTGTGTAAGATCCTGAGTTGCTCCTCAGAGATGTGTAACTCCTTGAATAAGGCCATGCTACAAACCTTCAAGAACAGCAGGACTCTGTTCAGGACATAAATTGCTAAGTGGACATCCGAGAACATTAGAGCAAGCTCCCACTCAGCATTTAGGCATTCCTTAAAACACGAGGTACTTGAGGGATGCATGACACAGTGATTATTCTACAGATTTAGTGAAAAATCTGTACCCTATCTGTTAAGAAAAATTCCTTAGAGCCTTCTTCGTGATTCCCAGGTATTAGATATAAAAGATATCTACCATATGTTAGTTTGACTTGTAGGAGAAGAGGATAGGAGATAAAGAACCAAAGCTATCATAGCTCTAGAAGGAGATGCTCCACAGCTGGAGCTGGTGAAATGTTGGTGAAATCTTGTATCTTTATAGAGATCACTGGAGTCACAGCATCACTGCAGATATTACGGACTACTGAACTGCAGATTTGGATCAAAATTTGGGGATGTGTGGAAATATTTTATTTCCAGGGCTACAAATAGGACAAAATAGAACTCTTGAGCTGTTATTCAAAGTATTCTTCAGAGCACTTCCTGAGGCAATAGACTGCTCCAACAATAAACACTGACAATAATGGAAACTTAATAATTTAAATGAGCCAACTGTTAATGTTTTTAGTATACCATAAAGTTCTCATTACCTGTTTCAGTAGCTATTACATGATACTGATCTTCTGGTTTGTTTGTGTCATATGGATTTCCTGCTGGCACTGTTGGAAAAATACCTAAAAAGAATATCAGACCTTTTAGGAAATCAACACACACAAAATAGAGCTGTTACACTGTTTAAATATTTAGCCATAATTAAATTTAATTTACATTAGAAAAAATGAACTTTTTCAGGATTAAACTGATAGAAATAAATATGTAAATAAAATTTTGTTGCAAAATTGGGATTTCATCTGGAACAAGATTTACGACCAGAGGTATATTAGCTATTAGTCTCCAAGATATATTTTTCATATGTTCCAGTACTAGCCTATGCCTGATAAACTTATATAATTTTGGAGGTTCCTGTAAGTTATCTTTATCATTACACATTTATTACTGCAATTCAATTAAATGTTTCAAAATTTCTTACCGTAATCTGGCTCTGCTCTGTCTCCTAATTCTTTTTCTAAGACATTGTCTGTTAAATCAATATTTGAAATCAATCACTGAAGAAAGAATGTGTGTAATAAAATAGATACTTCCATTATTTTGTATGCAGCATCACAGAAATAGATTTATCCTCCAAAACAATAGCCACTTAATTTTTCAGCAGTCTTACCAAAGATTACTTGCAAACTAGAGTCAATTTACTTCTACTTTATACATTTTCCTCACCCGAGAAAAGGGCTACAGTTCATTCTAGTTCCAATGGCATCTGCTGTTATTGCAAAATCACTGAATCCTTTAATTTCTTGTGCTGACTAAAACTCTTAACATATCCAAAGTTTAATTTACTTAGATGATACTAAGACAATATAAGAGAGGAAATGTTCTTGATTAATACTTAAATCTATTCACTTTTTAATAATAATAAGTAAACAATGTCAGACTTAAAAAAATAAAATAAAATATAGTAATGAGTAGTGAATTCTAATGTTTCACATAGGGAAGTGAAATTACCAAGAGACAAATGATAGTATCACATTTCTTGTAATGCATAAGAAACCAAAGGAGCAATATTCATTGCTTTGAGCTACACTGCAGAGGTTTGCAGGTTTACTTATGGTGATTATTACAGCTAAAATTTTATGAAGGTTACAGAAATAATAGTCTCATATTGAAAGGATGAGCATAGGAGTGGACTCTGCATGATTGGTGGAATAAAATAATTAATGTCATGTCAATATAATAGTGCTACTAGCCTACAGTTCCAAGTGTCCTCATTATAACAAAACGCTGAGAGAAATCAAAGAGGCATAAACACCTACTTGAGCAAAAGGTTATGTTTGGCCATATGTAAAGAAATATATCAAAATACTACTAAAAATCTAATTGCTCACTCTAGACAGCAGACAAGGAGATGAGTTTTTAATTTGATAGCATAATCAAAGCTACAGAAGATGGCCAGGAAAAAAAATGGAGTTGCAACTATCGACCTATAGTGAAATTTAAGATTGTTGAATGATCAATTTGATTTAAAAGCAAACCAAACATTGCAACAGCAAATGTTTAAAAAATGAATGTATGACTTGAGTATTCTTGAGTGTGAATGAAGGACTGCCCTGAACTTACTACTACTTAATTAGGGAAAACTTTGTCGTGGCCACCCACAACCTTTCCATTTTCGCCTACACCATATACTCTAAACAGATGAGAATGTTGTGAAAAACAATACATTTGATAACAAAGTGAAATTCAGTATTTGTGTGCCACTTTAATACTACTAGTAAATTGTCTGTGCTTGGTATTATGAATAGCTGAAGGTGCAGTTATTACAGTTATTTGGAGAGGAAGGTAAGTTTTTTCATAACTCTTATGTATGGGTTTTAGGTAGCACACGTAGTTTTCTTACATCATGGTATTTACTTTAGGTAGTGAGAGAACTTTTATATACCAATTTATATGCATTTATACATCTATTCTTTTCCTCCATGTGATACAAAAATACATTTCAGGATAACAGTCTGTTTTGCTAGTGAGCACAATTCCAGCAGCTTGGAAGGTAAATAGCTACAATTTTGCAGTACTCTATTTAGCTACATAACAATGCGAATCTTATTAATAATCTATACATTGTTTGCCTTACTGATGTAACATTTTTTATTGTACTGGAGTAACATATTTCTATATGGTGAAAGAAATATAAATTTATTTTCATTGTTACTTTTACCACTGTGCTTTCTGCCAACCCAAAAAACCCAGCTTTTTTTTTTTTTAATGGAGAAAGGAATAGAAGTTAATAAATCTTTATCACACCATGGCTAGAATGGTAAGTAGTTTGCTACTGTGGAATGATTTCATTTACATTTCTGTGTTTTTAAAGTCATGCAATATTCTCATAACTGCGCTATTTTAATCCAACCTGCATTTTCTAACACAAAATATTGTTAATTTAATGACAAAACATGTTTTATTCTCTTATTTCAAATCAATTGTGATCAGCTGTAAAAGTGGTAAGCCTCATATGTCACAGTTCCTTGAATAGCTTCTATGACTAAGATGATCACTGATCGCCCTAAGGCAGATTTTGGAGGGTAGAGATGTTAAATATGTGAATATATCAAGCCTTCCAAGTATTTAATATTTGCTTATAATATTTGCCATTAATAATGTTGTTTTGGCAATAGACAGTGAGAGAACTGTCTATCCACCAAAGCTGTTGGTAGAAAATATAGTCTGGATCTCTACAGACAAAAGTATAATCTCCAATGACTGTGTACATCATGAATATAGAAAAAGCAGGTAGGAAATTCTACAGAATTTGGTAGGTTAAACAGCTGCTAAAAGTAGGTTAATAATTTCATATTAATTCTGACTTGCAGCTTAGTTTTTGAAAAGTGGGCACACTACACATTATTTGAAGATATGTGCATGATTCAATTGAAAATCATGGCTTGATTTTCTGTAGGTACCATAAAAAACTGTTACAGGCTCAACTTCAAAGTTTACTTTACATGTCTTTTTTCTGATTGCACAGCATTCTAGTTTATAGTTCACATTTCCTCTGCTGAACATGTATCATGCCTGAAGTACAGCTAAATTGCATAAGAATTGATTTTTCTGTCACCATCTGCAAATGCAGACTATTTTTCCTTCTGTTCTGGACTTTCTGTTTTCTTTCTTTAAGACAATACTGTTAGAAATAGTTATATGTAAGTTGATATGGAATTTCAGAGGTATGAAACTACAAGGATGGCTTAAATTTCTGTGGTAGAACTAAGAGATGCTTTGGCCATTCTATATGATAGCAAATAGGGGAAGGAGAAAATAGCTATTTAAAATAACTTTTTGAAGAATAAACTGAGCATATGTTAAACCAGTGTAATCTTGAGAAGGAAAGAAAGGGAAACTAACTTTGAAAAACCATTATTCTTGAACACAGATAGATAGTTTTACTTAAAAACACCACTAGCTTTGATAAATTGCATCTCCAATTAATGTCAGCTCTGTCACTCACACTCCAAAGGAATCTGTAACACTGGCAGTAATGCAGTAATTGTCAGCTTCCTTCACAAAACAAGAGGCAATTGTTTTTCTAAGGAAGTGTCCCATCTGTGAGAGATGATTTTAGTTTCACCTACCTGGGCCATACTTGCAGATAAAATTGTGCTTCATGTTGCATCTATCATCATTCCATTGATAAAGATATGGCCCTCCCAGTCCAGGGTTTGCAGTTGGCTGATGATACATGACAACACAGGCTTCGCTTCCACAGGAAGGCTCATCTGTATACCAATTTCTAGCAGTAAATAAATTAATAAACTTTCAAATTTTGACAATAAAATTAATCAGAATATCAAGAACAGTTAATATCAATTTAAAAATGTGACTTAATCTTCTTCAATGATTAACAGCATTTCTGTTAACCTCTATAAAATGCATTTAGAGCCTGGACTCCAAATCTCTGGATCTTAAAAGTTCTGATCAAAACCATCACTGTAGAAACAACATTCTGTTAGAAATAACACTGCTGTTTTACCCATTTTTATTTTTATTTGACTCTCAACAGACTCATTTGTCCTGAAGCCTGTGAGCTGCTGTTTTTCTGGCCTTATGCTTAACCACGAAATTAAAGCTTTTCCAAAAGACAAGTAGAAACAGAACAGTTTGCATTAAGCAACCTGCATTAATTTACTTGCTGGCTGGCTGCCTGACTTGCGGTGGCCAGTCTTGCAGAATTTATTTGAAATGGGAGCAAAGAAAATTGTAGGCTGCCATCCTCCATGCCACTGCTTCACAAACCCAAATTCAAAAGCCTTTCTCCCAGATCCCCTTCAGCTGAAGAAGTTAGGGAGTTATGCCATTAACTTCATAGGTTAGCAAGTGGCCCCCTTCCAACCCAAACCATTCTGAGATGTTATGATTCTATGATAAGATATAAATATATATTTTTAACAGGCATTTCTCTCTCCATTTATTTCCCTTATACCTTCTATAAACAACCTTATAGACTTACCTGAAGGGTGAAATACTTCCATCAGCCCAATGGTAAAGGTCAGGGCAAGCACTGGAGGTTGCCAGTCCATCACCACTTCTCCACAACCCAATCCAGAAATCACCATCGGAAATCCCAGAGCCTGACCTAGTGAGGTTCTGTAACATGTTTTCTATAAGTTGCTGCTCAGCTTCACTTTCCAAGCTCAGTAAAGCCCCACCATCCATTTCACAAGCTTGGCGGGCCTCCTGAAAGCCCACGCGTCTGGACAAGTCCTGGAAATAAGCTATCTTGTAGCAGGAGCGCTTGAAGCCACCATAGCATACCTTTTGACCTGAAAAAAAAAAAAAAAAAAAAAAAAAAAAAAAAAAAAAAAAAAAAAAAGTAGATATATGACAAATATGAAAAAAAAGAAAAATAAAAAATACAGCACATCATGAATACAGTGATGTAGGTGAGCCAGCATTTACTGCGCCCCTTCCCCTTCCTGAAAGGACTCACAGTAACACTGTGGCACTGCTAAAAACCTTAGCTTGAATTCAACATGGCTCATATTGTACAGTTACTGGAATCTATGCTTTCTTCTCACGCTTGTTAAACTTCCTGAGACACTGAAGATTCCCACTGACTTCTAGAAATGTTTATCTGCTTTTAATGACTGTACCATCAAGTCCTAATGTTAAAGCTAGAATCTGGAGGTTGTTTTTGTAATTAATGGGCCAACTCTACTTCTCATTGTTAAGTTCTGCTGCCCAACCTTGAGAAGCTGCTTTCACAATGACCTCATGGCTACTCTCTGCTATGGCATCTACAAATGCAATCCCTAAGTCCGCGCAGAAGGAGAACTCTTTTTTAAGGGTATCCAGTCAATGACTCCTTCATTGCAAAAAGGGATAGTAAAATCAAGAGGAAGTCATAAACATATAGGTACAAGTCTGACAGGCTAGTGTCAAGGAGTAAACAAGGAGTAAAACATTTGTCTGAAACCACCTGGAAGGCAATCAAGAAAATACGTGTAAACTGGGCTTTGCAACTGATAAGGATGCAAACCTGGGGGCTCAAGGTTTGGGGGTTTGCAGAACTGTGTACACTGATGATGGACTGGGCAAGGTTAATAACTGGGGAGGAACAGGGAAGGAAAGTCAGAAAGGGATAAAAAACAGTCACATTAAATGGAGGCTGTACACTTAGCTGACATAGCCCTTCAGGTAGTCACATTTTTTCTTAACTATTTCTCTGTGTATTATCACATTTCAACCCAAGTATAGGGATGGTCTCAGAACCAGCTCCTGGAGCAGGCAGGTTTTCCACTGCAGCCAGGTCTCTCTCACCACCAGCAGCAGGAGTGGTACCAGTCCTAAAAATCAGTTCTGGGGAGGCACCAGCATGAAATAAGGGCAAACTCCACGTCAGTGGCTGAAGCTGGGCAGTAGATCACAGCCCAGGTTCCAGCTACTAAGGGGCTGAGTGTCTGTAACTTAACTCAGTGTGCATGAGGTGTATGCATAAGTTGATCCAAAAGAAATACCTCCTGTTGTAATTTTCATAGAAACAAATAAACACAAAGAGCACAATGACACTATTTGATACAGCAAATTTTTGTCTGTAAAACACTATTTGTCAACATAGCCACCACCACCAGCTATGAATTTTCACCAGTAATGTAGAAGAGGTTGCTTGCCATGTTTATAAAAATTTGCACCAGCAGAAGTGATCCACTGTTTCACAACTGCTATGATGGTGTCATTGCTAGGAAAATGCTGCCTATGCAGTCCCTCTTTCATTGGCCCACACAGATGGAAGTCAGAAGGCACCAGATCTAGATTATATGGTGGGTGTGGTAGGACAGTCCAGCCAAGTCTGTAAATGTACTCCACAGTCTTCAGACTGGTATGAGGCATCATGTTATTGTACTGTAAGAAAGAGGTTGTCTTCTCCTTTGGGCTGACTCTGGAAGTTTGAGCCTTTCACTTAGTCAGCATTGCAATACAGCAGTCACAAGTGATAGTTTGTCTGGGCTACAGGAAATCCATCCAGATTACTCCTTTCCTATCCCAAAAGACAGAGCATATCACTTTACCCACTGAGGGCTGTGTCTTGAACATTTTATTCAATGGGAAATTATTATTTACTCATTTCATGGACTGCCATTTTGACTCTTTCTCACAGCAGTGATACCACATTTTGTTTCCAGTAAGGACCTTCAGCCTTCAGCTTCATATTGATTGAATATGTCTCAACAAACTTGCATATTCTTTCTTTTCCTGTGTGAGCATCTGTGGGACCCACCAGGTACATACTCTGTCTGTGATATACCAATGTTGCCACCATTGTTTCCAATGCACTAAAGTTGATATTCATCTGTGTATACCTCTGTTGTCACTGCTGGAACGTATCACCTTCACTCTGCTCACATTCACAGTTCAGACTCCAGAAACATTCAGCATCTATGAATGTCAATAGGTGCAATTTTTTCCACAAGGAGGAATTCAGTTTCACAACTTTGCTTCACACATGCTTCCACGTCAGATGCCATTCTATGTCAGACTGCCCCTCTGTTGCCATGTGTCACACAGAAACAAAACTGAATGGATTGTTCAACTTCTACTGCCATACCACCAATGTACACCTCTGAAGTTACAGGCCAACATGATAAAATAGCAAAGTAATCTTCATATTTGCCAGCAAACTTTAAGTTGGAGCACCAGTGACTGGTGAGGCCTCAGGTCTCAGCTAGGGTATCAAGCACACAGGGAGCCTCAGGGCATTAGTAAATGCAAGAGAGATGAGTGTGGGAGTGCTGCATGTGTGCAGCAAGCTTCAAGCTCAGCCTGAGAGTAGGTGACTCATAAAGTAGATAAGGATTCTGGGATCTGGGTGGACAGTGGGGCTCTGCCAGTACTCAAAGTCCCACAGACATGCATGCATGTGTCAGCCTGGAGAGTGGGTCCCACAAGCAGATGCTGTTGAAGGCATCGCCTTGTCTGCAGCTGTCTGTGTGGTCAGCCTTGTCTGCATGTCTCTCAAACATATGCTCAGTTTTGCTGCAGACTGAATGAACCTGCACACAGGAAAATGGCAGCCATGTCCACCAAGTCCAGACAGAGATCCCTTAACACAGCAACAGAAGCTCCAGACATTAGCAGATATCTCAATACTATTAAGATACTGAAGAATCCCTTTGATGCTTTCAGAAAGCACTGGATCTACTGCATTCACAGAGGTTTTCCCTTCCCTTCTTAGTTAGAACTGTGGAAAAATAACAGAAGACAATGACAAAATAATGTTTTTCCGTTCCAGTTCTTTGGCAGAGAAAGATGTCTTTTTCCTGAAAAGGAAAAACAATTATCTTCAACTAGAGAGATTCTCTAGAGCTTATTCAACATGTACAAAATGTGGAATGAGCAGACGTACTTAGCAGATGCTACTGAACTCCCATGAGTTTATTTGGTGAACAGAGGAATGGTGGACAGAGGAACATAAAGACAAGATCTTCTTGTGACTTTTAGCTAAATCTGAAAGTAACTTCTATTTTTTTATTCTCAAAGTGCAGTAGGAGTAAACCACAATTTTTTTTAATTTTTTTTTTTTTAGTGTTTACTGTGATTCTTGTGAACCTTCCTCAAAAAATCTGACAAAGCAGTGCAGGAACAAGAAAAATCTAAGGGAAGGACAATCTTGAGCCATCAATAAGGCTCAGTGACCAGTAAGAATCTACCTCCTAGGACTTACTCCAGTAATGTCCTGACAACTCTACAATTTGTCCTTAATCCCTCACTGACACTTTCCTTCATTCAGATAAGTGAAGAGCCTTGATATCAGTGAATGCACAAAGACATCTATCTAGGCAAGGCCGCTAAAGAATCGAGGGGAAGACCCCTTATTACAGATGCACATAAAATATGAGGTTTCTTTATATCACTTCTCTGGGAAATAAATAAATAAATAAATAAATGCACCTATTACCAAAATAACAAAGTGATTTTTGAATGTAGAAGAATGCAAGACTGAAAGCTGTATATGAAATAACAGCTCAACTTCTTATTCTGTGGTATTGTAATTCAAATTTTGCTGGTGTGATCACAAAACTTGTTTTCCTCAGGACCTTTGTCTCACTGACAAGATGGAGTGCACAGTAAAGGAGAATTCTGACTCATCACTGTGTGAGTGAGTGACTACGGCTTATTGCCAGAGTACACATATGCACATAGGAGTACAAATATCCAAAGGCTAGCGCTAAATTATGTAAGACACTAATAATCATTTATATGGAGATTGGACTCTCCCTGTTACTAAAGATTGAATTCAGAACTTTAATTCATGAAGTAGAAGCAGATTTATGGAGATTCCTTGGTCCATTGTCTTGTTTATTTTACTTCCCAGGCAGCTTTCAAAAAATATCTTTTACAGTTCTTCTCATTTGCATATATTTTTCTTTGACAATAAGTAGTAAATTATGAGCAAATTCAGGTAACAAAATACCTCTATCATGGTTTCGTTCAAGTAGAAGTGTTCAAACCACCAGAATCACTGGTTTGGCCACTTCAGATGTCAGTGCCTTTTCTGTAGCAACCTTTTCTGGGAAAGTAACCGGCTTTCCCTCCATAGCATCATACTTCCATACTCCCCATGCACCTGAAATGCTCTCTCATGTTCCATTCTCATGCACATTTCCTGTCCTTCTGTTACTGCCCTAAAATCTGAACTGAAGGACCTTTCCAACAGAAGAAATGGGTCTTCACTGGCCAACTGACCAAGCTTCTTCAGTGTGCTTATCTTCCAGTTAGTGTGTTGTTATCAGTCAGATGCTGAAAGGAGACTCAAATTACCAAATCACATGTGATGTTTCTGAGCTGCTAAAAAGCTCGTTTCCTTGAGCTGTAAGCTGCACTATATACTCATGTAACTTCAATACTGGACTAGTGTCAAGATCTCCTTCCAAACTGAAAAAAAAAAAAAAAAAAACCCAAAAAAAACCAAACATGTAAGACTGCACGAAGTGGGGAGAAGGCCACTGTGTATTTGTGATGCACAGTGGCAGCAGAACTGTACAATTAGTGCTACTGTAGCACTTGGTATGTACCTGTTTTATGCAGCCTGGTAACAGATTGGCTCTGTTAAGTACTCTCAATAAGGTGCCTTCGTGGGCGGTCCCGAATACAGAAACAAAGTACCAATCCATACCCTAGTGTTTATATGAAATGGTTAGTGAGTTAAAACCTTGAAGGATCATCAAGTCCAACTCCTGGCTCCACAGAGGACCACCTGAAACTCAACCCTATTTCTATCTGAGAGTATTGTTTAAACACTTCTTGAACTCCAGCAGACTCAGCACTTTGACCACTGCTCTGCTCCAGTGTCCTTTCACATTTGTTACTCTCTAAACAAAAGAAATGGTTCCTCCCCCTACAGGATGATTATTTGTGCAAGAATATACGTCAAAATAAAAATAGAGAAAACAGCAAGCAACTAAGAAATATCTGGGTTTAAGACTTATCCTTTGAGAATGAAGCATGTGATGCAGAGTAGTAAGCTTTCTGGAAGAAGCTCTGAATTTTTTTTTTATTATTATTTTTTTTTTTTTTCCAGTTAATTTAGTTCCTCTGTTTAGGCAATGACCCTCTCTGAATTTTTTCTTTCTTCTTTCTTCTTTCAAAGAGAACTTTTATCTGCTGTTGCAGATCTAGTTCAATGTGTTAATGGAAATCTGCAGTTATACTTTAATAGCTGGCAAATCAGCTGACATTTTAGTGTTCTTTTAAGAGCGTGCTGGGATGTCAAGCATTAAAACAGCATTTTTTACAGCTTTTTCTCCCTACTAATTTATGAACTACAAAGCAAAAATAATTCAGTAGTGAAAATGAGAGAATGGACTACACTATACAGCAGATAAGTAAGGAAACATTAACCATAGGGTTTTTCAAGCATCTTTATCAAACATCTTTATAGCAGTCAACACCCTACTGTTAACTCTAAAGAACCATTTGATATTTCTACTTTATAAATTTAATTCCAATTTTCCAATTACAACTGAATAGAAACTAGTTTTGTGAGTTGGAATTAATCAGACTTGGATACTGCTCAACATGAAAAAACACTGGTAAGTTAGGCTTTTGCAACCCTTTCATAAAGTCTACGCTAGGCTGCTTTAGTTGAAAAAGCCTTGAAGGAAAACACTGTTTCACCACAGCACATCCAGAATGAAAAAAGGATGTGAATGCATTCAGTCCTCCCTTGAGCATGGCACCAACGATCTGACCAACAAAATTAATAAAATTTAATAATTCATTCTCACTGTTATCTTTTTCAAACGTTCAAATTGGTATTTCACACAACCCTATCTAACTACCATGTGCAGGTGGAGTGCTTAAATCCTTTTGTGTATGGAGTCAGTCAGCTCCTTGAACCTCACCCAAGCAGCTGCCCTCAGACCTTGTTCAGAAGTAGGGTTAGAGACAGGTACTTGAATTGTTGCCATTAACACTCACATCACCTTTTCATCATCACCAGAGCACCAGTAAGTCTGCTGAAGGAGGAGTGCTGCATTGAACTGACAGAAAGAAAAACTGTTCTCCCACTGTTGCACTGCAGAACTACAAGGTTAGGTTTCCCCAGTCTTCTTATCAGGGAACAAACCTAGAGAAGTTTTTATTTTTCTCCATGTCCTGCACACATCAATCAGCCATAGCTCTGCCCCTGGTTCCTCAGCCCTCTCAGCCTTAGCAGTTCTATTTGCCTAGTAGTCAATAGAGTCTAAAAGGTATTACAATTTCCTAACCACATTTTGATTCAAAGATTGTGTATCATCTCAACTCACCCTTGTATCATTTAGTCTGATTTTGATGGAGCTCAGGTGCTGGTCATGTTTCAATATTTTATGCTACTGTTCTTGATGTTTTACTGCGTCATGCTTGTGTTCATCCAGTATACTAAACTTAATTTGTATTTTTGATGAAGCATCTTTTTTTTTTTTTTTTTAAGAACTTTTACTGTGATGAGATTTCATAATTATGCTGTCTATATTTATTTTAAGCACAAATTACTGTCTTCTCTCACATGGTTTATTATGCTGAAAGCACACTGTTCTCTAGTTTATTCAGTACTCAGCTCATATATGTTGCCCACCTCAAGCTCCAGAGCAGTTTAAGAAATTCAGTTTGCCACTAAATTTGCCACACATACTTCTATGAAGATCATCTATCTCTGTATTATTATCTTCATAGCTTTATCTTTTGTATCCTGGTTGGTACTTTTTCTCCCAATCTCTTAATATCAAAGTCTTCAGAGAGAAGAATATCTTCTTAATGATTTATAACTTTTTTATGGATTAAGGTTTATACCTAGCTGCCATAATAACAGTTTCCGTAACGTGTCTATATCTATATGAAAGGAAAAAAAAAAAAAAAAGGGAAAAAACAAAAAAAAAAACCACCACTTCTGAATTTTTTTAGTTCCCTTTAAGTGCTTACTTAAAATATGAAACTCACGTGAGTCTATTAAGTATCTGTGTTTTGGGTTTTTGTACAGGCAAATAGTCCATGTGCCTCTCATACTGACATTCGCACATAGGCAAAGTTTCTTGAGAGGAACAGCCTCTCTTAAGCAATGCTTGTCTATGAGGCAGAATTTTTACAACACTTTTCACGATAAGTGATAAATTATTAGGTATTAACATATGAAAACAGTAAAGGCATAGAATAGAATTTGCCTCTTTTATCTATCATTTTAAATGTGCTTTCTGTTCTCTCTCAAACATAGGCTGAGTAATCTGTCTTCAGCTATTAACTATCTCATATCACATGAATCAGAAAAGGTGATGACAGAGGCACTCAGACACCTGCCAAACACCAATGTCTAGAATTAATGCAACTCCTGCACAGAAAGAAAATGGGGAAGATGGAAGTTACAAGTAAAAAGTACTGTATCATACTGTTCATACTTACATTTAGTGCACCTAAGCACAATATAAAGTAACACAAGACACATTTCACCTCGTCTAGATCAGGAACTCTTTATTTTCTTATTTTGCCATGAGAAATGGAGTTTTCACCTACATGCCAGCCTCTACTATTTATGCTGTTGAGTTGCCAAGTGCTTTGGTGGACAGCGATTTTTCTTGATTATTTCTAAATAACAAATACTCTCAGATCCATAACACCTACGCTTTGATAAAACCAAGCAATCAGAAAGGGGACAGCTCTGTTTGTAAGGTGAGAATTATTTCCTGAATACTTCTTTTTTACACCCCAGTCAAATCACTGAAGCTCTGAAAGCTTCCCTCTCATTTAAGTGAAACCTACTTCTTGGCATCAAGTCACTTTTGCGTCATAAATTAAAAGGTCAAGATGTATTTAGCTTTTCCTGTAATAGCCTTTTTCTTTCTTCTGATCATGTGAACTTTATGAGTATATATCACAGAACTGATCATGGCAGACAGCCACTTCCTTGTATAAGGAGTCAGCGTACAACATCACAGGGGTTCATCATGTGCGCAAAGTGCCAATGTAGCTGTCAAGACAAGCCTCTAAAATTTTCAACTTGACTTCTCTTCTTTTCCACATTAAGAAGGAAGAGACAGGAATCAGGTCTAATATTCCCCCCTTTCTCTCTTAGATAGGTCTAGCAATATTGTCACTGCAAGCGACTGGCTTCTTGGCCCCACTATGCATGGTGAGGACAAAGCCAACTGAACATCAGCATCCACAGAGGTAAATTCAATAATAGACATTCATTTCAACATGACACTATGTGCATCGTCTCAACTGATAATAAGAAAGAGCTCGTTAAATATCTGCAATGCTTGTCAAAATATAATTCATGAGAAGTATTAATCGACCTTGTTAACTTCCAGAGATTTACGCAGGGAGACCAATGACAACACTCAAATGTCAATGAGGTCTATTTGAGCCTGTTCAGAGTAAGAGGAAATACAACATGTTAGAAAGACCTACACATCTACAAGTCTGCTCCAGGATGTAAATTATTTAGCCAAGACTTTAAAAACTGCTGAACTGTTAGCAGTGCTTTGTTTGGCTTGATTTTTCTTATTTTTCTGAAGTCTTCCATAAATGCACAAATCATGTATTTTTATATAGAATCATCCAGGCTGGAGAAGAACTTCAGGAATCATCAAGTCCAGCCATCAACCTGACCTATCAAGTCCTGTCACTAATTCATGTCCCTTAGTGCCATAAAGGGTAGTCAGGCATTGGAATGCACTGCCCAGGTAAGTGGTGGAGTCGCCGACCATGGGGGAGTTCAAGAAACGTTTGGATGTTGTGTTGAGGGGTATGATTTAACTGAGAAGTATTGACTGGATGATCTTCCAGGTCTTTTCCAACCATGATAATTCTGTGATTCTGTGATCCATAAAGATAGATCCAGGGATGGGGATTTCATTGGGCAGCATGTGCCAATGCTCAACCTTCTCCATAAAGCAATTCTTTCCATTGTTCAATCTAAACCTCCTTTGTCACAATTTGAGAACATTTCCTGGCATTCAACTAGTTGTAGAAAGAGATCACTTGAGAAAAAGAGCTAAACACCCTCCTCCCTGCAATCTACTCTCAGGTAGTTGTAGAGAGCAATGAGGTGTGTATATCAAAGCCTAAAGACACTAAGAAAACTCTATTTCAAACATTTCAGCTGTTTAACAAAAAAAGCCAAAGTACTGACAGAATCAATTTGCCAGTTTTCTTGCCAGAGTAACTTTCTCCATCAATAGTTTTCAGTGTGGCTGAAAAACAGGGAAGATTTTCTAGATCATGTTAAGACAAGCATAACATGGCAGCTAGTAAGCTGTTGTTAGCATTTTGTGAAATACACCTGACAGAAAATATATGGTCTGAGTAGCTCAGGCTTCATGTCTGCCTGCCTAGGAGAGCGGAGGGTATACTGATTCCCCTGCAGTCCAGCAGACATTTCCATATACACATCAGTAGATTGCTTCAACCAGATATCTCATAAGCATAAATTTATGCACTTCTGAGAGTTTCTGCCCATTGCTCATTTCTTATTTTAGTCTCTAGAAGGGAGCTGTTCATAAATCTTTAATCATTAAAATCATTAAAATTACTCTTCATCCGTTAATTTCCACAGCAAGCATCACTACTCCTACTCATTTTCAGTGAAATCTTTTTTTTAATGTTAGAGTCTTTTCAAGTATTTGTTACAAAGAGACCTGTACTTATGTACCTAAAATTTAAACAAGAATGTGGAATCATATTCATTTCCTTGTTTCATGGACTTAAAGTTGTGAGGTGTGATCACCTCACAATAATCTCTGTAAAAGAGTGCAATAGAGTGCTGATCTTTTTACCATAGTCTCACAATGAAAAGAGTTAACAATGGACAAAGTGTTACTATTCATCTTCTGTTCAAAAACATGGGAAAAAACCTTTCCATATGGGAACTTAGAACTGATTCCAGTTCACTTTGGGCAAAGATAGAAAGAAGCTTCATAAGGAAAGAAAAAAACAAATGTTTTTCCTTTTAGGTTGAAATATCATTTATTATATGATGAAATGGAGGTAAAGCATAACTGTTTACTTCACATCATATGTATGCAACACCAAATGGAAACAAATTGTTGATAAATCCAGTGCAATTTGTCTCAACTATCTTTACTAATTCACATTGTAGATGTCAGTATCTGAGCTGCTAACCTCACTGTGCAGACAACTGAAAATGACAAGTGTTCCTAGGGTGCATTGGCAGTATTTTCAAGACCTACATTAAAATTATATAATCACACTCTAAAAATACCGTATCTTTTTTCCTTCACTGTTTATAAAGCAATCCTAGAATCATTAGTTGTGTATTGCAGCTACATTTAGATGCTAATTACAAAGTTGTGCCAACTTTTTAGATAGAATTCATTATTTCTTCAGACCACTTGGAGCTGAAAGTCCTATCTTTTTTCAGTGATGGGGACATCTTCATCAAGAGGCTCCAATCATTTTGGACTATTGAGTGCCTAGTATGAACATGGGAATACCATGTAGAAGTGACTATCAAGTCATTGCTATCTCTTATGTCATATATAGTATAATACATTCTTTTAAGATCCATGAGTGATTGGAAAAGAGAAAGTCACTATGAGAATTAGTCTTAAATACTCAGTGCTGTAAATTTACAGAATACCTTAAGAATCAAAGCATGTTTTCCTGCAAACAGCTTATAAATCCAAAGTTTCATTTTCACATAATCAGGTCTGAACTACAGAGAAATAAACTCAAGGTATAGAAAATTACTTCAACAAGGCAAGAGATTATTTTGTACCAAGCTGCTGCACTGAGACAACACATTGGCCTTGTCTCACCAGGAGCAAGAAAAGCTTTGAAAGACAGGTAGAACATCCATCCTGTCCCACAGTCTGTGTACCAGAGCTCCCTCTGTGGTGTGTTCTCTTAAGCCTGTTCATCAAGTGGGATGCTGGGGCTTGGCAATCATGAGCATCAGTGCCCTCACTTGTCTTTCTTTACTGAAGTGGGGAATCTCCATTCCTGGAAAAGTGACATGCTCATCTGTGATAAAACACTAGAATTTTGCATCACTCTTTCACATACCATGAAAAGAGCTGCACCGTGGCCAACCTGCATAACTCTCCCCAAAGGCAAGGTAAGCCTTATATCAGGTTGAAATACAGGGGGACTGATTCTGACGTAGAAGTCCAGTTCCTGGAACTGTTTTAAGTACTCTTGTATATCTACTCTGCTGTGGAAGATCTCCTCCATCGTCATGCGTTTCAAGTCATCAAAACTGCACACACATGGCAGTTTATCTCAGGCTGCCCATAGCCCTATCCAACCTGGCCTTGAGTACATTCAGGTATGGGGCATCATATTCTCTTGATAAGCTGTTCTAGTAGCTCATCACTCTCTTAGTAAAGATTTATTTCTCTTTTATCTAGTCTAAATCCACTCTCTTGTAGCTTAAAACTATTACTCCTTGTCCTATCATAATACTGCATGATAAAGACTCACTTCCCATCTTTCCTCTTGGCCCCAATGAGGCGTTCCTTCTCTTCTACAGGTTGACCAGGCCCAGCTCCTTCAGCCTTTCTTCATAGCAGAGGTGCTCCAGCCCTCTGAATAACTTTGTGGCCCTCTGAACTCTCCCCAGAAGCTCAGGATCATTCCTGTACTGGACGGCCAAGGCCTAGATGCAGTCATTTCATATTATGTAATTTCCTTCTTAGGAACATAAAGTGTTTACCAGATGCATGTATCTATAACCAAAAATCGTAATTACATTTCCATTTAAGAACCCAGATCACTGACTAATCACCAAGAAGACAGTGGTCAAAATAGCTGTGTAAATAAAGAATTGCTAAAGGACTTCATGGGCATTAGGTACCCAACTTCCCTTGCAGTTCTCAAAGTCTTAGCAATAGCAGTTACCCAAAAGAATATGTTTAAAACATCCCAACAAAAAGATCCTGTACCACGTGGATATGCATTTCCATTAAAACCATCTCTATTATGGAACCAAATGCTCTGTTATGGAACCATTCAACTCTGTGCTCATTACAGAGCAACCACATGTATACCTTCTATAGGTAAGAATGGCAGTGTTCTTTCTAATAATATTTCTTTGATTTCTGTGCTAGCAATGTAGTTTAACAATAACAGTCCACATTACTAAGCACATAAAAAAGTTTCATCAACCAAAAATACTTCACAGACAAAATTCAGTTGTAACAAGTAGGCAGAGCCTATTCTATGATTCTATGAAAGCCAAGTGACCTGAATTGAATTTTGCCTTTTGAAAAAGGATTTCTTATCAGTTCATGGATATGTGACTCAATACCCAGGAAAATGCTTCAAAATATTTATGACTTTCTCAAATGTGATTATGAGCTGTGTGAATTAAAACATCTACATCCTTAAGGGCATATGAAGCAAACAAGCCTATAGTTTAGTGGCAACTCTTGTTGTTTTGTGACCCAAGAAATGTTTTACTTTATTTAGGATTTCACATATCCAATTATTTTTATACCAAAGTACTGTATCAGTAAATCTGCTACTGATACATTGCCACAGTGAAGAGAAAAAATGTTAAAAGCCAAAGAAATAAAGCAAATGGGAGCCATTAAAGTGTAATGTCTATGATTAATACATTGGCTGTTAAATGATTAGTAATAAGATTAGCTTGCATCTTTCCTGCCCAATAGATACTTAAAGTAATTGCATTTTGCAAACTGCATTGTCATCACTTCACGTTCCTCATGATGTCATGGGGCAGCCAGGCAGACTCAGCAGTTTCTCTGGAGCTGCTTTAAATCTGTTCTCCGACCATCAATTCTCTGGCAACACCAAATACTCTGGCACAGAGGTTGTGAGCACTCCTTGCAAAGCACCTCTCTAGATGCATTAACAACTGCAAACCACTTGTATTACTTCTCTTTAACAACTGTCAAACTTAAGATGGCAGAATTGCGCTTAAATATTAGTGTCTTGATGCAACCAATCAACTTGGTGATGGCCTAGGAAAAATTAAAACAAAAAATGCCCATACTTTGAAAAAGGAACAAGAAACTTTTAGCTGAGGAAGTGGCATTTTCAAAAGGTATACTCTTCCTTCTGTGCCCTCTTGATGCTGAGGGCAAAATGGCTGTAATCTGTGCAATTGTTGCTCAGACTGCTGCAAACTTACCACAGTTAATGGGAATCTTTCCACAAGTTTCAACCAGCACTCAGGTTAAGGTCAGGAACTTTTCCTTTTTTTTCTCTCTATTTTTCTGTTTTAAATGTGAGTGATAGGGATTATTGTTGGTTGGTTTTGTTTTTTTTTTTAACATATTTGGAAAACCAAGATATTTCCATCTCCTACATATTATGAAGATCAAAGCATAAGTTAACATTTTTTTTCAGAAACAGGTCTGTTTAAAATGATTGTTTGTAATTTTGAATGTGAGCCTGTTTAAGCCAAAAAACCAAGCCAGACTGAAGAGAGGTGGGCAGCACAGGTAGTCCATTACTTCAGCAGTACTATTTCTTTCTTGAAAAGTGCATATTAATCATTGTACATCCATGTGCATGTGGCAGGAGAGGGTGGGGTTCATGTGAGAAACAATGAGTCCTCCCCCAGTGTTGCAGAACACACTGACTTCAACTGTTACTGCCTAGTATGGATCCTCTTTACCTAATGAATACAAATTCAGCTAATATATCTAATAGGACACAAATGGTTCCTTCTGTAAGTGGCTTTAAATCCTCTCCCGTATTAAATTAACCAAGCATTAGCTAGAATAATAGAGTGGCATGAGACTGATTGCATGCTTTGAATACTGCAGTCTGTATTCTGTCCAAAACCTGAAGTCTTAAACAGACGGTATATGTGTTATATGCACTCTTTTATAAGCTGGACTTCTATTCAGTGTGCTGCGTATGTCACTGAAGTGTAGAAGATCCAGGTAGAAGATAAAGAGATGGGCTTTCCTCAGCCACACATGTACTCTTACAATGAGAATGCTAATGCAAAATGAAGTCCCATGGATGAGCAGTATTCACTGTTCCTTACAATAACAAAGTGCAGTATAGTATTAACATAAATAGTTAAACTAAGAGCTTTTCTGTATTGTAAATGACTGCAAAATTTACATTATAACAGAGGTGGATGAAATACTTTTGGGTACATCCTAGGCAGGAAAGCTTTTCCTAAATGTTTGCAGTGTTGCTACTTAGCTATTTTTTCCTGAAGGATAGTTTTGCATACACACACAGTACATCTGTTATGCACATGAGCTTGCTTCATTGGAACGGTTGGTGACTGTACTCCATAAGCAGTTACAAAGAAAACTATCTGGAATCAGAAACCTAATGCTGGATACCAAAAGCCCTGCAACAAACTTTCCTTGACCAGATGCCATTGCAGTCTCTGTGCGAGCTCATAGAAAAACTTGCATTGTTCTGCAAGATGTTTTTTTACCTGCATATACAGAGATTTGCACACTATTCGTTAACAAGTGTAATCAGGTGTCTAAATCTTTTTTTCAAATAGATGTAAGGATTTGCTTGTACACCCAGCGTGCCTCTAGCAGCCTGTTAGCTTTAGCTTGGAGGATCTGATCCGAAGCCCAGTTAAAAACTGCCTCTTCATTACACTTTGCAGCTTCTCTGCATATGAACCTGTGTGCTGGAAACACACAATGGGATCCCACAGCTTTTAACTAAACCTAATCTAACTCTTTGGATGCATATTTCCGCAGTACTGTCTTCTCTTGAGAGAGCTCTAGATGCACCCACAAAACTACCTGTGTCGTGTTCTTAACAGTTTGCTTCTTCCTCCCACCTGTGTTATAAAGAGAAGAAACATTCCTGCGTGGCCTCAAACATCTCGAGGCACTGCTGTTTCTCCGAGACGCTGCAATGTGTCCGTGCTCTCTTGTCCCGTGGACAGAATGGAGCTGAGTTAAGCACTGATGCTCATTGACTCAATCAGCCAAAAAAATCTGCCTGGGCTGGAAAACACCGCGATGGCAGGAACTGCTTTACTGCTACCGCAGAAGTTTGGCAACGGAACTTTCCGTCTCCCAAGACCCGCAATCAGAGCTGTGCACAACCTCCCCTCGGACAGCGGATGTTCGCTAACTCCAGCGCAGCGGTGAGAGCGCCCGCAGATGCACTTAGACGTACGCCAAGTAGCTCCGGAATGCCGGCACAGCGTTGCTGGCCCGCGGGATTACTTCTCCATCGCTTTGTCCCCACCTCTCCCCTCGGTCGGCTCCCACTCCCCCCTGCTTCCCCCGTTCCCTCTACTCACCGCTGAGGACGCGCCCGCCGAGCGCTCCGCACCCGCACAGCGCGGCAGCCGCCAGTACCGCGGCCAGCCCCAGTCCCAGCCCCATGGCGAAGGCTCCGTGCCCAGAGGCCCCGCTCAGGGCAGACCAAACCCCGCACACATGCCGGGGAAAAGCGACCCAGTAGCTCCTCGCTTCGCAACGCTGCCCGCCGCCGCCTCCCCACCGCTATATACCTTTAGAGGCGGGGGACGGGCCGGGCGAGAGGCCAGCACCGCCCCCCGCCGCCCCCCACCGCCCCCCTATCCCGGGAGTCGCACGGTGCCAGCGGCTCCAGTCGTGCGTGGATGCTGCGCTGTCGGGGCGCTCGGGGCGGGTGGTCGTGCTGAAAGCGAAAGCCTGACCCGAGCGCGTTCTGAAGCATTTTGTCTCTTTGTAGGTCTTCTGATCTGTATTGCCCCTGACAAGGATAGAAATAGGCTGTTTCCAATTTAAATATGTACATCTACATGTATATTAGGTGCATAGACTTCAAAGTCTCCTTTTCTCACTGCGCTAGAACATACTGGCATCAAATTCACATTAGCATCACTCTTAAAACACGCAGTGGTAACTCTTCTGGACCTGTTCATAGGACTGCTTCAAAGACCTCCAGAGCCATGTTGTCAAGGGCTTCTTCTGTAAATATATATCTGTAGATTTCTAAAGACAGATACTCTTTCCAGGCACCAATCTTTTACTTGGGTTCCAGCAAATGGCTTAGACAGATTACCATCAAGTTTAATGGACATCTTGCATGCAAATGATTTGATGGTTTGCCAGTCCACTTCATCTTTCTCAGAACTCAGCTAGAGACCATATATATGTGTGTCATATTTGTAAGTTATTTTCCCTCTGGATGTTTATAGCCAGGTTGCGAAGTCAATACATCTCAGATTACTATGGATTTTAAAATACTTGATGGATTTCCATCAAGTTGCTCTAAAACTACCTGAGATCAGTTTACTAGTGAAAAACCCACATGAAGTGTATGAACTGTAATGGAAAATTATTTCCAGTTCTGCTGTGTTTTGCCACAAACTTTTTCTTAATAACAGAGTTATTTATTTGTTTGACTGATGACTCTTGGTCTTCCATGTGGATTTTAGGGTTCCAAGCCAATAACAATTATTTTCTAAATCTATAAGTACACTGAGCAATAATCTAAAGATGGTCATACAGAACAAAATGTTCTGGAATAAAGTTACTTAAGATGAGAAATTGTGGAGCCAGAAGAAGCAGGGAGGTGACTGGAACCCTGTCCTCAGCTCTGGTGAGGCCATACCTCTATTACTATGTTCAGTTTGGGGCTCTTCATTATGAGAAAGATATTGAGGCTCTGGAGCATGTCCAGAGAAGGGCAATGAAGCTGTGAGGGGTCTGGAGCACAAGTCTTATGAGGAGCGGCTGAGGGAGCTGGGATTGTTTAGTATGGAGAAGAGGAGGCTCAGGGGAGACCTTGTAGCACTCTATGATCACCTTTAAGGAGGTTGGGGTGAGGTGGCAACAGGCAACAGCGATAGGACAAAAGGTAATGACCTCAAAAGTTGCACCAGAGGAGGTTCAGGTTTGATGTTTCTTGTTAACATTTCTTCTCAGAAAGAGTGGTGAGGCACTGGAACAGGCTGCCCAGGGAAGGGAAGTGATGGAGTCACTGTCCCTTGAGATTTCAAGAAATATATAGATATGGCATTGAGGGACATGGTTAGTGGGCACAGTGGGGATGCATTGGTGGTTGGACTAGGTAGCTTTGGAGGACTTTTCTAACCTTGATGATTTTATGATCTCCCTGGTATCTGATATTCAAGCATTTCCTCATGTAAGGCTGACAGTATATAGAAAGAGAAGAGCATGGCCAAAAAAACCTGTAACATATATAATGAATATTGGAGGTTGGGGCTGGGGAGGCAAAGTGTTGTGTCACAGGCTTTTAGCCTCATCTGTTTGTAACCTACTCCAGTCTTACACAGGAGAGAGTTCAAGTTTCACTGAATTTGAATCCCAAGTGATATCCAACCAAAATAAGTGGGAAAATAAGAAAAATGTTAAACATTTTCCAAAGTGACAAGTCTCCTTACTGTCTCAGAAATGACATTCAGGTAGTAAGAAATGAATTTCTCACCCATATTGGTGGAAATCTTGTACTGAATACCTGCCATAGGCACCAGAAATATCTTCCTCCTTTTCCTTAGGTCTTTTCAAAAATTTGTTTAACGATCAGTTCTTAAAGCAAGGCTGAAATGAAATATATTTCCACAGTTAAAGAAACTCTCCAGACACACACACCACCATCTCTTTTCCAGTGCAATTAAGAGCAAGCATAAAACAAATTCTCCCTTTAGTTAATTATGAAGCTTTTTTATTTCAGCTTGCTCTATGTGCATTTACTGGCCAAGATGCAGTGACAGTTCCTGGCATTCTTCTCATCTTTGCTGCACTTTTCATCATATGGATCTCCTCGGGAAAAAAATAAAATAAAATTTTAAAAAAGAAAACAAAAAACAAAACAAAACAAAAAAAAAGCATGTGGATGGTTGTGTTGTGAAACTGCATTTTTGTAGTTTGTGTCTGTGGAAACTTACCAGGCTCTTCATCTTACCTGCCGCCACTTGCTCCTTTCCCTTCTGCAGAGAGTGCTGAGCACTGCTATAAGACATAGAGGAGTACTCATTCACACCAGCTGAGGAGGTACCTACTGATCTGTCTTCCTATCTCTTTCCTAGTTGAAGTATATTTCTTTTTTCAGGAGAGGATAAGTTAAATTTCACTTAAAATAATTGATTCCCAGACCTAGCAACCATATAATTTGCAGTTGTTCACCTGGGTCTTTTAAAGGAGGAAAAGAGGAACTAGTTGGTTGCTTGCCACTGGGCCAGGTTTATAGACTTTATTAAACACTCATTCTGTTGATACTCTGGTTTTATCCTTAGTACATGTCCCATCTCAGAACTGTGCACAACTGTAAGGCTTTACCAGCCTGGAATTTTAACATATTGTGATAATTGTATTGCAACACACACACACACAAATAATAATTTAAAAAATAAATAAATAAATAGATATGTTTATTTCAAGTGCCTGATATCCAGGTCATACGTAACTCTAGTTCATTAAAAGTTAGGATAAATTTTATAAAGATTATTGCAACATCCTACTATCTCTTCATCCATGAAACAGCTCTTTGAAAGATAGACTGTTTTTTGTCCAGAGTCATTATTTTGTTGCGTTGCAAGGTTTTACTTCCTAATCTAGGGGAAACTGAATAAGAGGATAGCTTAGCTGAAGATAAAGCTTTCAAAATATCACTATCTTTGAATCAGAGGTAGGCATCTTTCTGAAGTAAATTTTACTCTAAGATAATTTAGACTAAAAGTACAGATAAAGAGCCTGAGACAAACTAGACTAAAGATAAATAAATGTCTTATCACAAAAGAAGATGGGTAAGCTTTTGTGCTTGTATTCAAAAAGATATTTACATCATTGGTTAGTGGTGGTATTCATTCTATGAATTGGTGAATAAATATGATCTTTATGTGATGGTGTTTTTTCTTCTTTCTCATCACTTTAAAGAACAGATTTAGCTAGTCTTTGAAAAAATGTACTATATACTAGCACTGATCAATTTTAAAACAAACCTAGAAGGGGAGGGGGGGGGGTGAAGGGGGAATAAAAAGAAGGCATATTGGAATAGTTATCCCTTCAAATACTGTTTAAAATATGAGTTAACGCTATGTACTCTGTTCATTTCTCATCAGTGATTATTTTCATTTTTTTCTCATTTTCCCAGTACTACCTAAAATTTTTCCGTCATTTGCCCATGACCCCAGATGATGTAGTTTCTATAGATGCCCACTGTGCAGTTGAAAGTAGGAGAAAAAAGTTTTGTTCAATCACTTGCATACTGATAATTTATTAAACAACATTGCTAGAGCTGTATCAATTTCATAGCCTACTGGCTTCCAAAAACAGTTTAAGCTACTTAGCTTCTCCTGCCAATTCTCTTGGTACTGTAATAGCATTATATTTTTATAGTTGTTTTATTATTATTATTATTATTAGTTTTATTATTCCTTAGCTACAGATATTCAGTACTTGAGGTCCTAAAAACATCTGAGAAGTTGTCAGATGTACCAGAGGAGGTAAGGGATTTTTTCACCTCCCTTTTGTTCACCCCCCTTCAGTACCATGTCAGGTACCACCTGCCTTACATTCGATGCGAGTCAAAAGAAAAGCAGGAGCAGAAAAGAGGAGAATTAAGAATATGTACTTCATTTGCTATTCAGGTGACTAAAAACATTCATCTGTCTTTCACAGTGCAATTGTACTTGGAAATTCCTGAATGCCTGTAAGAAGCATTTGGCACAGCTGGGGACAGCGAGTAGCTTGAGCTGTGATATCCCATGCCCAGTTTGAGGGGCACTGTTCCCACATTAATCTACTCAGCTCTGAAGCCAGATAATTTGGTGCTAACTCAGGTATTTCTGCATAGTGCTGCACTGCACTGTGTAAAATGCCACTGTGATTGTACATGCAATGCAGCACGACTGACAGTTACACCAAGCTCTGCCAGCAAGGACCAGAGTAATTTAATTTCCTTCAATTATAATCCATTTAGATATAACATATAGCAGAAGAAAGAAAAAATGAAAACAACAACAACAACAAAAAACTTTTAGATAAACAGGCTCTCTTAAAAGCTATAGGATATTTTTTATGTGCTAGCACAAAACTTGCTAATTCATAGGATTTTTAAGCATTCTTAAACTGTGATATCTTTTATCTATTAAAGTAACTTTTTTGTTTGGTTGGTTGGTTTGTTTTTTTTTTTTCTCCTTAAAATTCTATTAAAGCTAAATATTCAGCAAAATCTTCATGGCTACTGTCATAACTCATTAATATTTCTTGGTTTTTTATCAGAATAATCAGTAGAATGAAATTAATTTAGCCCAGTTTTCAAATCATATGCAAAATGCTAACTGGGCAGCAGAGATGTTGAGCTGAGAGGTTGTGGATATCTCATCCCTGAAGTAATCAAGGCCAGGCTGGCTGTGGCTCAGGGCAGCCTGGTCTAGTGGCTGGCAACCCTGCACACTGTAGGGAGGGGGTATTGAACTAGAGGTTCTTTTCAACCAAGGCCATTCTATGATTTCCATTCTATGACTTCTGTCCCAGACTGAGATCACAACATGTCCTGTTTTCAATACCAAAATGAGCACTTTGACAGCTCTTGAACTTTATTTTGAAAATATGTTCAAGGCAAGGAGGTAATTAAAAAGCATTGTTAGAAAATTTGTCTTTGGGTAAAAGTAGTAATTTCTCAGAATGCATAGCTTAGACAAATGTCTAGCCTCTGATTTCTCTGTCCTCTTCATCAAGGAAGCATCAAGTGCACAGCAAGCACCCAGCTTCAGAGTCCCAGTGGCCTCAGCTAGAGGAGATTGTTATATATCCTTGGTTGAACACAAACTTCTCTGTTCCTTTACTTGATTTGTCTGAATGAGATCTTAAATCCTAATTACTTATGTTCATCAAGTATAATGTAGCAAATTGAGACAGTAGAAGTACTGAGACTAATACTGTTCTTTCTCTATGTTAACCTGTTTTTCCTGTGTTATCAGAGACAAAGATGATAGGACCTCATTGGATGATATGGTTTGTATGTATTACAGATACCAGCACTATCCATATAAGGCATTCCCAGCATGACAGGTGCACTGCACATTTCCTTTTTGTTGTGATCTTTGTGGCTATCCAATCACAACTTTCGCTCATGTATTTTACCTAAATCTTTGCAGCTTGGGATTTTCTACAGACTTTCTGGGTAGTAAGTTCAGCAGTGTCATAGGACTCACTCTTCAAATTTCCAAACCCTGGCTTTACTGCTTACTCGTAAATTCTATTTTCAGAACTGAGCAGGAGAGGCTTGCCAGGAGTGTCCATCAAAAACCTTTGTGAATCACTGATTATATGAGAGGGAAGACAGATTTTATCTTGGAATTCTTCAACCATAGTTTTATTTTCCCCTAAAAATTGTACCTGTTTCTTAAAGCATGACTACTAGGCCAACACACTCATGCTCCCTTTCTCAACTGCTTTCAAGCATTTGAAAAGAAAATGTGATTCAAAGAAGATCTGCTCACCAATAAAGGCTGATGACCATTATGTCTGCCCAGCAATAGAGGTTGCTTGACAGTCTCTAGATCCTTATTTTACTGGTGGAACCTGAGCTATGGGTTGAGCTTTGCTGTACCTTCTTACTGGTGGGAGTATTTCCACCTCACTGCTGAAATAACTTGTCTATGCTGTTAGTTTTGATGATATAGAGATGTTACCTTTTAAGCACTTTCTTGCAAACTATTTTTTCAGTTTTTCTCAGCTTTATCAATGCTTATTCTGTTCCCCTGCTTTGTTATTCTAATGCAGTAATTCTGAGTGTTATTGCAAACCTGCTTCAGTCTCCCTCTAACACGATCTGTTCTTTGAGTACTTTCTTTGACACTACTGATACCAAGGCCTGCAGTTTATACTCCTTCAGATAAATCTGAATTACGCTCCATATACCCTGTAATGCTGTGAAAGGAATTCTTAGTGCTGATCTCCTAATAACAATGACATGACCATGCGCAGAACATTCTGTTCCCTGCCACGCCTTTCTTGTTCACACCAATTCACCAATAAGACTGTTTTCCTTTTCAGGATCTGCTGGTTCCTAATGCTGAGTCCTGAGGTCTGACCTGTTAGACCTCCCCTGCTATTCACTGGGTGGGACTTAGTTTTTCTTTAGCAGAACAAGGAGTCTTGCCAGTCAATCAGTGTCTGCTTTTGTTCATGCCTCAGTTTTTTAATGACCCAAGTAACTCTAATGCACTTGAGTAGAAGGAAAAAGTTTCACAGCCTTGCTCTGTGTCTTTATTTGTTCTGAGCAAGTTGTGCAATTTGTTACCAAATACTCAAAAAACAAAACAAAACAAAACAAAATACACAATAGTTATGCACCTTCTTCTGTCTCTTCCAAGCAGAAAAATAAAGAGGCAATGTTGATCATGGCAATTTAGAATCCCAAATCTATCTCATTTAAGTATGTGTTTTGATGTGTTCCTCCCAGCTAGGACAGGTCAGCCACATCCCTTATTCAGCCTACCTAATGTGTTTGCCTTTGATACAGAGAAAGTGAAAGATGAGACTGCACACTGCATTGACACAGACCAAACTACGGTCAAAGTCAGGCTGAATACACTCACTGTGCAAGACATGGCTGTGCATGCAGACATGATTTCTTACATCTCTGCTGACTGAACTGTGTGAACTGTACATTAATGGAGTGTCATGGCCAAATAAAGAAGGAATGCATGAAAAAAGGAAAAAAGACATCAGAAGCATAGATGAGCATAAATTGTCTTCAGTTGCTCTAGATGCTATTGCATTTGGTTGTCAGGAAATTACATTTCAACCTTTTCTTGCTTCACTTCTGATCCAAACACTCTAGCAATAACAATATTACTTGGAAAATGTTCAAAATTAAAATCTTGTTCTGGAGACAAAAATGCATTCCTTCTTTAATGGTCAATTCAAAGTTCCTTAGAAGAAGCTTCACACAGGAAGGTTATCTTACAATGGAATTATGTAGTTAGTATTTCTCAATCTTGCTTGAACATCCAGGTTGGCAAGGCCTATCTGCTTAAGACACAAACTGAAGTAAGAAATTGCTTAATCTCTAATCTGCAATTCCCAGCTGGTCTTTCAAAGGATGATAGCTTGAAACGTTACACACCCTCTCAACTCACGACATCCTAATGTGCAGTCAATTGATTTGATCTTTTGTCACTAGAGCTCATGTGTCCACTAATAAAGAGCTCTGCTCATGCCCAAGAAGGGATAATTTTGATGATATTCTGTAGTATGGTTTCTCTGATCTAGTCTTAAATAGAGAATGGCCAAGATCTCTAAGCATCTGATTCTTAGTCTACTCTGTACCCAAATAGCAGACAAGAACCCCAGAAAACTGAAGGACAATGATTAAGGACTTCTCCTTTAATGGTTTTGACCTTCCTCTCTGTGGGAAGTCTCCCATGGGTTCTCAGGATTCTGTACTGAGGATTAACAGTTACATGCTGCTACCCTTGTTCCATTTCTTCTCCTTCATTCACCCCCACTCTTCTCACATTTCCTGCATAAGATTGTCCTTTGCTGCCCTGACTTTATTCCAACCAGAAGTCCTGCAAGAAAAGTTAGAAGGGGTGGTAGCAGATGCTGTACTCAAAGGTATCATCTTACCGATTCAGCTACTGGCAATTGGATCCCAGAGCAGCTGGATTGCAGCTTTTCTGTCTGAGCAGACAGCGTGTCAGACTTGTATACCTTTGTGCTTTTTGTGAATAGATGCAGTTTAAAATTACGATGTTTCTGTAATGACGGTGGGTTGCTTGTGTAAGTACAACTTGGGAAAAGGGAATGAATGTGGAAGGAGAAACACTTCAGTTTTTTTTCAGTTGAACACAGAGTTCAACTGGCAGTTACCCACAGACAAAGCAAAACCTACAAAGGTGTAGACTTGTTATTTCCAGAACAGTATTTGGACTGTATGATGACCAACTTCAATTTGCATCTTACATTTCTGTACCTATAATGTTCCCTGTCTTATTTACTGTCTTTTTAGCTTTTCATTTGAAATATGAGACATTGTGATTCACTGATGTCATCTAATACTCTTACTAGAATCAAATAAGATGTGATGCTAAAGCACTGAAAAAAGCTAAACCTTTTTTCTTGTTACTATTGTAACCTAACATATGACACTAAAACAGTGATGTCCCTGGGTTTATTCTCTTGATCTACAGGTGGTAGTGTTATCCAGACAAAATGTCTGTTAAGGCTATCTACATCTTGGAAGATAACTTCTCTAATAAGGGGTAGCGTGGTCATAGACCTCTTCAGTTTGGAGAACTACCATGACCTCATAACATTCCATAATTCAAATGGTGGTAATAGGGTGTCAGCAACTCCTCACTGTTTCATTACTCTAATTCCTGGAGAGTTGGGATTAATTCAGTTGCAGTTGTCAAGTGTTTTGCTAATTAGACTCTGCAGCTATAAGGTGGCTGATTCAGCAGGAAGCAGAATTCATTTTCTTCAAGACATGCTGGTATTTCTTTTCACTAGCTAAGCTATCCTGTGATCCTCCCTACGTTGCAGAAGCAGGAATGCCAGATATAACTACGGTTCATGCATTCCCAATTAGATCTGATCGATACTGGGGATGCCAGGAACTTGGCTCTCATGCTCCTGTCCAAACTTGAGCTTTGGCCATTAATACTGTAGCTTACTCTAAATTGATTTGTTTTCCTCCTCCTTTCATCTCTTCCCCTTTTCCCTGCAAATTCTTGCAGTGAACCATTTAAATAAATAAGTAAAGACAATTAAAAGCGATCCACACAATACACCCTGCAGCAACTTATTTAACAGATAGCATACATGGAATACGAAATCATCCTCTAGGAAGTCTAATCAGTAGGTTTTGTTTCATCTTTAAGGAAAAGAATGGATAATCTTATTAGGCTATGTTATTGATTTAAAGTCTCAATTGTATTAGGAGCGGAAGGTTTTGTTCAAGAGATCTGCTAATATCACCAGCACAAAAATAAATCCAGAAACTTAAGTAATGAGAATTCCTGTATGAGAAAACTGATCAGTAAAAGATTAAAAGAACTTTCTATAGCTTTACAGAAGGAAAGAGGATATGATTATGTTCTTAGAGAACATTTGGCAAAGGGGCAAAGGCTACTTTTACTGCAAGATGGTATAACACCCAGGATACCACAAAAAAAAAAAAAAAAAAAAAAAAGACTAAAATTAAGCAAAAACAAATAGTGGCATAGCAAGAATGCCAGTTACACTTGCTACACTGAAAGATCTACATAGTAAGCTTATGTGCTACATTATATGGCTTAATGTATATAGAATACCTTAAGGATATCTGCTCGTTAATATGATTCTTGTCAAACTCTTTGGCTTCATGGGCTTCCAAACATGGAATGCCTTCAGGTAACTAGGACTGAATACCAAATGACAGAAAGTATCCATGAGTGGATGGAATGAAAAATATTTCATGTTCTCCTCAGAAGAATTCACTGTGGAAAACTGATTTTAAAGTTTATTGTTCCTCTGAAGTCTTCTGTTTTTTCTTCCACACACAGTGTAAATTCTTACTATTTAATTTTATAGATTACCTGTAGAACAACTCAAATATTAAGGAATTTATGTAATGAAACTGCAGAGTTAGTGTCACTGACAAAGCTACCACCACAGGGCAAGATAAATAAGGATTTCTCTTAACCTTTCACAATCATCTTTTAAAAAAATAAAAAAAAAATTAAAAAATTTTAAAAATTTTAAAAAATCACTTCATCAGTCTCTGAATGTATTTGGAGCTACCAGTGTCCTGCTAACCATGCAAATACACTACTTAACTGACACTAAAAGTTAACCACTTCTCATAGCTCAATAAAAGAAAGTAAGACAAGTAATTATATTAAAATAGAACAATAATTGTTAAAAGTGAGTACAAAATCAGACTGTGCAGTATATTTGGAGTTTACCTGAAAGCAGAAAAAGAAACTGTCACCAATCATCCCTGAAAAATCACATCACTGTGATCCAAATACTCCATTAGATCCAAATACTCCATTAGAGTTTTTGTTTAATTCCAGCAGGTTCCTTCACTGGTAGAAAAATCCTGAAGAAAAAATATTTTTTATACTTCATTTTAGGAAGACCCAAACAGCATCACTAGTTACAGAATATATATTGCATGCACACATACACAGACACATATTTTGTACTAATGTAAAGCAAAATATTGCCACATATTCTGTGCATACATATATATGTTACATACTAGAGCATAATACTCCCTACTACCCAGGTAGAGTGAGGATAGCTATAAAGAAATAAAGTGCCATAAACATCAGTTATCTATTTTAAAGAAAGAAGATAACTATTGCTTCTGGTGTACTGTGTAAGCTGCTGTGGACACAAAACTTGAAAAAAAATTGTCCATTTCATTTAGGATGTGTATCCATCTTTACTCTGAAATCTAAAGAGATTTAGAGATGCTTCTGATATGATAAGGAATGTTTGTTAGGTTGTAGTACCTTAACTTTAGACAAGTGATTAATTGCGGGTAGATGTGCATCCTTTAGGAGTTTTTCTTTATTTGGCTTGTGCGCTTTTGTATTTTTTGTCTTGTTCCATGTTTGGTTGGTTTTGTGGGGTGGTTATTTTTATTGTTTTGGTTTGGGTTTTTTTGGTTTGTTTTTGTTTTTGGGGGGTTTTTTGTTTTTTGTTTTTTGTTTTTTTTTTTTGTGGTGGGAAAAGGAAGCCAAAATCTTGATAAAGATATCTATACAATTCATCTTAAGTAAGTGCATAACTACTGATTTTGTTATTCCTACCTGATTTTTCCCAAAATATGTGCATTAATCTGTTTTCTTCTTTGTTTGAAGATTCTCCTTTTCCTTCTCCATGGATTCTAACATGAGACCAATTTGTTCTCCTATCCTTCACTGAAGCTAGGACTGGTCCCAACAGAACTATTCAATTTTATCCAGAGATGTAGATATCATGTGTTTCTTTATTGCATACAGCTTGATAACCATTTATTGCTGTTTGAGCTAGGACTAGATTTCTCACAACGGAAGACTTAGGAAGATTTTTCTATTTCAACACGTCATAAATCTTTTACTTGTTGAATCTTTTCCTTTGGATACTTCTTTATACTTTGGTCTTCTTTCCGCTTTGTAAAGAGAAAATGCTGATTACATTATTTTCCTTAAGGAAAGCACTCAACATTTTGAAAATGTTTGCCATAAATAATAGAGAAGAAAGTTACTTAGCATATACAAGGTGTATGTTTCTGTTTACTTAGAAGGAAGAAAAAAAATGGTGATTGCATTAAATGGAAAATATCTTAGTTATTGTGGCTCTTCTGGATGCCTGATATGGAAAACATATGAGT
The DNA here is from genome assembly GCF_054131305.1 of Coturnix japonica. Taxonomy (NCBI): domain Eukaryota; kingdom Metazoa; phylum Chordata; class Aves; order Galliformes; family Phasianidae; genus Coturnix; species Coturnix japonica. The sequence continues at coordinate 91,154,684 of NC_140663.1, read as the reverse complement.
GTTTCTTAGTGAAACAGACAAAGGAAATGCAGCCAAACGTCTGTGCTGGAACTGTCCTAGAAGTAGTGGTCTTAGCTGGCAGAACTGTCAACAGTTATGCTATGGTGCCTAATGAGCTGAGGAAAGGATTGGATTTGGTCTGAATGCTAAAAATTTTCAATAAAAGCCATATATGAGCTAGATTATATGTACAGTGAATTTTAAGATTTCATATATACTTGCATATCCATGAAAATCAAGACAATTTCTGTATCCATTTATGAAATTGTGATGGAATGGACATGAGGGACTACTGGATGACTTTACTCTGTTCAGTATGGTAGTATATCAACCTAAGTTTCTGAAAATCTTTGTTACATTTAGTTATACACCACTACTCTGACATGTACTTCTCCTTCAGCAGGGCTTTGTATACTCTACCCCTGATAGCACTGTTAACATGTTTCAGTCCTTAGTAGCTGTGTACTTCTTTAGGTGTTCAGTAGGTGCACCTTCAGATGTATTACTACAGAAACAAATAGAAAAATATCAAGACAACAGTAGGATCCATATAAGTATGATCACTTGTCTGTATAAGAAGTAGCCAACTGTGCAAATCTTGTGAAGAAATACAATAAGGCTTCCTCCAGACTTCTAGATTATGGTTTATATAACAACCTCTATAACTGCAGGATTTATGTTTTTCTCTGAACTCACAAAGTTAATTTGTTGTAGAAGAATAATCCTAAGAAATTACCTTTATGCCATTTTTTTACCACGCTCATTATTTTTGTTCTACTTTGGTGCCTTAATACTATTTCAACTGGTAAACTTGAAAAGTTTTGTGAAAATTTTTCAATAGAAGTAGAGTCTTTTCTGATTTAGAGAGTGTTTAGTGAAAGAAAAAACTTCTGTGTTAATCTAAATAAATTTAGTTATCAGAAAGAATTTTCAAGTCCTTTGTGAAAGATTTTGCAGACATCAATTTTGCAGTCTGTATATGCAACTATCAAGTTAATTCTGTTGTGGATGCTGAAAATTGTTCATGAGACAGTAAATGAATGACTAAAGAATGCTTTTGCAAAATGTATTTTATGTGCCTTTATTTTGATTTTCTTTCTAGGGAATTTGATTGAAACTTTCATATGCATCGTGCAAAAGTCTATGCTGAATACTAGATGCCAAGTGTCTTGAAGCCAGTGAAAATACTATTATTTAGCTATTTTACCTCATCAGCATTCATTAGCGTGACACTGGTACTTGTAGGCAGGTGAAATCTAATCTAATAAAGAGGAAGGAAGAACTGTGCTGTGACAGACTCACACAGGAACATACATTACATCAACTGGATAACCTGCTAACTGTCTTGCCCTTTTATGGTATGAGGGAACCAGTCCCCATAACTGTTGAGAATTATGCCATGTGGATGGCATTCTTGAAAATTATAACATAATGAGTATTCTGCTTTTTAAAACACACTTCCTGAATAGTATTAAGTGAACAGTAATTAATTCTGGTAGGCTCTGAAGGGGATTATGAAACTGCTGTCTAGTCTATCTAATCAATTTATTGCATCAAACACCAAATAAAGAAACAGAAACGGGGAAAAATATTCTGTTCACAAACTTGGTTGTCTTGCACTGTGAATAAAAATATCAATTCCCCAAAGAGGAAGAAAATTGTGCTGCAAGTCTGCTGTAGCACTCATGGTACCAGAGCTAATATAATAAGAATTACTCACGTCATCTTTGAGAAATAAAGGAAGAGTACAAAGGTGAACTAAATGGTCAGAATAAGTACATGAGTTAGGGAAGGTGCTTCTCTGGAACACAGACTTCTGTATGCTGGGGATTTAATCTTGACAGTTTGAAACAGACTCTTTCTCATTTTATGTGTGCCTAGAAGTAATGTCCAAAGTGTGTATTTCATTTTAAGACACTATAATTGCTGCAAACTGTTTGTAATTAGGTCTTATTATGAATATCCTCTTCTGATACTATTTTTTTTTTCTATTGCCATTTGCCCTCCTCCTTTGCTCACTTGCTTATCTCTGCATATTTCCTCTCTGATGTTCACTTACACAGTTCACAAAGCTGAAAACCTGGAGGTCTGTAAGACCTGGAGTCCCCAGTACAAGAGAGATGCCAATCTCTTGGAACAAATCCAGAGGAAAGCCACTAAGATGATCAGACGACTGGAGCACCTCTCCTATGAAGAACGGTTGAGGGAATTGGGCTTGTTTAGCTTGAGAAGGCTCTGAGGAGACCACACTGTGGCCTTCCAATATTTGAAGGGAGCACATAAACAGGAAGGGGAATGGCTGTTTAGAAGGGTGGATAGTAATAGTACAAGGGGGGATGGTCTTAAACTGAGAAAGGGGAAGTTTAGGTTAGATACTAGGAGGAAGTTTTTCACACAGAGGGTGGTAACACACTGGAACAGGTTGCCCAAGGAGGTTGTGGGTGCCCCATCCCTGAAGGCATTCAAGACCAGGCTGGATGTAGCTATGGGCAGCCTGGTCTGGTGGTTGGCGACCCTGCACATAGTGGGAGGGTTGAAACTAAATGGTCATTGTGGTCCTTTTTAACCCAGGCCATTCTATAATTCTATGACTCTATGATTATATGAATGTTACTTGCATTTATGGTCTGAATCCAGGAAAATATGGATGGATCAAAGCCTAACCTTAGCAATAACCAAACCTCCCCTGTTCCACATTGCAAGTACATAAACATTCCCTATGGGACCCTTGAAACTCGAAATCAGTCAGCTGGATACCAAGTTCCCCAGAGTGCTGAAACCTTTTTTTAGCATTCAGAAGAGCAGCTGCCAGCTAGGCTTCCTCTCTTGCTCTTGCTCTAACAACAGCAAGAGTGTGAAGTTAATAAGAAACAATAGTTTTGCCACCATGGACAGGCTTTGGGAGATGCTTCACTTCTTTCTGATGGTTTTCAACATTGAGGAATTTGCCGAGCAGTAATTCAAGTTCTAATCCATAAAGTTAACAGTACTTTTTTTACATTGACTATCTGTGTTTTCTCTTTAAAGTAGTCTTCTCCCCATGGGGCAGGCATCATTTTCTTCAAGAACATACTAGCATAGGTGCTAACAGTAATGGATTGAGTTTCTGGGCAGTTCAGCAACATGAACAAGGAAGCTATGCACAAATCATTCCAGTGAAGAGCTGATGAGTATCTTAGCTTGCATGATGATTTTGCTTCTTTTTATCATTAGCATCTTGACTCCTTTTTCATTGCTAATGCATTGTACTTCACTGTCATAGTTGAAGCAGAACACTAGAATAAAATACTCTCTTTGATAAATTTCATCCACAAGATAAACAGCCTCCTTTCTCCTGAAAAAGGAAAGTGCCTGATAATTAGCCTTCTGACCTGTCTGTCACTGGGACATCAGCAGGCACTTGGAAGTCTTGGCAAACTCCTTAGCAGACAGATAAAGCATTAAAAACTGTTCTGTTTTTCTGTGGCCTTCAATGTTGACAAAACCTCAGTATTCAGACATTCCTGCCTTAGTGTTAACCACTTAAATAAAAAAGAACTTTTTTTTTCTTTAAGTTGTATACTCTAACTTGTGCAGTGTGTCATTTGACCAAGTAAACACAGTCTAAGCAACCTGAAGTGTTCAGAAGGAATAGAAATGGTAACAAGATGAACTACGTTCTGTACTAAAAGAGGTGCAATTGGGCCATCAAAGATCTCACTGCAACTGGAAAAATACATGAACTGGAAAAAAAAGTAGCTTGCTTTTCAGATTTAAGGATGGTCTGACAGAATTGGTAGTAATAAAATCTAAACAAAACACCATTTTGCATGTGAACCGAGTAAATTTGATTGGAAAGTTACTGAATCACAGCATACACAGAAGCCTGAGATCAGTGTGCTGTGGCATGGACATATGGCTTCAAGCTGTTTGAAGTACAGTAATCTGGCATACAATTCCTCGTGTACTATTACAAAGAATAATCTAAGAAGTTCTATATGAAAAATGAAATTAAAATGCCTACATGGCAATAGGAAAAAAAAAATAATAAAAAATTGAAGCAAATCTCTCTTATCATACTTCAGAAATACATCTATACCTATACATCTGCCTATTTTTGATACAACTATAATGCCCACTACATTTGGTATTTTGTTCCAGTGGATAACTTGAAGGTTCCTTCAAAATATCTGACAGAAGCCAGCCTGAATATTGTCTAGCCAATCATCTAGTGCATGCACTGAGACCTAACTTCACTATCTTTTTGCTGTCCAGGCTTTTTAACTTCCCAGAAAAGCATTTGAAAAAACAACTTTTAAACCTTCCAGCCAACTGCATTAGGTAGTCAAAGGATTGCTCTGATAATATAAGATTCTGGCTTGAACACAGCTCATTCTGGCTTAAGGTATGATGTCCAGATAAACAAGAGGATGTAATACGTAAATGTTTGTGGGTATCCATTTCACCTCTCCTACTACCTTCCAAAAAAATTATTTTATACCTTATGGTTTGAGGTTTCAATAAGTCTGGGTCTGTTAGGAGGTTGAAGTCTTCATTACTAGTTTTCTGTGGAAGCTGTACAAACTGTAGACACTTTTTTTCTGTCATCTCTGAAAAAAAAAAGAGAGACAGAATATATTTTTAACTTAATTCAAAGTAGAAAATAATTCAAATGGTAAAATAATCTAGGGTGCCTTAGAATAGTTAAAAACTGGCCTTTATTAGAGCATGAAAGCACAATTTTATTGGCTTACTTCAGAAATTATCAGTTACCATTAAAAATATCGTCTTATAGTATATTTCAAAGAATTCTATTACCTGTACCATAATATCTCAGCTGGCAAAAAGTTTATTTGATATATGTATATTGCTTTATTGATTTGAACATTACTCCATGATAGATTTATTCATTTAAATGACACCAAAAGTGTTAAATATAAGATTTCAGATGAAAAAACATTTTTTACTGGCACAGTGGAGAGAGGGAAAAAAAGCAGCATATAAAAACTGGGCATAAGCAATCAACAGTTGTGAAATGAGGCCAAATTAGTAAAGAAAAGCAGTCGCTGGAGCTTCAGCATGCTGTTCGTTTTCCAATCATTAAAAAAAAAAAGAACAAGAAAAAGCATGGAAGACTGAAAGCCTTGTTGGGAATTTTTCACTGAAGTGTTTGTAAGAGTATACTTTATTGCACTGTAAAAAAGGGAGGTTTTCTCCTACATCCAAGGAAAGCACGCTGCACTGTTTGCCACAGTTCTGTCTTCTTGTGTGCACTTCTAGGGAACACAGATGTGTAATTCATCATACATCATGCTGTGTAGGAGGGTTGAAAAAAAATTCAATATCTGTGGTTTTGAATGTTATCTTTCACAAAGCCTGAATGACTTTTAGAGTTAAATTTCTTCAGTTTGCTGATAGAGACAGAGGCCAGATCTTCCTTGCATGCATAACAAGATGAAGAGCTGTTCAGTTGTGTCCGTAGGAATTACTGAAAAGAGGTATATGTCAGATAACAGCTAGATATGTACAACACACTGACTTCCTTTGCTTTTCTTCCTTCTGTATTTTTTTTTTTTCCTCTTACGTCTTTCTCCTGGTTTTCTGTCACCACTCTGCACTTCAACAGTGACCACATGGTGTCATTCAGCTTTCTTACTATCTTCTAGCTCCCATCTCCTCCTTACATCCTTCTTGTTATTCTTATTGTTCCAGGGATTTCCTATTATTCATATCTAGTCTGTCATGATGTAAACTAGTCAATTAAAGTTTTCAAATGGACAAATATCTATTAGCTAAAAAAGATAGATAGACAGCTTTTGGAGAATAATCAGGATTCAAGATGCCTGGTGTATAACTCTTTGTGTTTCTTCTTCTTCTTTGCTGGTCATTTGTCTTCAGCAGCCAGGCAAATGACATTCAGGAGATGGTCAAGAAGTATAGACTTGTGATGCGTAACAATGAATAGACTACCGGAATCAAATACAAATATTTCTTATGTTTATCAGAGTAATACAAACAAATGCATTCAAAAATGATATCCTTTTCTTCAGGTGATCAGATCAAATGCACAATGGAAGTAATTGGTTGCTTTTCTGTTTTTCTTTTATTTTGCGTTTGTATTTGTTTTTGTTTTTTAATAAAAGTAATGATGAATGTTTCACCAAAAATTGTTTTTTCTGTTCATGGTTGTCACTCAGTATCTGACTGAAATACCAGACTACTATATCATTGGTTACTTCACTGACATTTAATTGAAAGTCAGCTGAAATAGTAAAAATATTGGAGCTTTATCACATGGATCAGAAATTTCATGGCAGTTTCATTGGAAACAATGAAGTATGTTGTTTAGAATTAGAATAGGTTTCATGGGTGACATGGTAAAAGTAGATAGACTAGTAGTTTGGAAGTAGTCATACATTACTAATTCTTACATGAACTTCCTGTCTAGGCTACATCAGACATGATACACCAAACAGTATCAGTGGGAGAGTATAGTATGTTATGGTTGATTTGACACTACCTGCTAGCAGTGGCTCTTTATTGGAAAATCTTGGCTTACAGGAAAATGAATAGGTTGCGTTGTTTTATTACTTTGCCCATGATGTCATGTAGCAGTAGCTCAGAAGATACAGGGAAGATTGTTAATTTCTGTTTATTGTTGCTAGAACTTTGCATGACCATAAGTATACAACATATTCAGAGTCCACAAAGATGGGAATGCATCAATCAAGGTACATTTTTGCTGTTGACATCTTTGAGCACCTCTCAATTTACATCATTCTTCACTGACTTTTCTCCCTCTTATTTGTCATCAGTTGTGGTCTATCCAAACACAGGTTTGCAAATCTGATGGACATGTAACCTTTACTTCTATATACAGATATGTGAATAGCACACTCTTCTGCTGGAGCATCACAGCCATAGTCAGCAGTCAGCATTTAATGTTCTTACACAGAGGAAGACAGAAATTTATTATATGAATTGGAATTAAATCTCGCAGGTGCCAACCCGTAGTTCACTGAAACTTCATGGCCAGCAGCCATGGAAATTGAATATCTCCTGAATAGGATGTTAAATTAGCAGGGCTGCTGAAGCAAGCTTGCTGATACAACGTTGTCGTATTTCAGTCTGTCAGAACAGTTTCGTGAGTGCTTTTGACAACAAGAACAACAAAAAAAAAAGATGAATTTCACATGACAGATCTCTTGTTTAGAGAGATGCGGGGTGATTAAGCTGTTAATACAGTTTTTATATTATTCCTTTAGAAGTATTCAAAGAGTACTTCTTTAAATACAGCTCAACATTATGTGGCAAAGGTTGAGGCACCTGTGCAGCAGTGAATGAAGACTATCTAAATATGAATGACTAATTATCAGGGAACAGGAAAACACTAGTTTTCTTTCATAAGTAAAATGGCTTCATCCTATTCAGAATAATCTGTTGGGAAAATAATTAGCATAAAGAAGATGGAGTTTTGATAAGTAACTTTGATGTTCATAATTATAGTAATTTTTGTATAATTTATTTCATTTGTGCTCATGTTTTATTTCAGCTTTCCCTTTCAGTAGTAAAAGCTGATATTAAAATTTAGACTAAACCTATCTAGATGTAGGCAGAAAAACTGTTCTTCATATGATAACAGTAGATTTAGCACAAACTTGCTGTTAGTATTTCTTTCCATCTCTCTGAATTTGTCTTTCCTACTACAACAAATCATTCAAATAATTGTCAGGAACAATCAAAAAGTATCAAATTTAACATGGCGTGGAACCAAACTCTTTTCACTTCAATTGTATAATTTCAATTTTTTTTTTAATTTTTTTTTTTCTAGATAGAAATGCATCATTCAAAGCATGAACAAAGAGATGCAATATTTAGACTGTTGTGACATCTGAACAATGAAGGAGGGGCTTCTTGGCTTGATTAGTACATATGAAGAAGTTATGTCTGCCACAAGGCTCTGAAGAATGACAGCCTGTACTGTATAAGCTCTTGTGCTTAGCGATAGAAAAATCTTGTTATTCTGTTCTTTCTATAAGGCTCTATAACATCTCTCAACTGAGAAATCTAATTTCTTACACAGAATTTCTTTACCCAAGAAATGGGGGAAAAAAAATAGTTCCGACATTAGTAATGCTTTTCAGATCCATTTAAATATGAGTCTATTGAATAATTGCCACATCCCTCCTCCTGTTTGCTATCTAAAGAATTAACTACTGGGTTCTTCTACTAGCTAATTTGGTGTTAAATGGCTCATATTGTTCCTCCTGTCAGGGAACAGCATTGGCAGCAAGGCTTTATTTCTCTTCTTTTCTGTTAATTCTAGTGTTTGCATGCATATGTTGTGTAGTGGGAATGCTTGTGTTTTGGGGTACAAAGGCACACTGTTTTAAAATAGTGTAGAGCTGTGAAGTACATTCTATCTTTTTTTTTTTCCAGAATTCTACCATATAGAAGAGGTGAACAGTCTTCTCATAGATTGTGAGGGTAAACTATACACCCAGTTGTTCCCAGCAACTTGAGAGATACCTCTTTAGTTGCCTGATTATGCTACAAGAAATACAGAAGTGTTTGAGGAAGAACTATTTGTCCTGTTGTAATAACGGAAGACTTTCTATGCAGTTATAATCTTGTTGTGCAAGAGAGAAAGAATATTGGTCTGTAGCTTCACCACATACCTACAAATTCGAACAAATCAGAGAACTCATGGCAGTTCCATTGCAGACAGACTATATACTGATGATGCAAGCAGGAACAGGTTATAAAGGAGAAAGGTACTTAGAAAAGCTGCACAGATGTGAAGGGGTGGTGTCAGAAAAATTCAGTTTCAACTATAGCAAAGACCCATGAGAGGCATAGGACAAAAAATGTTTCTACAAGTGCATTACAAGGTAACCCAGACCACTGCACTTAGTGCCAGGGCTCAAGGAGGAGAGATACCTCTGGATATTGATCAAGTCAGGGACAACTGGACCAATACAAGTTCATGGAAGCATTCAAGGGTGATAATTACTTGGTCTTCGAAAAAGGTCAAGTAGAATTTCATCCCAGTCACCCCTTACTTCAGTCCCATGGATTGAAGTCCCAGGATTGAGTGAACAGGAATAGTCCTGATAGACGAAAAAAGGGAATAACACACCTGTACTTGATTGATCATATCTAGAATACTGCATCCAGTTCATGCCTGTCTGTTAAAAGAAACTGTAGAAAGTTCAACAGAGTACCATCAACATGGTCAAGGGCTGGCACATTCACCCTGTGAGGAGAGGCTCAACCCTCCAGGACTTGTGCAGACTGAAAGTGAGAAATGACTGCTGTGGTGTACTTAAGCTGCCTGCTTATACCTAAAGAATGGTAACCAAGGAGGAAGATCAAGGCTCTTCACAGAGCCTGGAGAGTAAGAAGAGATTGGCATGTGTTCATAAGAGGTTCAGACAGGTGATGTATGTGAGAAGAAATATTTTCCTTGTGAGGACAGGCAGCTGGTAGAGCAGTTTTGCATGGAAAGGCTGTGCAGACTCTATGGTTTAAGGTCTTCAAGACCCAGCTGGACAAAGTCCTGAGCAGCCTGCATGAGTTTGAACCTGACCCTGCTTTGTGCTGGATGACAGACCTCCAATGGTACCTTTCAAACTGATTTATCCTATGGTCCAAAATATAGAGTTTGAAAAGCTCAGTCATAAGAAATCATACATATATTGATTTGTTAATAGGTGAATTCCATGAAATTCAGCATTTCTGTGGTCTTGATATATTTTTATTCATTGCAAATTGAGTACTTCCCCAAAATGTAATAGGAATAACAGGAGGCTAGAAAGATGTGGTAAATTTTTGATACATTTTCAAAAATTTGATTCTATTTCTGTTCTTTTTTTTTTTTTTTTTTTTTTTGGATTATTTAGCTTTCTGGGCATCACAGATTAGGAAAATAAAAAGTTCTATTGAAGACAGATTCTTTATAGTTTACTTTCCAGGAAAATAAACAAACAAACAAACAAACCCCATATTTTCTTATATTCTGTTTCCTATGTATTAGAATAAAGGACTTTCTGTCACTCTTCATAGAAGTCTACTGTTAAAAAATAAGTTCATGAAAATTGAATTAACATCCTTAGTAATCCAAATAGTTGCTATTTTGTTGTTGTTGTTTTATTTTTGTTCAGTTGCTACTGTAAGCAGTTTGCAGTGACTTGCTACTACCCTCTATCTCTTCCCTATATAAAGCTGTCATCTCAGTAAATTATCTGGACCTTTAAAATAGGAATGTCACCCCATTTCTATACAAAATGCATTTTTAACTTTCTTTTGAGGTATACATACTCAGGATACTTCTGCAGAACATTCAGTTCTATTTTGGCATTTTTGATGTTTGAGGCAAGAATGCTTTGATAGCACAGCTGTTTTCCTAGTTGTTCCAAATTCAGAACTCCAGGGATAAAGTTTAAAAAAAAAAAAAAAAAAAAAAAAAAAAAAGGAAATATCTTTAGGGCAGTAGACTGATATCAGGATTCTATTTAGTAACAAATAATTGGTGAGGCCCACACTGTATTTCCTGTGGTGAAGAATAATTTCACAGTTAAATTTTTTTAATAGAATGAAAAACTGAAACAAGGAAAATCTTAATCTGATTGCAATTCAGTCAACTTAATTTGTCAATTCAATATATTTTGTTAAGAAATTAATGATAAATCACCAACTACATTGTTTTTGTAATTTCAGCCGATGAAGTTACTGACACCAGTGTAAAAGCAATACAATGCAAAATATAAAGCCCAAAAATTCTGTTCATTTTCATTAGTTGAGTTGAAAAATGAAAATGTATGACAAATTGACATATGTGTAAATAAAAGCATTTTCAGGGCAACTAGTTAGTGAGTATGACAACAATATAAGAGAAATAAAGATAAGACAAAATGTTTCTAACATTGACCAAGATAGCAGGAAGAATTTGAAACTGATGTGGCAAATGGCCTTCTCTATAAGCTGCTTCACCACATCCATAATCCATTGCTTTCATTGGCTGTGCATACTGAACCAGAATCAATAGTTGCCCCACAGCTGAGAGTAGTCTTCAGTCACACAGTGTTTTGACTGTCAAGAAATCCAATAGGTAGAAAAGGGAGCTGTCATGTCTGTTCAGTTTCATTTGTCGGATTCTTCCCCTTTCTCAGTCTCCTAATATTTCTCCTAGATAAATTTTATTTCTACCTTCATATAATCTCTATTTCTATGCGTCCATTTCTCTTTTCTCCCCAAAAATTTCCAGCTTGTCCAAGACACCTGCACAGTAATTACTTTATCACCTTGATTTATCTTTTCTCCAAATCCTTATATTTTAATATTTCTATATCAAAATTACCTCTTTCTTTTAATTCAGCATTTTAATGTTATGCTTGTAATAGCACTTGAACTTCTAAAGTAAAAGCATTATACTCCTTCAATCTACATTGGTCAAATTTAATTGTATTATTTGATTTTTGGAAATGTTTATTGCATATGTTTTTTTAATGCTGTTTTATAAGTAGGATGATGTCTTTTAGACTATATTGAGACATCAGAATGGTCTGTTATTTTATCAGTCAGGAAAAATTCTGTAAAAGGCTGTATAATGTAGCTAATTGGAATAATAGATATTAGTTTCTTGCTTTGTTTCGTTGTAGTTTGTTTCTTTGTTTGCTTTTCTGTGCACTGTTTCAGTTTTACAAAAAGTGATATAATTTAAAGCCCTCATGCTTAAGGGCTGTGAAGGAAAATAAAACCACACGTAAAAAAGCTAATGTAGCATTATGCAGCAAAACACAAACAGGAATACTTCATGCCTAGAGTTATTTTTCAGGCATTCTGTGCTCCAGAAATTCCAGAATAGTTTTAGCCCTGTTACAGAAAACATGTGCTGTAATAAAGAGGTGTGAAATTTGAAGTAAATCTACAATGCAGAGAAAAATCATATATTCATAGAATTACAGAACAGTTTGGGTTTGAAAAGTCTTTAAAGACCATCCAGATCCAACCCTCACATCATGGAAAGCCACCAACTAGATCAGGCAGCCCAGCGCTCCATCCAACCCGGCCTTGAGCTCCTCATATAATGGAGCACCTACAGCTTCTCTAGACAGCCTCTGACAGTGTCTTACCACCTTTTTGAGTAAAGAATCTTCTGACAGCTAATCTAAATCTCCTCTGTATTAGTTTGAAGCCATTGCCCCTTGCTCTACCACTACAGGACTGCATACAAAGTCAGTCTCCATTCTGCTTATATACTCCCTTTAAGTACTGGAAGACCACAATGGAGCCTTCTCTTCTCCAAGCTAAACAAGTCCAGCTCCCTCAGCTCATTTTCATATGAGAGGTGTTGCAGCCCTTTAATCATCTTTGTGGCCCTCCTCTGGACCCATTCCAACAACTCAATGTCTTTCTTATACTGGGGGCCCCAGGCCTGGACAGAGTACTCCAGATGAAGCCTTACAAAGATAGCGAGGGGAGCAATCACTGCCTTGCCCTACTGGCCACTCCAAAATATACACAGGCAGAGAAGACAGTGTCTTTGACTGCAAGGTTCTGAGAGTACTACCTGTCAAAAATATTTAGCGATTAGCCTTGCTGAATATCTAAGGTAATAAAAATTGCACAGTATAACAACATTGTAGTCTCATAGCAAACCATTATTTTTCCTGATAACAAAAGATAAGAGATTCTTCTACCATGAGTATGAATTAATATAATTTTTTTCATGATAAAACATCATTAATAACGTATTTTCAATATATCTACTCTAGTTTAAACTTCCATAGAGCTGTATTTGAATCCTTAAGATAAAATTGAGACAACTCTTCTCTTAAAAGCAGTAATATTTTTCTATATAAACAGCTGCCAGAAAGCCACTATATTTTGATGTGTCTGTGTACCATTACTGTCATAGCCTGCATGCTGGATCTGATTGTAGATTTGTATTTGTGGTTGTCTTTTTGGTGGTAAATACCTCTTCCTGAAACAATTCTGAGATGCTTATATATGAAACAAGGGCTTTCACCTAGGTGATTCAGTTTTCTGTTCTGCTGTACTTATATTTGTCACAAATTAAAATATGGTGTCATCAAATTCATGATGCACCAGGAAACAACTTCTGTTGCTCTAATTTTCACAACCCACAAACAGACACAACTGGTTGAGTGAACTCCAACCTGCATTATGCACTTAAGCTCAGAAAATTAATCAAGACCCTGTTACAGTAACTTGTCCCTACACAGAAGCTATAAATTTAGAGATGCATTTTGTATTAGAATTTGACTCTACCTATCTTTCAAAGCAATTCTGAATTGCATGCTGTCAGACTGAACAATCATTTCAAATTACATGATTTATTATCCTTCTGTCTCCCCTGATTCAAAAGAAGGAATCTATTGATTTTTTTTTTTTAGGCCAATATTTATTGTGGTGTAAGGCATCATGATTGCTATTAACTGTGATACTGTATGGTCAGTGAAATAGCCAGTGTTATTAGTTAATGTGCAAGCAAATATCGACCAGTAATTTTCAAGAATAAATGTAATGGTATGAGACATGAGGGTTTATTCAGCATTTTATTTTAACAATCCAACAACTGGAGAAGATCTAGGAGTAGGAATCCAGCTATCCATTAAAATTTATGCTGTAATTTTCATCCACCTAGATTTGGCAAAATTGGTCTTGAACCAATGGTCTAATGAATTTGTCTTTAGGAGAAAATCAATGATATGCAAATATTTATTGAGTTGTCATCGACTAAGAAAAGCACCTAAAAGATTTAACAACAACAACAAAGAACAAACAAACTAACAACAATGTTTCTAATTCAAAGAGGAAAGCTTCTCTGCTATTTCACTAGAAACTGAGTTTGTAACTGATGTCTTTTAGAATTTAAACCTGGGAAACTGAGCATCAGATACATATTCAGACAGCTTAGCTGTTCTTTTTAACAGACGCCACGTAAATTCTATGACAGGGAGAACATACTACTTTTACTCTGTGCATGTGAGAGTATCTGTAACTCTCCTTCTGCCATGTACCACTGCAGCAACAGGCCTGTCAGCCTCTCGCAGTAGAAACTTACAGCCTGCTGGTTTTCAGTGGCATGATGTTCCTTTGCCTGAGTGAAGGCAATACCTCATGGGTTGCTTACCTGAGGTCAACAGTAATTGTTTTTATTATTTATTATTTTAACAGAGATTAATGCAGTTGGTAGCAAAATAAATAGGATTTTCCTGTTGCTATCAGAAAGCCACAGGCCTCAGGTTTGCCTTGGGCTGATCTGACTTTCAGAGGTGCCTGGATGCTAAGTTAATGGTTATGTCTTGTTCTGGAGAAAAAAAAAAATAATAAAAAAAAAGCCTAGATCTAAACTAACATAAGGAAAATCATACTTTTCTGACCAGATAATTATATACTTAAGTAAATCTTTAGTACTAGAGGGATTGTTTATTTGACAGTCTCCTTTCAGGAATAACTAAGGTCCTTTCTCAAGTCTGAGCCCTAGTATTAGATTACGTTGTTAAAGATCAGCAAGTGAGATCAACAAGTGAGAACTATTTGATACCTACCTTGTATCACACAGAAAATGGTGAAATAAAGCAGAAGAATAGCTGACCTCTTTACTGAAAATAAAATTATTTTTCTGATAATGTTAATCTATACCATAAAAAGTGAAAGATTTATTATCAAGTTACTAGGAAACACAAAGTACTCAATTAAGATCTGTGGTTGCATGTTTTTAATTCTTCATCACAGGCAACTCTTTCATGAATCACTCATAATTTACAAAATACATTATGAGACTATGCATAGCATTCATTTTCTCAAAGAAGGAATTAGAAGGAAGTCAATTATTAGAACAGAATTTATATTATTAAAGAAAATTATTTCCCATCAGTACTGTCAGTACTTCTCAGTGTGAAATTAGATACAGAGTAGACATATTCATTTTTCGTTCCTTTTGTTTTAATTAATGATGTCACATTGTAACCCAGTCACTGTGACTACATTAGCCATTGAAGGACATGGTGGAGGCTGTGCCAGGCCCTAGGGACAGCTGAGTTGAGCTGGGTTTTGCAGGCACCCCATGGCCAAGTGTCCACAACCCAGCCTAGCTGAGCTTCAGATATGGGAATGCCACAGAGGGAAGGGCTGAAAGCCCCAGGCTGTCCTTGAGGGATGCAATCTCCCAAGGACAGAGGGCTACAGGGCAGTTATCACCCTCCCCTGGGAACAAAGAGAGGGCAGCAGGAGAAGATGGAATAGTGTATAATGGAATTGTGAGATTGACAACAATAGACAGAAGGGGTAAATATCAGGAAGATATTTTAGTACATGTAGCTACTTTGAATTATGAATGAGGCCTTTCTGCATTGGATAGCTGGAGATATTTGACAGCTAAAATGCTAATCAGGCAAGCAGTGAATGACACACTTCCTTTGCCCATAACGATATTCTGAATGTAAGACTATTTACCACAGGCACTACATCTAATTTACATTACACTAATGTGTATAACTACTCATTAATTTGTTAGCAAATTTAAACCTATATTTTGGAAAGTACATATGCTGTGATAATTCTCCCTTTCTGCAACTAAATGGTTAAAGTAACCTTTTCCACCAGATAAGTTATGTAGTAAGGACTCTTCTGACATATCTTGCTGCATGTTCCCATGTATTCTTTGAAACGCAGCAAGACAAATTTCTTGTAAGTATTACAAATATTTGACTTCCTCGCTAACTCCAGAGCATATATCCTTGCAATTTGCTCAAGAGACAGGAAAACTACTTTATAACGCAGTATCTGAGGCACAGAAACTGTTATTTAAGAGTTCATGGAATTTCAGTAGCTCAGTAGTTTGTGCAGCAGAGTGGGGAAATGAAAGCTTGGTACTGTAAGACTCAAGGTTCAGATCTGTACTGTCCTTAACAGAGAAGCTTACTCATAAGGGTGTGCATTCATAACAATGATCAGAATACCAGCTAGGAGTTTTGAGAAGGAGTGGATCTTAAAAAGACATTGCTTTTGAATTATCATTTGTTCAAGAGAAGTTCACAGTCTGGTATTATGTAGTCAACTGCAAATGCAACTACAATGTACCTGTCTTCAGAACCCCTCATATGAGATAGTTCATGTCCAAAAAAATCATCTGCCTGTCATAAAGAGGGATGTTTTGTGCACTGAAATTTGGTAGTTTTTTGTAGCACTATGGAGGTAAAAAAATATCTAGCATTGACAGAAGCATTAAGTCACTGTTGATAAGAAAACATAATATCCTCATGTTGACAAGGTCTCTGGTGGTTGTGCATGACTTCATAGCTGACACCATCACTCTTCATCCATCCTTTCACCAGATTGCTTTGCTGA
Organism: Coturnix japonica; assembly: GCF_054131305.1. NCBI lineage: Eukaryota > Metazoa > Chordata > Aves > Galliformes > Phasianidae > Coturnix > Coturnix japonica. Next base: position 91,138,328 of record NC_140663.1, on the reverse strand, counting down.
CTGCACAGAATCAAATGGTTTTTCTTTCCCCTCACTGTGAAAGACACCCTCACATTGAAAGACGCAGATTCTCTAAGAATCATGGTGAAAAATATCAAAAGTGACTTTCTGTCAGGCCCCCACACACAAATGCAAAAGGTATACTAGTAGAATGCATTTGCTAATAGAATATTCCTTCTTTTTCACTTTGAAAGCTATTAAGTGTAACAGATGGCAGTACCATCAAACTAATGTAAGATAAGGGACAAAGGCTCATACTGGAACACCACTGAGCTGACTGATAATATTTATGGATCTGAAGACTATTTTTCTTTTTCTTTTTCTTTTTTTTTTTTTTTTTAAATGAACTTGATTCCCTTAATCAGAGAAGAGTTACTTTGAAAGAGGGTCTTTTGTCATCTGGAAGTCATCTGGAAACCATTCAAATGTCACAAAAGTCAAATTAAATGACTGGTCTTATTTCCGGTATGATATATTTCAAACCATGAGATCTCTTCATAGTAGAAGAAATTCTGGACTTTTGTTTACAGAAGAAGTGATTATTTCAAGAATTATCAGGTAAGAATTCTAAAGACTGAGTGAGAGCAAGCTGGAGGGGTTGGAAGAATCCTTTGGGTGCAAATATTGATTCACTTATTTGTCTTGCTTTCAATCCTTATCACTTAAGTAATGACAAGTAAGATTTAGTCATCTAAATTTTAGAGAATTGGCAGGCCACCTTTTTGTTTCAACAGAGCTGTTATTATGTATCTGAGACAGAGACTAGACCATCTAGACATACATCCAAGATGAGTGAAAATGTTATATTAAAACCACAATCCTACCTCATCCTTAATACACCTTGCTAAAATATTTTCCATACTGTAATTGTTGAGTTTTATTTTTCATATTAACCTCACTGATGGAAAATGATGGATGGGACACTGTAAGAACTTTAAATTTCGACAAGTAAATCAAATATCTTTGCTACAGAATCCAATCTGGAATGTAAACCTATTAGCTTTTTAGGATATCTCGCCAGTAGGAAATTATTTAATCTATTTATTTTAATTCTTCTGCCTGTAGGACATCTCTCTATGTCTTGGAAATAACATTTGACAAGGACTTCAAGATTATAATGTTAGGATTATAATAATAATTAGATCCATTTGCAGCATTTCCTAGTCATATTAAAATATAACAGTACTGTAGTAAGAACAATTCAGTGCTTGGAAGAAAGGGCCTGATTGTCCTTTTATGGTTGGTGCCAGATTCTCAGGTGGTGTAAATCAACATAGCTTCCAAGAGCTGGATAACTTGGCTCCTGTTCTTTATACATACTTTGTTTACAATACTAATTCCAAAGCATTGTGATACAAATTCTTCCCTTGGCAAATATATTTTTTTTCCATTTACAGGTTTTATTTCCTGAACTCTGTTTACACCAAAATTAAAATGAAAGGATTCTCTTTTTTACCTAAGCCTTAGTTTAATCAGTCAACACGTAATGCTGATTTAACACCAATTTTACTGGAAAAGGAGGGACCTTTTTAATTCTATATTGTCTCATGATAAATGCTATAGACCCTTTGGAAGTAGTGGTGATGTTAATTTCTCAAACAAACTAATAAGTGTGAGACATTATTTTCAATTCCACAAATATTGATATAGCCATTATAGTAAAATGGCCTTTTGTTTGAGGTCTGTCTAGGAGGCTTTTTGTATATTTGTTCATTCATGTAAAATGAAACATTGAGAAGAGGCTCAGGGGAGGCCTTGTCATTCTCTACAACCAACTGAAAGGAGACTTGTGAAGAAGTGGGGATAAGCCTCTTCTCCCTCATAACTAGTGATAAAATGAGAGGAAGTGGCTTCAGGTTTTGCCAGGGGAGGTTCAGGTAGGATATTAGAAAAAATTTCTTCTCCAAAATTTCTTCTTTCCTCCAGTAGTCAAGCACTGGAAAGAGCAGTCCAAGGAGGTGGTTGAATCACTATCCTTGGAGTTCTTTTCCAACCTTGATGATTCTATGATTGTATGAAATCTTCCAGAAGATGTAATGATGGAAATCGCTGAACTTTGGTTACTTGTGTTCCATCTAAACTCACTGACTAGTTTCTCTTTCATAAATCTTTCCTGGTAATAACAATTTATTTTACAGATCTGTCACTGTCTTTATTTAGAAACTGAATTTCTTATCTCCCAATTCAGAGTCCTTCACGGCTTTTAATTTAGGTACAATCCAATTCTGTAATTTTTGTTGCAGTTACGATTGTTTACTACATTTCTTCCTTCCTGAAAACCTTTTATGTATTTTCTAATTCTTTCTAAATAGCCACCTGTTTCCTGAGGTAAAAGGGTGGCTGTTTCTCTCCTTTCCTCCATTCTGTTCTGTTGCACGCAATTGCTTGTTTGTTTCACACTATCTGAAATTCACTGACACATTATGGCCCCAAGCATCTACTTCTCCCCTTTGACATTCAGGTAGGCTGTTTACAATGAACTGCTTGCTCAGTCGAGTGCATATTTTCTCCTTTATACCAGAAAAATATTTAGCAATGAACAAAAGTTGACCTAATGTAAATAGATAGCAACTTAAAAATCTACTTTTTCCCACAGCTGATATTAACTTATCCTCAATTCAAGAGCAAGCCTTTTCAGCTTGAGGCTTCTAAACTCATCAATGAAGTCTACCTAGAAAGCAAGTCATCATATTGACATAAAAAAGGCATGACATGACATCCACAATAACATATATTAATCCTAAAGGATAATGATGATTGTGGAACATGCAGTGTATTAACTGTGGGAAGTAAGGTCTCCCTCGGCACATATGACTCTGCTGGGATCATTTACAACCTTTTTGTTCTTTTCACATGCTACAGCACTGAAGTAAACCATAGAGAGCAGTGTGACTGTCAAAAGCATTATCACATTTTCATTGTAGTTAGACTAGAACTAAGATTGCTAAAGCATACTCTTAAGCTACTGGAGCATTTTGGATAGCTTAATATGACATCGTAAGCAACATCCAAAATAAAAAATTAAGAACTCTAACTTACCCCAAAGGACTTTTAAGTGCTTTTAATTATTTGGCCAGTTTCTTTCAACTGATGATGTCTGCAAAATGTTGTTGTGAGATGAACTATGACCTCAGTTATTTACAAACACTTTTTCCTAAGGAAATTTTCTTGAAATAATTATCTTACTTCTTTGACCTCCCAACTGAAAGACAATCTCTGACACCATGAAGTTATTAGATCAGAAAACAGTGCATTCTCTTGTATTTGAATGCACATATCACATTGTTTGCAAAATGTTATGTAGCTATAGGAAGAATCTGCAAATTTCATATGCTGTAGGTGAAATCTCATTTCCTTATCTTGAGCTGATGGAAAGACTGATGAAATACTAGTTTCTTTCACTGTTCACCCCCCCCCCCCCCCAACTCCCCCTCTTGGAGCTGCTGATTTGCTGATTTACAAAGTCCTACAAATCATCACCATTTAAGAATATAAACTTGCAGTGCAGTTTTGCTACTCAAGCACTTCAGAAACTGATTGTTATGGCTTTTTGGCATTTGATTTCTATGAAGCAGAACTGAAGTCACTGTGGTTAGAGATGAGAAATCCAAGCTTGGTAGGGAATATTAAAAGATATAGTAAAAATAATAACAACAATAATAATAATAATCTGCAAATTTCAAAGGGTTTCTCTGTAGCTGTTCTAATGAGCTAAGTCATATCTCACTTTGTGAGACCAACTTTCCCCTATTCCTGCATAAGAAATATTCCACAGCTTGAATAGTAGATATATTTGTATAGACTTAAAGAATTACTTATGTATTTAAATTTTTATTTTTATCTTTTTATTGTCTGATAATAGTTCATGGGAAGGATACAGACAAAAGTGACTATTAACCCAACCCACCCCTATTCTAACTCCTTAACTTGCAGATTACTGATAATGTCCTTAGCCTACTAATGTGTCTTGTCTTCTTTCCATGGGAAAAATGTACTGGCCAGCTGGAAATGTCATCAAATTGTTCCTATAGAAGCAAAAATAAGTTAGTTGGAATAACAGAACAAGATGATGATGTGTGGTTATTGTCTCTTGACATACCTCTCATAAGGCTTTGTAAAATGCCTCATGTTAAACAACAGAGGAGGTAGGATGTGGATTGATGTAGAAGGCTGGGACTGCAAACTCTTATCTCTCTAGCTTCTCTTATACTAGGTAAGTGGTCAACAGTAAAAGAAAGAACAAAATGACTGCTGTGATGCCATCCTCCAGAATGCTGTACTACTCCCTGCTGACTTCTAGATTCCTAGAACTGCCTGACCAGAGATCAGTAATGCTTCTTTTAAAATATTCACATATTCTAAAAAATTATCTGAGGCTTTCCTGTCCCATATGACATGAAAGATCAGGATTCACTTCCTAGGGATAATAATTAATTTACTTATTTATTTATTTTTTTAGTGCATATAGCCTTTGACTATGGCAGATATCTTCGATAATCATGATTTTAATGTTAAATTTGAGACTATAATGAGATTTTGGACTTTTTTTTGATACTTACCATGTCAGAAGGGAAAGAAAGTATAGAAAAAAAAATGCTAAATTGTACTCTTGTGAATTTTCTACATTTAACATCCTTTCTTTTCTGCAGATGTGTCAAGTTCAACTTGAGGTTCCATGACGTAATATTTAGGCTGGAAAACTATGATTTAAAATATTAGCTAAACTCTTGGGCATCTCTAGCTCAATCAAAATTGTTGATGTTCCTTATTAGCCTCTGCAGGAATGAAAATCTCTAAGATGGGAGAAGAACAGAAGATGCTTACAGAGGAACTTCGGAACTTCAAGACTCAGAACCACCAACTATGTGAGTCTGTGACAATAAAAAAATAAATAAAAAATAAATAAAAAGTCTATTTAATAGTTTGGAATAGAGTACAATCATTTTTACTCTACAGTATCTAGTAAAATTTCAGCACTGTGATTCACTGTAAAAAGGAAATGGGAGAAAGGGAAAAATGTAGAGCTTATGGAGATAGTTCAGAAATGGGCCATGAGGGTGATCAAAGAGCTGGAGTACCTCTCCTATGAAGACAGAGTAAAGGAGCTGGACTTGTTCAGCCTGAAGAAGGCTCTGGTGAGACCTCATCATGGCTTCCAGCACTTAAAGTGAGATTATAAACAGGAGAGAAATCAACTTTCTACATGCATAGTCAGTGACAGAACAAGGGAAAAGTTGTTTTAAACTAAAGGAGGATTTAGATTAGAAGCCAGAGGGAATTTTTTCATGGAGGGAGTGCTGAGGTTCTGGCAAAGGCTGTCCAAAGAAGCTGTGGATGCCCCATCCTTGGAGGTGCTCCAGGCCAGGTTGGATGGGGCCCTGGGCAGCCTGAGCTGGTGGGGGCAGCACTACCTATAGCAGGGAGCTGGTACTGAATAATCTTTGAGGTTCGCTCCAACCCAAACCATGCTATGATATTGTTTTTCATAATTTGCAATTAGTAAGGAAGCAATCCATATCAGTAAACTAAGTGAGAATACAGGGCTTTACTATTTACAAAGTAAGGATATCATAACTAAGGCAGAATCTAATGAAACACCTTCCACGTCAGTAGTTATGCATTGCAGATGGGCTGTTGCATAGCAATTTATGGGAAAGAGCAGTATAAAGGAAAATATGATACTATAAAAAATGATGGGAAAAAAATAGTAATGGGAAATTGAACTTTTCTTTCACCTTGTGACTAAAAACATTTTTTCACAATGGGACACCTGGTGTTCCACTAGAGTGAATTAGCAAATTGTCATTGGTGGAACATGAGAAAGGATATAGGAAACCGCATATTTTATTTGCATTCCACTAAAGATGATTAGAATAGCTTGTTCTATGCAATACTAATGTTTAAAGCAGAAGGAGAATTTTAAAAATATTAATCCCAAATCCCTAGGTGAATAGGTTATATGAGCTCCATCATAAGTATGGCAAGTACAGACAGGCCCATACCTTTATATTACTTACTTATGTTTTCAGGGAATCTTCTCATGTTTCAGCCACAATAATTTCTGCATCCTGCTTTTTATAACTGGTACTATTAATTTCCACAAGCCCTACTTTAATTATCTTTTGACAAAGATGGGGATAACAATTTCAAAGACTAAATAAAGGGTTAGCAATTTGCAAGAAATTAAAATGTCAGGAGGTGTAGGAGCATTTCCATCCTGCAGCAGAGACAGAAAGAGTGTAGTTGAATCTGTAGATTGCTGATCCATAGCTGCTAAGTCAGTTCAAGACTACAGTGATGCAGCAGTATGCGTAAGGAAACATTAGCTCTGAATAGCATCAACTTGCACAATATGAACCACTCATTCTCATTTGGTAGCACTTAATGGGTTCTGTGAAGTCTTCCTTGCTCAGTAAGAAGCCTCTATTAATTTTTAGAAGCATAAAGTCCATTGTCTTTCTTTTCTCCAATAAAAAGTTCAGGTATTCAGCTTAGAAACCTAGTTTTACTTTCAAGATCAATTAGGTCTGTGTTTGATGATAAATACCTGAGTTTGGAAACTAAGGACTAACTTTGCACTTTCAGTATGCATTTTGCATAGGGAAGCCACAATCAGCAATTGTGCAGTTATAAGTAGAAGTAATTAAACATTGCCAAGCCCAATATTTTAGATCAAAAGTATGCTTATTACCAAGATTCAGGATACACATTGGTTAATGCTATATTAAACATGGCAGATCCATACAGATAATAGGATCAACTCTTTCCAATCATTTTTTTTATTTTTAATTATCAGGTCTTAACAATTTTGATACATTATTTTTTCTTACAAATTAAGTATATGTATTGATACTTAATCCATTAGTTGATCAGTCTGTATTTTCAAATCACCCTAAGACCATTTATTTTTCAGATGTGTTTATTTTAATGTTTCTGTTTGAAAACAGAATGCCAGATGATAATCCCTTTTACTTTAGCAATGAAAATTGAAAGAACACTATGTAGTTGGAAGAGAGATCCAAGGGGATTTGTCTTCCTCATATATCCCTACCTCTGAACTTCCATGCTTTCTAGAGCAGAGGCAGTGCACACTGAAGTAAACTGAAAGTTTTGAACACCAAGTTTTTGAGCCTAAAAGAAAAAAAATGTTGTTTTCATTCCTGCTGTAGACATTTGTGTGGGATCACACAAAATATCTAAGTGAACATTAAATCCTATGCTTCTTCACTACATGCTCCACTTGTTTAACCTTCTGAGAAAGCAGCTGAAGCCTCCTATCATGAACCCTCCATACAATTCTGTACTAGGTGATACGCTCTGACACAAGGGCAGTGGGAAACACTTAAAATGAAGCTGTATCTTCAGCATCTACTTGGTTATGTCAATACTACATGAGGTATGTACTAAAAAAGCAGATAGAGAGGAATGCACCACTAGATGGAAGAAGGTAGGATGTCTTCTTGTGCCCTGGAAAGTTCTCAGGCCTTTACATTACACTGAATAGATTCCCGTTATCCTGACTGAACTTCAGTAGTGTTATCCCTCCACAAAGCCAAATAAATAACGGGTTGTAATGGCAAAAAAAATTGATGGAAGTGTAGTCAAATGGCCAACTCCCAAAACTATGAAATGAAATAGTCTTTCACAGTTGCAGAAATCTGCATTATTGTTGTGGAACTTAATTGCTGTACTGTGCTAGAAAAACAGGGAGTGACTGTCAAAAGATTAAATTATTTATTTGGGCAAAGTGAGAAACGTGTTCTTTGTTTGCTCCAACTGCTCTTCTGTGGTGCAAGTTACCTCACTATAGCTACTAAGGTATATAGAGTGAACTGGCTCAGAGATGTCTTTGAAAATAGCTGACAAGCTGGATGGGTTAGTTTTAATTCAGAAATCATGTCAGCTCACTAACTGCATTTATAAGACAGCTGCTCTGCAAAGGATTACTCAAAGATCAACTACAAAGGAGCACAGTCAGGGAAGGCAGAGAGCTAACAGGCAAAGAGCAGAGCAATCAAAGACAGGTTATTGTATAAAGGCATTATTTTACGTGTATATCTGAGGACTTCCGGCTAGAATCAAAACACAGTGATCATGTGCAGAAAAGCACTTGGTTAAATTTAAGCTCATACTGTTGATTTAATTTTCTTCAATGAAAAAACATCTAATAAGTTAACTGAAAAGTAAGCAGGCTTTGTTATATTAGACTAAGAGCTGGTTCTCCTGTAGCCAGAGCAAGACCACTCCATAAACTGTGGTATAAGGCTCATTTCACAATTCAGCTCGGTGTTCATGCTTCATGTTTTTGAGTTTTTGACTTTGTTCTAGTGACAGTTTATGATTGCAAAGTGCCCTTATCCTTGTCTATGAAGTATGAGGCTGGGTCTCAGACTATTCTCAAACCACATACCTACTGAAAGAACATACATAAATCAACTGAAGCTTTACTCAGTGCTGATTTATAGATATGTGGTACTTGCAAAGATTTTTTTTTCATGTGAGTCAGTGTTCTGAAAACTGGAATGAACTAGGTATCAGACCTGATGTCATGTGTCCTGCAAATAAAGGGTTAAAGTTAGAAGAATAGAAACTTAAAAAATAAGCTTTAACTCATGACAGAGTTTATGACATTATTCCAACTAAAGTGTTCTTGCTTAAATTGCTTGACAGTATTTCCTGGTAAAAAGGAAGGAAAGTGCTGAACCCAGGCAGATATTTACTTGACAATAACTACACAGTCTTTTGTCTGACAGGTTTTTAAGTGTAGACGTTTATCTGTACATTGCCTTTTCAGGTTGTTGGTTGTCTTTTTTTTCCACACTACACTTTCAGTAGACAGAACCAAAATGGGTATAGTGAATATTTTTCTAAATTACTCCACTTTCCCAAATGGATTCATATTGATTTTGTGAATGCATTTTCCAAACAAATAGTTTGCTCCTTCCAGCTAGATGTGCCAATCTTCAAATTCCCTTAATTACCATACATACAGTGTTGCAGGAGTCTGAAATAAAATCTAGCTGGTTGAGAACGAAGAAAGAAAATTTTATCAGATCTTGTGTTTCTTCAAGAAAATCACTGAATAATACCTGATTTGTTTAGATTTTCCCCTCCTTCCATGAAGTCAGCCCTCCCAGGCAAAATGTTTATATTGTAGCCCTTAGCGCCCAGCTTTTGCAACATCGCATTTTTGGCTCTGTGCTGAAACTATCATTATCCCCTAAAGTTTTATGTTTTGTATATGTAATGCACTCAAATCCTGCTTCTCGTGAGCTTCTAAGTTCCTTAATACAAGCTGCCAAAATCATAGCCTCACTGAAAATACCTTTTAAATTTTGAACACCTGTACATTTCAATTCACTGCTAGGATAAGGTAATAGAAACATCTAGCTAAATTTTTTTTCAAGGTTTGATTTGGCAGTACCCTACCTGATAAATATTGATGAATCTGTATTTGAAAGAACAATTCCTTGTGCAGCGATCTCAGCAGAAAGAAAAAGTGAGGTATATCATTTGGGACTGCAGAGCTCTACATCTCGCTATCTGCCACGTTCTTCTTGTCATTCCTTGCTTTCAATACATCTGTGTTGGATAGAGTCACTTTTGTTGCTTTGCTTTCTGTACATCGTATGAAGTGGATGTGACTGGGAAGAGGGAAAAATTCTGCTTTCTTCCCCTTGTCCCTTCCTTGTTGTACACTGGCTGAGATGAACCTTTTGGTGACTGCTGACAGTCATTCCTTACCTAGAAGAAGCAAGCAGTCTTTAGGGAGAGAAGCTCCTTCAGAATAGGTTGAGACAAGTAAAGAAACCAAATGGGAAATAGAGAAAAGAGCGGAATATGCAATAAGAATGTGTAATCCCAGAGAATATGAATACGCATTTCTGCCATTTCTATAGTAATTCTTTTAAGGCACAATGCCTTAGAGGCCTTGTCCTATTACCAAATTTTAGGAACACAGAACTTTGAATAACTTTCTCACCTCAGGTTTCATGTATGACAGTTCTGAGACAGATTCACAAAGTTTTCCTATGAATTGATACACAATGATCTGTAACCAAAGCACCAGCTAATATTTGAACAAGATTAAGACAGACACAAAAATAAGTCATTTCAAAAAGGAACTGTTAGCATTCAAGGAACTGATAGTTCTATCTAAAGTAAAAAACCTTCTTTTTAAAGTAATTTTGAAAGATTAAGTAATATAGATAAATGCTAGATTTGCCAGACTAAAAAATACTCCTTTAGATTGTACTAGAGGGAAAAGAGGGAGCAAAATACAGTCTTCTTTTGTGGAGAATGATGCTTTGGCCACTTATCTGCTGAGTTATAATGGTTAATATTGGGAATGTAGTTAATATAATTGGTTTTTTTCTTTAGTCTTATGACACTGATAGTCTATTGTAAGATCAAGAGCTTAGAGAATGTGACTCATCTGATTCGACATTTTTTTTCCTTTTATTAGGTTTCTAGTCAGTACAATTCTCAAGAGTGAGCTTGAAAATATGACCCTTTTATTAAATAATCATCAAATATGCAGAAAAAAATATATATTTTCTTCTTAAAATTAAGATAAAATCACTGGTAACTCTCTTAAAAATTGCAGCTGGCTGTACTGTACCTATTTGTTTCCAGTGATCACTTCCAGTTACTTTGTAGAGATCAATTAAAGAGAAGATAGCAGCTGTAACCTAGTGGAAAAGTAGTAAGGACTAATTTATTAGAGTTTCCTTTTAGTTGAGATCCAGAAGTCATAGAATCAAGGAATCATTAAAGTTGGAAAGACTAAGACTATCTAGTCCAACCATCAACCCATCACCCCCTTATCACTAAATCATGTACCTCACTCAGTGCCACAACCATATGTTCCTTGATCACCTCCAGGGATGGTGACTCCACCAAGCAGCCTCTTGATCATTTTGGAGACCACCATTTTGGAGAATAATTTTTTTCAAATAACCAACTTGAATCTTTCACAGCACAATTTAAGTCCATTACCCCTCACTGTTACCTGGGAACAGAGGCTTACCCTCAACTCAGTACAACCTCCTTTTTGGTTGCTGTAGACAGCAATAAGGTCTCCTCTGAGAATTCTGTTCTCCACACTGAACAATCCCAGTTCCCTGAGTCACTTACCGTAAGACTTGTGTTCCAGACCCTTCACTGGCTTTGTTCTTTGGGCTTACTCCAGGGCCTCAGTGTCTTGTAGTCAGGGGCCCAAAACTGGACACAGTATTTGAAGTGCAGACTCATCAGTGCCAGAGTTCTAGCCCTATAGCAGTCCTAATGAAGTATCCAGTAAGAGGATCTGTAAAAATAATAATTTCTTATCTGAATCTAAAAATTGTAAGAAAATAATCCCTTATTTTACACTGTGAGTATACCTATAAGTTCAAAAATTCAGCATTGACCATAACAAGGTAACATAGGGTTTAGTGATTGATGCTGGACTGCAAACTCTGATTGCAGGATTCAAAGCTCAGAATACTGATGGATACAATTTCAGCCACAAAAAAAAAAGTTGCATCATATTAGAAAATTAAAGAGAAAGTAACGTATGCTTAATAACATTTAACAGTTGGGTGTTTTTCTTTTAATATTAATATTAATAATAGTAACCAAACTAGGATCTGAAACATCTGAAACATACAACACATTGTATTCACTCAAATTCCTATTTTAGTAAAGGAATAATAAAGTAAAAGCAACATCTCTCTGAAATTATGTTCTGTGATAGGGCTACTGTCAGGAATGCACACTGCACTATGGAATTTCTTATGTAGGAGCAAAATAAGAGTAAAATAATAGCTTTTGGATTTGTGGCACTTAAGAAACATTCTGCAACACCATTAATAAGTATACTTAGTGCAGAAGCATGGTGAATGAATGTTGAAATTTTCCAGAAGACAACAAATAGAGTCAAATTCCAACTTATACTGAACTGATGCAAGTCAGTTTCCTGTCTGGGCTGAAAATCAAAGCAGGTTTTGATCCAAATAGTGAGCATAAATCAGGTATTCATCTTATGTAAATTGTACACATTCACTCCTTCTCTTTCAGTTATATTATTGTAATTATTGCAATTTCTCTTTCGTATACATACATACTTCACAAGCTGATCAGTTTAAAGCTCATCCAACAATATGCTCAAATCATTCATATCTTTAGAAAAAGCAGGATGAGTCATGTAGGTGACTGAAGTATCACTCTTGTGGCTGCAGTGACATTAGTGTTTAGTGTTTGGAACTCTAAGAGGATCAAAGTCCTCCCTTTTAAGGAGTTTCAATACACATTAGTGCTCTAAGAAATATAGGAAATGAGATATTAAAAAAAAAAAATTCAGAGAGGATAATACTTTAAAAAATAATTACAAAAGTACACCAATAGCATTGATATGTTTTATCACACAGAGCAATTATTTATTTAATTTATTTTTAAATAAATTTGCCATATCATCTTTACAAAAATATTCATCAGTCATAGGAGTATTATTATGATCTATTTCCAGTTTGAGATGTATTTTTCTGAAGCTGAAAGGAATGTGGTTCAAAATGAAAGGAGAATCTTTGTAAAGTGAATGGCATGTCACGGGAGAATATGCTTTTTAAAACTGTATATGGGCTTGGGAGTGCTTCTGGAGATCTGTGACTTTCAGCTATATACAAGGCTCAGCTGTTTCAAACAGAGACAAATCATGATTCTGTCATTCACTATGTTACATGTGCACAGATGTTGTAAATAATTGCTAGATTAGAGAGCATCATATTTCAGATTCCAGGTTCCATTTTAATTGAAATCAAAGTTTGGATCTCACTCTGAATAGTGAAACGTGGAAAATGATAGAATTGATGCAACCCAGACAATTCAATTGAAATGATGAGTTTAATATTAAGTCCAGGCTATAATAAAAAGTGCTTTGGTTTTATTCTCTGAGTAAAGAGGAGAACATTCAGCACATAGCGTGGCTGCCTTGTGGTTCATAGAAATTTATGAAAAGTAGCAGTATAATTAAAATTTCCATGTAATGAAGACAACCATTTTGATTATGGTGAAGCTTGATGGAACCTTCAGCATGACCTTCAACAGTGAAATAGACCATAGTCATGGCAGCAGCAATTAAATATCGTTATCTGAATTGTTATAAGTTAATCTGTTTGCTAATTTGGAATAATCTCATATGAAAGCTTCTGTAGCCTGTCAACAGCTTTTTTTTTTTATTATTTTTTTTTATTTATTTTTCAATAGACCTTATTTATCTACTTCTCCGATATTCCTCAAAGTCCTATCTTCTTGAAGAAGCTAGAAACAAATTTGTTGCTGCATAAAGCAAAAATGCACAATATAGTTGTCTTGAAGGTAAGCTACAAATGCATATGAAGGCTGTTGGACATGTTTTTCATTGTACACTACAAGAGTGAAAAACTGAGGGGGAATATTTAGTGAATGACTTCTCAGAAGTCGCTGAACTGGTCAAAGCTGCATATTCTGAGGATGATTTCCAAACCTGAAGAGGGTAATAGATAATAAATAACAGGAGGAGTTGTGACACATGAGTGTCACCTGCTTCCTTAATGGCATTCACCTGTGCCAGTGACAAGGATTTCCCAAGTAGAGAAACAACTGAACATAGTGAAAGCAAATCCTAAAGCACTCTGTTTTCATTGACAGTTCCCTTGAACTCACCAGAGAAAAATGAGAGTTTCTGTTCTTCTTGGAGGCCTGAAGAATGGAGGACAGCACCTGGAGATGCACATCTCTCTAAGATGCACTTTCCCTTCTGCCCTATAAATTCATCCCAATTAAACAGTTTCAATCAATGTCCTTCTAGAGAACTCACGTATCTATTCTTTTGTGAATTCTTTGGCATACCTTTGAAACAATTTTGTGCTAAAAGCTTCTGATGTCCTGCTTTTACAGCATTAAGATGACTGTTCCTGATTTGAGCTCATTTTGCCTAGCAGTGATGGTCATACTCTTTATATGCTCTCTTTAAGAAGCTCTCTTATATGGAAAAGCATTTTACTTCATACCACTAACAACCCCTCTGAGGCAGTTTATGGTCAATTCATTTTGATTTCTCCATTGTCCCAATTACAAGATAAAACAAGTCAATAAAGAAAGCAAGTTATGGAAGAGGTTAGAACCACATAATTTTAGGAAATGTACAGGAGATGCACATTATTTAAAGTGAGGGATGGAAACAAGTCAAGTCTTTGATGTATATTTTAATACCCTGTGCTTTGTTTGAAAGGAAAAGCTCTTGAAAATGTGAACTGAAAATTCTAGCAGCAGCTTGATCAGAGATAACAATCACTTGCTAAGCAGATAATATTTTTCCTCCTTTGAGGAGCTTTGTGGTCACATACTCATGAGAAGAAAAAACACACACATACAAAAAAACCAATCCTGTCATATTTAGTGTATGATTCATTTGGAGCCTTGCCAAGCACACTAGATGAAGAAGTTTATTACATTCCCTGAGCTTTCAACTGAACTGTTGCTTGTTGATATAGGGGAGGGTGTTTGGGGCAGTCTGAGTAAAGACAGGACAGGCTCCATACAGTAATTCTAAATATAATCCAGTCTATTCAAGCTGGTGAGAGGTGTGGTACCCATAAAAGATGAACAGGTCTCTCCACCTTTCTGAACAAGGTAGAATAGGGTAATGAATATGTTGGGAAGACACCCACTTTCTTCTCACATGATACATTACCTTAACACATCTTTGGCTTATTCCCAGATTTCCTTTCAGAGACAGTTCCCTCCTTGGAGAGGAGGGCTCTCATGCTTAATGCAGTCTCAGTTCTCCTGAGCTGTGATTTTAGCATAAGATCTGCTTTATTTTTCCCTCCACACATAACACATGGGTTGCACTAAAAGTGATGCCTCCTATTTTATTATACTGGTCCATGATGACAGAGATGGAAGTTGGTGGTATGGTAGTAGAGATTTAACCTTCCCACCAATATTCCGTTATATTTTGTTGCTCTGTGACAGATGGCAGCAGAGGGGTAGTCTAACAGAATGACGTCTGACATGGACATGTGGAAGGGATGGAGCTGGATTCCTCCAGGAGGAAAAAATATCAGCCATTTGACATTCATTGATGCTTGCTAAATGTTGATGGAGAACAAACACTGGATGTGAGCACAGTGAGGTGGTGGGTGGTGCTTATCAGCAATGGTGACAGAGACAGAGGATTGGTGCAGATTTTTAGGAGTTCAGCATGCAGGGTCTTGTTAAACATGGTGGAAATGCATAGTTTATGGTACTGGCTATGTTGAAAAATGGTGTTTTGTAGCTGAGAATTTGCTCTATCAACAAGTGTTATTGTACTCTTTTTATCTGTTGTAGTCTCTACAGAGATAAATACAAGGCATTACTTTTGAATCAATCTACATTGAAAAAAATGTGCAAAAATGTAGCCCTATGAGTCATTCACATGGCAGCACATGTAATAACTGCCCCAGATAGTGTATATGGATTTCTACCACGAGGGTGAGCCCTTTACAACATTTGCAGGTATATTACCACAAGTGCAATCATAAATATTTTGTGTATAAAAGTTTAATTCATATCCAGTATTTAATGGTGCTTTTGTTTGTTGTTTCCTTTAGAAACCTCATATGTATTTCTCATCTTCCAGAAAAGCAGAGGACAGCAGGAAGTCAGCATAACAGCATATCCTGACAATTTTTTTACTGAGCAGATGTTTAAAATACAGCAGTGTATAATGATGAAATACCCTAAAAAGGCTACTATAGCACTTCCAGAAGCCATTTTGAGAGTAGGGTGAGAGCTCCATAGTGGCTGTGTCAGTGGCTCTGGCTGCCATACAGCCTGCAAGTGTTTGGTCAGGCTTCACTTTCTGGTATGATGGAGACACCGCAGCCAGTGAACAAGTTATTTGGTCTCTTTGCTCTGGGAAGCCATGTGTTCCTCACATGCTGTTGCAAATAGAATGGAATAGAACTGTTCACTTAGAATAGACCTACAAAATCATCTATATCAATTGCTGAACCACTTCTTTCAGTGCTAGCCAGAAGTTAAAGTGTGTTATTGAGGGCATTGTCCAAATGCCTCTTGAGCACTCACAGCCACGGAATATCAACAACCTCTCTCAGAAGCCTGTTCCACTGTCTGACATTTCTCACTGTAAATAAATGTTTCCTAATGCTCAGTCTGAACCTCTTCTGTGCTGCTCCCTCATATTCTATCATCGCTTACCTGGGCCTCCTTTCTTCATGGATTTGCATGGAAAAGCAAGGTTGCCTCCTAGTCTCTTTTTCTTCAGACTGGACAGTACAAATGTCCTCAGTCTCTTCTCAAAGTACACCCATTTAAGCCCCTTTACCAGCTGTATTGCCCTCCTCTGGATACTATCAAGGACCTTAACATGCTTTTTATAATATGAACCACAAAACAGAACATTGTATTTAAGGTAAGGCTGCATCAATAATAAATATAGCAAGAGAACTAAGTCTTTTTTCCAGCTGGCTGTGTTGTGTTTACTGCACCCCAAAATGCAGTTTGCCCTCTTGGCTGTCAACACACACTGCTGATTCATACTGAGCATTCTGTCATCAGCAGCCTCAGGTTCCTTCCTGCTGAGCTGCCATACAGACACTCATCTCCTTTTTGTACCTTTGTCTGGCACTGTTCCATTCCAAACAGTGCACCCAGCATTTTCTTTTGTTGAACTTCATGACACTGGTGATTACCCAGTGCCCAAGTATATTTAGATGTGTCTTACATCTCTTTTTGGCTTTCTTAAGGATACAGTCATATAATATCTTTAACTTGAAGTAATCCATAAGGATCAACAAGTCCAGTTCCTGGTTTCACGCAGGACAATCCAAAACCAAACCCTATTTCTGAGAGCATTGTACTTCTTGAACTCCAAAAAGCTAGATTCCTCTGCAAGGCCTCTCATCTCTCCAGGGAGTCAACAGGATTTCCCAGTTTAGTGTCATCTGCCAACCTGCTGAGGATGCACTCCACTCCTGCATTTAGATCATAAATGAAAGAGTTGACCAAAACTGACCCTAGAATTGAGCCCCAGGGAACACTGCTGATGACAGCTAACCAGCAACAGATATAGCCCCCATAACTATAACTATTTGAGTTCTACTGTTGAGCCCGCTCATCACCTTGCAGAACGTGAACCTATTTATCTGACAGCTGAACAAATTGTGGAGAAGTATGCTGTAAGGAACAGTATCAAAGTCCTCACTTAAATCCAGAAAATTATGTGTGCAGCCTTCCCTTCATACACCAAGCAGGTGACCTTATCATAGAGAAAGATCAAATTACTAGGGCAGGAATTTCTGTTCATGGATATATGTCGACTATGTGTGATAGTAGTTTTGTTTTGTAAATGCCTCTTAAAGACCTCAGGAAAATTGTCTCCAGAACTTTCCCTGAGATTTAAGTTAGACTAATAGTTCAACCTCAGCTACCAATATTGAGTCATTTGTCCTTATTTTAGAGAAAGTACAAGCAATAATAAACTTGGGTTATTAAGAAAGCTCAGAAAGTGTTGCCCCTTCTTTACAAAAAAAAAACTGTTTATAAAATCAGGACTGTGATTTAAAAATAATTTTTCTGTTGAGCATTGGAACAAATTGACCTTTCTATTCATGTAAAATGGGCTTTGGCATTTCAACATGGTTATGTCGTTCTGCTATTATATTTAATTGAGGGGGTTCTGGCACATGTCAGGTTATAGAAAGCAGACAGAGAGAAAACCATTGTGTCAGTGAGTCTAGACTTCCACAGTCTGAATTATTTAAAAAAAAAAAAACAATCACTCAGGAGAAAGAACTTACTGGGACCATTGTTAGGTAAGTTGTTGCACTGTCCTTGGGGATGAAATGTGAGTTACAGAATTTAGATTCTCTGAGAACTGCTCACAAAATATAATAGTTTCAGCAAAAATGTACTCATTTGGAGTAGTGATGGCCAGAACCTAACTGTGGGTCATGCAAGACCTCTTTCAAGCTTGGAACTAGATATGATTTTTTACTGTTTTTCTGTTTCCAGCAATTTCATCTATGCAATAACAAAAAGCCAACTGAAAAAAAAAAAAAAGAAAGAAAGAAAGAAAAAATGGATGGCATATTAACAAAGAGCAACAACTGACAGTGACCTTACATAACTTCTTTAGTATTGCCCACAGTAGTCTATAACAAAAAGCTACTTGGGAAGCTAAGACTATGAAACAAGGTGGGTTTGCTCTAATATCAAGTGTGGTCCTTAGTTTTCACACCCAGCCTGTGTCCCTTCCTTGATCACTGTGAACTTGAGTAGTAAATCCCTCTCAGCTTAGATATTATGACTGTGATTTGGAGAATCTGCTTCAGTCCAGGAAGGAACTGTGTGCCTGTTCTATAATGTTCTCGTTTCTAAGTGTGTTAGATTATGGCTTTTGCATCAAGCGCTTTGCTGTCTAGACCAACTACTTGAAACTGTAAACTTGACTTTTAATGTAATTAGTGACAGAGCTGTGCTTTTTAATGTTAAAAGATTTCTTGGCTGCATTTCTCAACTTTTGCTGCTCTCAGTGTTTAGAGCCTGCACTGAACCTGAAAGCCCATTACTGACTGTCATCAGCAAAATAAGATATAAAAAAAATGCTGATGTATCATTTACTGCAACTGGAAAACAATTAATAAACTGGTTTTCTGCATTTAGTAATTAAAATTTAATTAATTCATTATGGGTTTCCAGAAAGAGTGGCAACTCCTTCAATGTGTTTTACTTATTGTTTTAAGGGTCTTTGGTAATCATCACATGAGAACCTGAACACTGTCTTCATATGCTTCCCTTTTTCCTTCCAGCTAGCACATGAACTAAGAACTGAATCAGTAGAAATTATGCTCAGTGCTGATGGCTCATCTATTTCCTTTCTTTGGCTGCTTTTACAAGTAGGCAAAGAAGGTGCTGACTTGGCGGATTTTAGAGCCAAGACTTTTTAAGACCAACTAGTGATTTGGAGTTCTTATGCTTTATATGCCTGGCTTGAAACACTATAGAGGCAATTGATTTTCAGAGGAATGGCACTCAGCACTTTGTGGAAATCCATGCACTTTCTAGCACTTTCAGAATTATTGGTTTCTTATAAAAATCTCAGCCCAGGTCTTTGACTTCAGGATCTAGCAGTAAAAATCCAGGTGCATTTTTGCTCCAGTGACTTGGAGGGTTCAGGCTGCCAGAGCTGTTTGGAGGTTCTCATCTATTTTCACCTTCCTAGTCTTTTGTTTTCTGCACTATATGGGAGCTGGGGAGAACTAACATAGCTCTTATTTCTCTAGATAAAACTGAAATCCTTCATATGCTGCTTTGTATCTCTAGAATACTTTGAAGTTCAGTCCGAGGCCACAGGTTGTTTGGGTGGAAAACAGAATGAGAATATCTTGAATTTGTCAAATTTGTTATTTTGGATAGAATCATAGATGTATGCAAAGAAATGGAGAAGTTATATTTTTTAACCAGTGCCCACTTTAAGTTCATGAGCCAGAGCAACAAAAGATCGAAAGCAAGGCCACAAAACCAAAGGCATACTTATTTACACTCTTTTCTGTTGTACAGCCATTCATCAAGCTTTCTCTCTTGTTTCCTGGGTCATCAAGAAACATACTTGACTACTTTTCCCTCCCTCAGTATCAGTGTAAGGCCTTTAGCTTATCGGACAGTCTCACTCACATTATATTTGACTCATGAGCTTCAATTGTAATTATATTGTATTATAGTGTGTTATCTTGCATTCCGATACCATATTTAGTAAATTAGTTTGTTTCTCCTCAGATCATTGCTGCTGTTTTTAATTACTTTAAGTTCCCCTGTTTCCCTTTTCTAGAGGCACGGATTTTGTGAAATCCCTCCACCCCACTAGTCACAGAACCGAGCCAAAACAGGCCATAAACCATTGACAACCCCTATCCTCTGCTGCCATTATAAGAATGATTTTTCAGTATTTATGACTAAGTAATTCCCCATTTTTTTTACATTATTATTTTTACATTGTTATTTTTACATGTATTTTCATGAAAAATAAATTATTATAAAATTAATCAGTCTAATGTGAAATAATTTCATTCAATTTATTTAACTTCTGATGAAGCCATGTCTAGAAAATGGATCAATATTTTCCTAAGAATTTTGCTGATAATTCCATGCCATTGAGACTCAAGTAAGAAAAGAGAAAGAAACTGTAGTAGGAACTGTTCTATTTAATTATCAAACAAGCTATTACTTTTGGACAATAATAAAATTAATAAATATATGAAACTCCCTGATTTTCCTCCAATATATTTATATTGATATAAAGTTACTATTACACACAATATTCTGTCCGGCTGGACCTCCAACATTTTGGTTTTTGTTGCACACCTGCTATCCTGGTAGTAAGTTCATAAAGGAAGGGGAAAAAAAAAAAAAAAAAAAAATGAAAAAGATTTTTTAAAACTTTTTGTGTCTGGGAAAAAAATAATAATAATCACTGTAAAGACCCATAATATTGCTCACTCATAAAAAATACAAGACTATAAAGAAAAATAACCTTATTGAGTTTTTAATGCCTCCCTTCATATGAATGTCTTTGATCAGACACATCTGGTACCTTTTCAAGTATCAAAGCTGGTTAAAAGAACTAAACAAATCACCAGTCCTTTTAAAATGTTGACTCATAAGTCAATGGAATTAAAATAGATACTCATCAGTTCACAGAAACTTTTAAAAGGAATCCAGACACAAAGGTGTCTCCTGGGCAACAGTTAATGTTGAAGTGTTTGCCCACTAGTCAAGTAGTGAAAAGCAAGTCAGTGGTTGCTAGCTTATCTCAAAAAATATATTCTGAGTGCATCTTCACTTTAAAAAGTAGTTTGTCAATAAGAGCCAATCAGACCTACAGATTTTCAACACAGAAACGTTCACTTTCCAGATAATTTGCCACCAAAATTAGCATAGATACTATATTGCTTACACTAAGCAATGGGAAAGACTAAGATCATAGATATCATAGAAAGTAAGAATATTCACTGTTGGGTCTTAGAGTACTGAGATATGGAAAATTCAAATGATACGTAATTAACTCAACGTCTTTAATTTGACAAATTAATACTCTCCATCACACAATCATTTGAATGGGTAGTTCATTGACTATTTACATGGGTTACTACTGATAAGACAAGGGGGTTGGTTTTAAACTGAGACAAGGAAGGTCTGGGTTAGATATTAGGAGGAAGTTATTCAATCCAAGGGTGGTGATGCAGTGGAACAGGTTGCCCAAGGAGGCTGTGGATGCCCCATCCCTGGAAGTATTCAAGGCCAGGCTGGATGTGGCTCTGGGCAGCCTGGTCTGGTGGTTGGTGACCCTGCAGATAGGGTCACAGGGGGGGTGAAACTAAATGATATTTGAGGTCCTTTTCAGTCCAGGCCTTTATATGATTCTCTGATTTACATGTAGTGACAAATTGTTGCTGAGAGTATTTATTGAGAAATATCCGGGGGAAAAAAAAAAAAAAAATAGAACTATGAAGATTATATATTTGAGACAGGGAAGAAGAGAAAGAAAAAAAAAAATCTCTGGTTATATAAAGTAAAGTAAAATTTGGATTTAAAATAATTTTTGCCAAATCTACAAACTTTAATCACAGATTACCTAAGCAAATTTGTTGCAGATATATCCTGTGTTATACATTTCCTAGCAAGTAATATGTAAGAGCTTGGTAGCACCTCAGAATGATAATGCATTATTTTTTAATCCTATGAAATTGGTGTGAAGTAAGATAGCAACAATTTTGCGGATCTGTTATGCACAATATGAAAAACCACACAGCTGAAACTGAGACAGATAAGGGCAAGTTAAGTACACTTTCTTTTCAGAAGTACTCATGCTCTCCTTCTGATAAAATTGGCCTGTATAGAATATCAACAATTGTAAAATTGCCATAAATTCAATATTACTTTGACGTAAGCAACATGACTGTGACCATATTTTATAGACATAACAGTGACAGAATATGGGTTATGAAATTATTGTATTTTTTTTCTCTCAGATAAAACGAACCTGTTAAATAACTAAGAAATATATAATTTTGACAGAGTATTTATTCTTTTAACATGATTTCAGACTTACAGGGATAGGTAATATAATGTCTTCATACAGTCTGGCAAATCAGTTCTACAAAGGACTTGTCAAACTAATGTTTCTCAAACATCTAAGAGAAAAAAA
Organism: Coturnix japonica; assembly: GCF_054131305.1. NCBI lineage: Eukaryota > Metazoa > Chordata > Aves > Galliformes > Phasianidae > Coturnix > Coturnix japonica. Next base: position 91,116,094 of record NC_140663.1, on the reverse strand, counting down.
TAAAATAAAAATATTCAATATCTGGCAGTATTAGAAGCAAATATCAGGACAAAGACTGGAGTGATACCTATGCTGAAGTTGTTTTCTTTATCCTGTTCCAGGACACAAAGGCAGTTACAAGCCATTTGGTTGAACAAAGACTTATACTCACATATGCTGTTAAGCTGTCTCCCTGAGTATCTGCAAGGAGTAAGTTTGAGCTCATATTTTGCTACAGTATAGGTAAAAATGTATGTCAGACTACAGTGTAAAAACACAGTAAGACTGTTTTTATAGTTATCATAGATGGACACCAAGAGAAGCAGAATACAGGTGGGATATGAAAGTCTGTTTTGCTTTGCTCTGAAAAGGTTGCAGATGTGACTTAAATGTCCAAACAGTATGCCCCTGAAGACTGGCAATAGCCACATATGTGACAGCAAAACATGATTCAGCTGGTCTCTTATCATATGTTTTAAAGAATTTATACACATCCAATTATACATATATTTTCTATTTTGTTTTCATGTCTGAGGTACAATCAATAAACACTATAAAAAGTAAACTGACCTGTTTGCCAAGTTCAAGTCAAGACAGAAAACAAAAATATTTTTAATGTTGACATTTTTGTGTTAAAATATAGCAACTGAATTTATTTATTTTTTAAATCTGCTTTAATCATTTTCATTATTTTTTTTTTACCTTTGCCATTTACCTTTTTGCTCTGTATTCCCTGACTGTATCTTATTTCCTATCCAATACTGCTCTCTTCCCATTTTCTCAGCTGATACTACAGTCTTGTTCATAATGCATGAAGGGAGAGAGAGTTTGAGGTGATCTCTTCAATGAAGAGAAGACAGGCAGCATTGCCAGTTTTGATGTGATTGATGTGTAAAATGTTCAGCAAGTTGAACAGTTGAACTATAAAACTTCACTTTTTAATAATCTTGGTCAAAAACTTTTCTAAGTCTGTCATCTTGCCAAGCCTCCAAAATGTTACCATGTATATTTAACGATCAATTACAAGATGGTAACACAAAGTCATCAGAAAGATAATTGAAATTAACATTCATAGAACAAACCAAAGATAATCAATTTGTGTGAGTCAATCTGGTCAAACAATCTGGTAAAAAATAGAGATAAACTTCTGAACTAGTATTTCACAGGAACAATTCAGACTGTTCAGGCACAAAATGTATGTAAGGCTAGAGAAAATGAATGAGGACAATAAAAGAAATGAATCCCCAAATCTGCCATGCTAGCTCACCTATGCCAGTCACTGAACCTGAGCATCCTGTTTTGATGAGCTGTGCATTCAGAAGACTAATACATGCAGCAGCTCTAGTCGAGTGTATTTCATCAAGTAAATACTGCAGGTGGTATAATCAGAATTAATTCAGTTACACTGTGTAAGAGGCTGCCAAAACCGTGCTTGATGGTTCACTTCTTTGCTAGCAATTCCAGCAAGTGTGTAGCTAGTACTAAGTGGCTTAGTGGCTGCTGCTGTATGAGGAGCCATAAGAATATGCTGAGCTTTGTAAATGTGTCCATTTTATACAGTCCATTAAATTTACACTAATTGATCTGCAAGAAAAAGCAGCCACCCATTCTATTACCATATTTTCCAAGTGCCTTTTAGGAACCAGTAAAATCAATATGTTTCTGTAAATAAAATGGGAACTATATCTGTGTGGCTATAAATTTGACAAACAGTTGGCAAATTTAAACTAATAACACTTTAATAAAATACACATCTGCATATCAGTAATTATTTCCCAGTGGCCAAAATTACCTTTAAAGAAAATAATATGACCATGAAAATGAATACTTTGTTACTTTCTCTTATGAGAGATTTTTTGGCTTCTGCCTTTTACCATTTCCTAAATGTATTATAATGGTGTAACTTTAATTATATTTTAATCATGTTGGGAAAAGCCACCCTCCACTTAAAGACCTATGAACATAGATGAACAGGTGCCAATAGTCATCCGGTAGCTGAAGCTGAAAGAGAAGGAGGCTGGTTTTAAGTTTTTCTAAGATACCTGAGCTTAGCTCTGTGCACCAAATATAGCAATCAGCAAAGGAGCTTCATCTTTACTGCGCTAGATGTGCCTATACATAGCCATACAAGTTTTCTGTAGAAGAAGTTTAGTCCTCTTAGACTGAAGATTCATGCCTTTTCTTCAGGCCCAAATACAGTCATGCTTTAATGAAATACCTCTTAATGAAATGACAGCTCTGTCAATAAGCTCCCCAGTGGTGGTGTTCAGGCTGTCTCTCAGATACATGTTGATTGGTCCTACCAGTCTCTGGAGAAATTCCTTAGATATTGTGACTAGTCTGTTACCTCTGGCTGCCCCGACTCTGGTGGCCACATCATTTCAAAGCTACTTATGTTTCTTCTTTCTTGACTTTGGGGGAGATCATTCCAGTTCATCTGTAGAGTGTCCACATAAGAGAGTCTTGCCATCATGAACCTACCTGTTCCTTTGCAACCTTCGCTGACCATCACGATGTACTGCTGGCATCCAGGAATGAAAAATCATCTCAGGCACTTTTATGTCAGTTTCTCTATTTTAGTTTTCTATTTTCTACACTCTGAATGTCTCCAGTGACCACTCTAGTTTAACATCCAATTTGCATCCATTTGTAGCTGAAGAAAATAATTATCCCTGTGCTTTCTTTCAGCATGTAATAAGTCTGCCAGGTGCCTTTTGGCCACAGCACTAATAAGTTTATGGGAAGTTTCATCTAAGGCTGGCCTCTCATAGATAAAACTGCATTTTTTTTAATACTAAATGGATGAAAGCCAAAACTACCTGCTTTGGGTGAAAGGCATTTTGGTTTTGCCCGCATGCCTTGATATTCAAGCCACCAAGCTGCAGTTCTGACCATGTTTTTAAGGCTCCAAACTCCACTTTGAACTATTTAGAGCCTTTTTAATTATTCTTTCTCTGTTACAATACCTCTCTGGTGTTAAAACATCACAGTCTCTATTAACACCTGCAACCTGGGAACACTGAACAGTTTAACACATCAGTGTTTTTAATATACCATGGGTAGCTACATTACAGACAAATGACTTGCTGTTTTCATTTCTCTCTTGTTCCCTTTTCCAATATGTAGAATTTAAAGTTGTTTAGCTGTGGACTTGACAGGCTTAGAACAGGCATCTCAGCATCTTTCATATTTTCAATACTACCAATTGCTATGCCTTAACTATTTTTCCGAAAGGGAAAAATACAATTTCTGTATTCATCCTACTCAACCAATTTCAGTTGTTGAATTTTCCAATGAAATTCCTTGGACAATGAACTGAAACAGCTGTAAGTAGGAAAGGTACTTTTCAAAAGGTATAAAAAACATGCTTAAACAATTGGTCTGATTTTATGAAGTAACCAGGAAGATCCACAGTAATAATTTAGGCAGCAGCTACCTACACAGTATTGTTTTCCTTGTAAGTATTGTATAAATGTAAGATAAAATAGGTTGTAAGATTACTCCACTTTGGAGGCTGGGAAGTTCTTTTTTTCATAGTGTTTCTTAGAGGCAGAAGAAAAGAAGCAGGGGAAGATTCTTAAAGGCAGAAATTAAGAACCTGAAGTGGGAGTCTTGTTCCTTTGGCATTTACTTTTTTGGAAACTCAGCTATCTTTTGAAAAACATGAACTGCCATTCTGGAAGTGAAGCTTCTTAACAGAAAGAATAGGCAGTTACGCTTGAACCAGGCAATGTTCAACTTCCATGTTGTTGCTACAAGTCTATTATCTTCCTAGGCCTTTTGCTTCATTGCCTGTGTTGCAGAGAAACTACAGTTCAGTGTTCATTTTATCATAACACCTGCTGGCATTGTTGCACGTGCATCCCATGCTGTGTTAGTAAACATTTGCAAAGTGATATAATGTTTGTTGTAGCATCTTTTTTCACACCATTCATGGGGGGTTTGGCATATTGCATGTAAATGGATTTCTACTACATCTCTGTGTTGTTACTCTTTTTCTGGTTATTTTTCATGTGAGGTTTTTTTGTTTGTTTGTTTGTTTGTTTGTTTTTGTTGTTCCTTTGTTTGCTCTTCATCTCTACTGCTACAAGCCCATTGTAGTATTTCTAGTTGTAGTAGGTACTGGTTATTTTTCTTAGTGGGCTCAGAATTTCCACTGTAAGGAAGCGAGTTCAGTATTCAGAAATCAGGGATACTGGGGTGGTGACTTGGTTATGGGGCTTTGTCTCACAGGTAGATAATGCAGACATGACAGTCCTGATGCCTGCTAAATTAGAGCACTAATCACTCCCATTTGCAGCAGCCTATATTCCTTTTCTTGCCAAGTTATAATGGCTTCCTAATTGATTATTTCTGAATCTTTCAATAGTTTCTTTGTGGGTGACTTATCTGGTCAAAGGAGAAATCTGCAGTAAAGGTATCTACAGCAGTGTTAGACAGTTAGAAAATAGACATTTCTAGGGAGTATTTCAACTTAACCTAAAATGGGTTTCTGTAATAAGTAAATCATGTTCTGGAAGATCCCATTTCTTTCAAGTGAGTTTATGGTTCATGGAGACTGTAACATCCTAGGTATCTGAAGCCAGGTGAGAATTAATGCCAGCCTTTAAATCTACCTTGATTTCTGTGAAGAACTCAGAAAGATTTACTGTTTAATTTTACTTCTCTAATGAGTCTTTCTGTGTTTCCTCTCAACTCTTGTGCACTTCAATTTATTTGTTTTTTTATGGAATGGAGAATCTATGCATTTGCTGTTATAGACAGCTTCCCTTCCCATTAAAATGAAAACAGTTAAACGTGAGAGTCTCAAAATCAAATTTCAACATAAATTTTCTAGCTATTTTCCATTTTGAAAATCATTTCTATTTCCATAACTGAGCTGTTACCCTCCTCTATGTGCTGGGGAAGATAATGGATCTGATCAACCTGGAATTTGCTAAGGTCATGTGGAGAGGATTTTTGGTATTTAAAGGAAGGCTATAATAAAGAAAGGAACAGAGTCTTAATCAGGTCTGTTGTGATAGAACAAGGGGAAATGGTTTCAGACTAAAAGAGGAGAGATTTAAACTGGATATAGGGAGTAAGTTTTTTACAATAAGAGTTGTGAGGCACTGGGACAGGTTGTCCAGGGTGGTGGTGGATGCTCTGAGCAACCTATCTATCTATAGCTTTTCAGTGCAGGGGGGTTGGTCTTTAAGAGCCCCTTCCAACTCAAAGGATTCTATGATCTCAGTGCCACCTATAATTTAAAGGTGCAGCATGAAGTGTTGTTTCAGTTCTCTTCAGCTGTGCTTCATGCTTCACAGAATATTATTCTACTCCATCTTAGGCATCACTGATACTAAGATCACTAAGAGATCTGCAGGATAAATGTTGTTCTTTGCATTATTTTGCCTATCTGTACTATTAACAAGTTAGTCCTAAAGTTTCACAGGTGAGGTCAACCCAGTGTTTGAAATAGAATCAGTGTAAGTGAATTTCCTGTGAGAGTTGTGCAGGTGTTGAGACCCCTCCTTACTGAATGGACTGAGGGACTTCCAGCCCAAGGAAAAGGAGCATAAAAAATGCCATTTCTTTTTTCTAAAATACAAGAAGCAGAAAAGCAATATGATCAATATGTTTACTACCTAGAATTTGAGCAGTCCAGCTGACTACTTTATCTGTTGCAAATATGATGAGAAATGGGGAAGAAAGCTCTAGAATACAAAATGAGACAGGTTGTTAAAAATAAACCAGCAGGAGCAAAACTATCCAAGAGGCAGTTCGGGTCTGGGAAAAAAAAAAAAAAAAGAAAGAAAGATACAGTAAAGGCTATTGTTGTATTGTTGTTTCAGCTCCAGTTTTAAATATTCACATTTGGATAAGCATTCAAAGCAGAGGTCCAGAGTCTTCCTTGAGTCTATTTAGGTAGAGATGCCAGCAGTGGATTTAACAATCAATCAGCAGTCAACACAAGCCAGTACAAATGTAATGCTTCTATTGAATTTTCTGTAGGAGATATAAGTAAGTTGAGGTTGATGGTTCTCTCTCTCTCTTTTTCCTAATTTAACTGTTGGAAAATTCTCAGTGTGATGCATCTGTAAATAAGGAAATGTGCTGCTTAGTGGCAGAAAGGTATTAAAACCTTTGTATTGTGAAAGCAACTGATAAAGATTCCAATCCAGGTTGTGTATTTTTCTTTGGCCTGAGTGTAAATACTGAAATGGGAAGCATTTTCTCACTTCTTTAGAATGACCAAGGCTCAGTTTTGGCTCTGAATGTTTCAGTTCCAGCAGACGCGTTACCAGAAGCAACAGTCTCCCAGAGGGGAAAAAATAAATATAATAAATAAATAAATGTTGAATTTCGTGACAGTGAATTTGGTTTCATTTTACTGAGGTAAAATGTAACAGCTGCACACAATATAAAGAATGACACAACTGGCAAAGCCATCATCACAGCTTGCAAGGAGGCCACTTTACAAATAAACAGCAAATGGTCAGAATGTGAGCCTCAAGGCTCAGTCAAGAAAGGATGACACTGGCTGCTAGGACAACATAGGCAATATTGGGGGATGGAAGATGAACACAAAAGGCTTGAGAATTTAAATGTTTGTGAATGAAGAAGAAACAAGGGAAACATAATGGAAGCTCTCTAAGCTATGAAACGTGTAATAGGAGCCTTCAGAGAACAGAACCAAGCTCTTTTTTTTTTTTTTTTTATGTCCAGAATGCATCTGAGGAAGTACAGCCTGTGACAACCATTGTAGATACCATGGTAGCCAGCAATGACTAGGGCTGAGGAACTCAGCAGAAATGAGTGCCTCCAGGTGTTTGAACTGCTTAGGTCAGCTCAAGAGGACAGCTTTTTCTTAATTATCATAATAATTCACCGTCTGGTGGCATATGCTACTACTTCTGTGCATGGTATCGTATTTTAATTGTTTCTTTATTTTTTCCTTTTTATAAAAACTATACCTCATTTCATAAAGGCAGCAGTGCCTGCAATTCACTTTGAAGTTCACCATTTAGAAAGACATTACTGTTTCAAATTACAATACTTTGTCATACTCATCAGTCCTCAGAAAATAGCATTATGTGTGGAAGAACTACATACTTAAGTGACAAAACATTGGAGATGATGAAGATAACTCTCATAGCAGACAGGACCAAGAAAGCAAAGCACAGGAAGATAAAAGGATGGGAACATGTGATGCTAACTGAGGAGATGCAGTGAAATACATGCTACCCTTCATTTGCTAATCATTATATCAATTCACGGTGAGTTTGTACTTTCAGTTCAAGGATGAGAAAAAACATCAGAATCTCACCATATGAGACGTGGTATGGAAAACTCCTCCTTAGAAAGTATCTTGTTGCTTTTTGGGATTTTAACGTTCACCCACATTCCTGGTGTCAACACACTTGTTAAAGAATCTGAATTTTCTTGGACAAGTATCACTTTATACTCTTTAATATGTATTCTGGGGCCAAGTCATTCTCTGCTTGCTCTTTGATCTTTACTTTGCTATACTGTGCACCAGGGATGCCAGAAGCAATAAATTTTTGACATTATGAAACAGCATTTTCTCTGGAAATTCTGACTTTGATTTACATAGGCAGGGCAGGGAACCAACAAAAAAAAGACACAGAGCAGAGTGAGCAGAGGTGGTCTGTGAAAAGAAAAAAAAAAAAAAAGAAATAGATGAAGCTGGAAGACTGATATAAAATACTGTTTTTCACTTTTCCAATCTTTTAAGATCTTTTAACCAGTGCTGTTCTGTACTGTTCCTCAAATAAAAGACAGGGCTGAACTTTCTGTCCATTATGCTGTGACCATCTCATGCTTCTGTACTGAATCTCTGAGACACTTACCAGGTGAACGCTAGAAAATCAGAACTGGCTCTAGGAGACAAGCTCCCACGTTTGTGGGCTGACATCTGACCAGCACTAGGACAAAGAGGCATTTGTATGCATGGCTTCTTCCTATTTGCCTACCCCTACAAAACCTACTGCAGACGTGTTTCAACTTGCCATATAAACATCACTTTTTTAATATCTACTTATGTTAAATTTTCATTTAGAATAGTTTTACTGGAATCAAAGTATCTGAAGATTTAACTTAATTTCTCTTACAAGTTTTTGACCTTTCCAACTTCATTAATTTAAGACAAAGTGTGTGTGAAGTTTCTTAAGCACTGGAGGATAATGAAACAGATATTCAGACAGTAGCCATCTGAAAACACTGATCCATTTTCCTGGCCAGGAAAGAACAGTAAACCAGCTCTGTGTTTCCCTGATTCTGCAAGTTTCCCAGCATTAATGCACTCCAGCACCAGCTCACAGTGCAGGCCTGCTCTCTTTTCCACCAATAGCCAGCAGTCTCGCAAGGCTGGCAGCTCCCACTGCTGGAGTCCAGCCAGGAGTAAAGTGTCCCTGGCCACCATCCTTTCAGCAAATGGTGGGGATAGGAAGTGTACAGGCTCCTGAAGCAAGCTCTTGAAGGCTCCTGAAGTGGGACAGAGTACTCCGGTTTTGGGTCAGACTTGACCCCCAAAAATGATGAAAAACCATGTCTTTGTACTCTAAAATTTCTGTACTGAGGAACTGTAGATGGTCAACATAAGAGATAAGAAGTGAAAAAAAAAGGTGCAGAATGTCTTAAGGATGTTTCTTTTAGATCTTCACATGAAGCAAGATCTCTCCTGATCTTAACAATCTGTAGAGATGACAGTGGTGGCCATGTAAGCAGCATGTACTCAGTGATGAGAACTATTACAAGTACACAGCTCGTACACTAGCCATCATAGCACAAGACAGCCTGGTATGGAAATTCCTCCAGCTTGCCCAGAGCTAGTACATCAGAATGGTACACTTCAGAATACTGTAAGCTTGCTGGCTCTCTGAGGGACAGCATGGTCTGAAGATGTAGCACAAATTTAACACAAACAAGTGCAATCACAGCTTCATTTTTCCTAGATGTAGCAAATAATGTGGGATCCACAAGTAAACCTACTTGCATATTTGCCTGCAGTTCTTTCATTCTTATGGAGAAAAATAAATCAGATATAAGGGCACTTCTAGCAGCACTTCCTTACATTCATGCAATTTCTTTAGAGGACAAAATATTACTGCTTTTAATGCTGTATTCTGGAGAAAAAATAAAAAAGCTCAATTTCTAACAGTATAGGTACACATATTCCATTATTTCTACTGTGAATTGTCAGTTACTAGTTAAAGTGGCATTTTCCAGGTGAAATGTGTTACAAAGTAGATATATGTCAGTATGATACTTAACAATAAACTTAGACTAAGACAAAATACAAGTAAGCAATTTGTTTGCATAAGCAGATTCTCAATGAACTGTGATAAAATGCATCATTGTAGTTAAAGGGGATAAAAAAATTCAAACTATTTGTCAGAATTTTATCTCTTTGTAATAAACCTATGTTCTAGCATAAATGGAATGAAAGACCCCCAAATATACCACAAGCCAACATTAATGTTACTCCACCATGTGGGATATTTAAGCAGTGTACGCCTAATATCTCTGAGCCTTGTTAATAATAAGCTAAACTTATTGCTTCCATAGCCAGGCTACACACCAGTGATATTACAAACCATGGGGCAGTTCATTCTTGAATTGTATTTTTTGTGCACACTGATAGAATTAAGTGCCACCCATCCTCAGGAAAAATTCTCTTAGGTTTTAGTCATTCTCTTGTTGCTGTTATTGTTTGGTTGGTTGGTTGGTTTTGTTTTTATTTTTGTTTTGTTTTGTTTTGTTTATTTTGTTTTTTGTTATAGCAAAATTTCAAGTGAGAATGTAGTTTTCAAAATGCTTCTTTTCTGTTCCAGCTATGCTTATTTTTAGTATAAGAAACAGTAGTCTAGTGTACCAAACTGTTATATGATATCAGCAGTTCTCCAATATATTCATTCATCTACCTCTTAGCTATCCCTACAGCTCTTGGTAAGCCACTCTGGAATAAAATCTGGCTTGTAAAGCAAAGGGAGGTGTTTATGTCTAAATATATTTTTATACAGTTTTGAATACATTTATATGCATATGTACACCTTTACTAGGAGAGTGGTTAGGCCCTGGAACAGGCTGCCCAGAGAGGTTGTTGATGCCCCGTCCTTGGAGGCGTTCAAGACCTAGTAAAGGTGTATGTTTGGTGGCCCAGCCAGGCAGGGGGGTTGGAACTACATGATCCTTGAGGTCCCTTCAACCCGGGTCATTCTGTGATTCTGTGATTCTGTGATTCATTCTGTGCACATATACATAGGCAGTAAATAGTTTAGATGGGATATTTCCCTCCTTTTTGGATAGATTATTAATTTACATAAATATCTTCCAAAATAATCTAATACACCGAAAATTTTAAGTATGACTTCATTCAATATGCAGCCTTTGATAAATACTGTAGACATTTTAAAATTACTTAAAAGAGGTTTACAGAATGACAGATTTTGCACATTTTTAACATTTGAAAGTTAAAATATGTGTTTTATTAGGCACTAGTAGTACTCTTTCATACTGATTCAAGAGTTGGCTCTTTATAGATATTTTCTTAGTAAATCCCCACAGGTTCAAAAATATTTTTAACACATTCCTAACTGGAAAAATGTCACAATATAAATTTGTGACTTCTCCTTTCCTATGGACATGCATTAGTAAAGCAACTATTGAGAATAGTCTCTGATGCTTTCTAATTACATAAAAACATTTCATTGTAAAATATAAGGTCTTGTCTACTGTAGGCAGATGAAAACCTGTAACATGTGGGATCCTCAGATTTCTAAATACCTTTGTTGTCAGAGGAAATCTGTATTTTCAAGTCACCCTCCATATCAGCCTATGTATTCTTCAAAGGTTTCTGTCTACCTTTTGAAGTACACTATCCATACCCAACGCTAAAGCTTTTCTAAGTGGAGACTGGCAGCTGCAAAAATAGACTGTAAATCTAGTTTCAGCCAGACTGTAAGTAGATTTAAAGACATATTTTAAAAACTCCTGAGAGCCTGTCTTGATTACTGTGCCAAGAATTTCTACCTTGACATTTTCACTCAGTAACTCCACTCCCTAGCGACCCAGAAACCTCTCTGCTTCTCATTACCTTCCCCTTAATGCTTCTTAAGAAAAAACAGTGCTGGATAAGAAGCCCCTGATGTGTACTACTTCCAATGAAAGGCTGGATCAAATGGTCAATTTTTTATCTGTTGATAGAAATACAAGCATTCTTTTCACATGCTGCCATACTGATAGTAATAGAAACAAGACAAAGACACTATGCTTTACTCTTTAATTCTATTATAGCAAATGACTGCTGTGGGCTGTGTTCTTCCATTCTTACCTGAAATGACCAGAAACTTGTTTTGTTATTCTTGTGAAGCACACTTGAATATTCACTCAGTAGCACTTTGAAGGTCCAAAACATTAAAACTAGTGAGACTAGAGAACACATCTACTTCTGTATCTTTAGATATCAAAATGCTTTATGAAGATGGTAGCCATAGCTACTCCATTAAAAAAAAAATGTAAAAAACAAGGCTACAACACAGCACTGTGAAACCTCTTCAAGGTTAAAGCTATCCCTGAGCTAATCAAACACATGAGTATGGCACATGAGTATGAGTAAGGAATAAAACCTTAGAACTCAGATGCCCAATGAGCTATCACATCAACAAATCCACAATAATTTTTAGCCCATGGCATCACAATTATATTCCTTCAGCTGAAAGGTTTTTTATTTGAAAATCTCAATTCCTAGTCTTCCGAAACCAAACCTAGTACAGCCACTGTCAGGCTTTTCTTTTTAGAGTATCTGCTATTCTAGAAATTATTTTGAGACACATTTTTCCTGTGTAGAGGAAGATGGCATTTTGTAATGCATGTAAGGTTGGCTGTGAACAGGAAAAACATATAATGACCTCTGTCTTTAGCATTTTTCTAAAATGTCTAATTATTCTGTGTTGTATCATCATAATAGGTCTTCAAAGGAGTGATGTCGTATAACTTTGCGAAATTTGGGTCTCTGGCTTTTTCAAAATTGATAATAGGTAAATGCCAGTGCTGGCAGAAGACTTTCTTTCTTCCTGGAAGGGTATTTCTTTATTTTATTTTTGATGTATGTGAAGTAGCAAGAGAAAAGAAAGCACAAAAAGAAACTCTGAATAATCCTGTAATACTTTCAAAACATATTTGGTAGTTGATACAACACTGAGGTATTTTTTGTTTTTTCTAAAGTAATAGGAAATTATTACTTTTAATACCTCTGCCAGTGGCTTTCAGACTATGTTTCTCATTCTTCCCCGATCAGTGTTTCAAAGGAACAGTTCCAGATCCCTTCTTTACCCTCAGTGATTCTCTTTTCAGGAATAATGATCTAGTAGAACTGTATGGCAGTGTAGGATTTATCTCAAAAGAAATCATCTGTAAGTAAATAATTTACAAGAACTTTATTTTCCTGTTTATAATTTATGGTGGGATTTTAATGTAAATATGGAAAAAATAAGTCACTTTCTTTTTTATAATCTACGATTGTCATTATAGGATGGTTATCACAGTGTTTAGATTATGTTTTTATTATTTAGATGGTCCAGAATGCCTTGTGTTAATATTTGCATGTTGTTTTATTACTGGCGTCACAATGCCTAAGAAGTGATAGTGAAAATTAATTATTGATGAAGAAATTAATTACAATAAGATTCAAAGACAGAACAGTAACATCTGGCTTCATTCTTTATGATTTCCATTCTGATAGGGCTATAACATCTAATAAAATCAATCAATGATATAAAATAAGCATTTTAATTTGTCCTGAGAGAAGAAGCTGTTAGACTAGAACTGTCTTGTCTAAGTCTGCTATGGAGTGTATTTATCATATAAAATGTTGAGTCATGTGGAAGTAAAATTGCTTTTCCCTTTAAAAAGATTATAGGACTGGGTACATATGTACACGTGTGTATAGACTCCTGAGCTCAGCCAAGGAAGCAGGGTAGGAGCAGGGGAAGAAAAGAACCTTAAGCATATTGGTAGAGCTTGCTGTAAATAGGGCAACTGATTTTACCAAACCCAAGTGAGCTGCGTTGATTGCGGTTTGAGTGCCTTGTCCTGTAGCATGCAGAAATTCATGATTAGATGGGATCTGAACCTGTACACCCACACAATTTTGTATTGGTGACTTACTGGGAAACAACAGGGCTGTGACCCCAGTGCTCTTATGTCTACACTAACAAATCAGGACATAACCATCCTCATTTCAATAAGTTTCATCCAGGGCTTCAAACGATGCTAAATTTAAGCATATTTAGAGGCCAGCTCTCTTGATAGTAGTCAATTTAAAATGTTGAGTAACAAGCCTAAAATGATTTCCTGACTTAAGGATAGGCTAAGAATGAAGTCCCTGTGGCAGAAAGTACACACATTTAATAATTTAAGTAGCAAATGACCACAAAAATAAGGAATGTGACACATTCCAGCATCTAGAATACCTATTACTGATACAGACTGTAAGTAGGAGACTTTGTGAGGAGGAGGATTCAAGATCCATGATCTCTATATTCCCAGAAGAATGCCCCATAGAAAAATAGCAGATTTTAAATGTCCTTTTTCTAGGCTATGTGTTGCAACACAGTCTGCAGGCCTGCTAGAAAATTTTCCTTATTCAGCATCTGGAGGTGTCAGCTTCAAAAATGATGTTTAAGCCCAGCGTCTTAGCAATTAGACCTCGATCCATTAAGATACTCTATTTAAGAGATCTTACACCCACTCGTTGCCCCCTATCCCAATGCAGCAGCAAGGAAAGTAACAGGGCTCTCTCTAAGTTGCATGCATTTCACCTTAATAATATATCAAATCAAATGAGCCCAGTTCTCACCTCCACAGAGTTAAATGGATTTCATATTTGCAGAAATCCTTTGCACTGCAATTGATTTTAGGATTTCCCTCATTTCTTTCTTAAAGTCTTCAGTTGCTCCTGGCTTTCTTCTGCATTTTATATTTAAGGCTTTATTATTGTTGTTGCTATTACTGTTTGGAAATTTTCCAGTCCTCATTGATTGCTTTTGCATTGCACAGAAAAATGTGAATTCTGTTCCATTTCCACTAGAGATGCCGTATCACAGCTCATGAGCAATATGTAACATAATTCATGAACATGTCTTCCTCAAGTATTTTCCCTAATATGTAAGTCCATTTATCGAACAGTTTATGATAGGTGGAGGTTAAAATTCAAAGTCTACTTTTCACTGTTTTCTAATGGAGTATTCAGGATTATTACAATTAAAATGCTTTTTCATGTTGAAATTTCCTAAGCTTTTTATTTCAGAAATGGAAAAAATACTCAACACAAAACTAATACTTTTTCCTGCATTTAAATCAATCTTCTTTCAATGACAAATTATTGTTTTTTATCCTAATTCATTCTGTAGCTATATTTATATGCAGAGTCACTGTATTCAGTATATCCCATTGTTGGTACGTGCTTGAAATTTTTCATTTGAATGATTCTTAATCAACTGGTGAAAATGCACAGCAACTGGTACTATTGAACTATCTCAGGAGGAATACAGAGATGATCAAAAAGACTTAGCAGTTAGCTGCTTCAGTCTACAAATATAGCTTTTTGTAGTATTTTTATAATTTATTTTGCCAAAGTGCAGTCCCCCACAAAAACAAACAGAAAGCCTGCAGAGCTGGTGTAGTTAGGAGTAAGCAGCTCATGAAGCTGTGCTGCTTGAAAACAGTACTGCTGCTAAAAGATATAATCGGAGGATCGCAGAATGACAGAATGGTTTGGGTTGGAAGGGACTTCAAAGCCCATCAAATTCCAACCCCCTGCCATAGTCAGGGCTGCCCCCCACCAGCTCAGCTGCCCAGGGTCCCATCCAACCTGGCCTTGAGCACCTCCAAGGATGGGGCACCACAGCTTCTCTGAGCAGCTCTGCCAGCACTTCACCACCTGCTGAGTGAAAGAATTTCCTCCCAACATCTAATATAAATCTCCCTCTTTTATTTTGAAACTTCTGTACCTTGTTCACTATCTGATTGGGTAGAGTCAATCTCCAAATTTTTATAAGCTCCCCTTTTTTTCCACTTCATTTCATGAAGATGCATCAGGACTTAACTTGTTAAAAAGCACAGTCTGTTTTAGTCAACATCAGTGAAAAGCTCCCAGTTTTGCTGATTGTTTTCCTCTGACTTCTAATTCATCAGCTGCATGACAAGGTGGAGTCCAAGATATGACCAAAACATTGTTCCTGAACATACCTGTTCAAAAGAATGTGCTGTGTTGCAGTGCTACAACTCTGCCACAGTTTATATACCTTTATATCAATGTTAGATTTCAGTTTGTGTCAGTATTTTTGTAGACATGGCTAATAAAACAGTAAACAACAACATAAATTATTCTATTTTCCTGTGCTTATTGAAATTAGGATCCTGAGTGGTGACATCTATTATGAATACATGAAGAATACAAATTAACTAGGGAAATGTTTAATTTTGATTGGATTCTTTGACTGTACTAGCCTCAATTAACTGCCTAGAGGATGGCCACAAAGATGATCAGAGGACTGGAGCACCTCTCATATCAAGAAAGGTTGAGGGAACCGGGCTTGTTTAGCTTTGAGAAATGAAGGCTCTGGGGAGATCTCAGGTTGCCCAAGGAGGTTGTGGATACCCCATTCCTGGAAGCATTCAGGGCCAGGCTGGATGTAGCTGTGGGTAGCTTGATCTGGTGGTTAGTGACCCTGCACATAGTAGGGGGGGTTGATCATTGTGGTCCTTTTCAACCCAGAACATTCTATGATTCTGTGATTCCATGAGTTTGACAACTGACAATAGTTTAATGACTATATATCATATAATACCTAGAGGGAATGTATTGAATGTTGAAAAGTATTCTCTGTGGCAATTACCAGTGGAACAGTAGATACTGTACTTGGACATGCTGATATTTTCACCTCCATCTTCTAGCATTTCCTCCTCACTAGAAGAAGCAATTACTTGTAACCCAGCTACAGGAGAAGGAACAAAACAGTCACTGAACTGTCAGGTCCTCAGTGGGTCACAGACAGGCACACACAAAAAAGCACTTTAATATAATTTGCATTTTCTGTAATCAAAATGGCCTTGGGTGAATAGACTGTGCTACAACTAATCCTAAAAGCTAACAAAATTAAAAAAAAAAAAAAAAAAAAAAAAAAAAAAAGTAGGGTAAGCCCTACAAAAATAATCATATTAGAACTGAACTGATATTTTATTTTTAGGAGGATCCATTTAACATTCTGAGCCTTTACGCTGCATTTGTTTCTTGCTTTCAAATTTTTGTGAGGGTTAATATATATAAATGTATTTCATTTAATATTTTAGATAAGAATTTGAATTTGGTATCTGTTACATATGGTGAGGCTCATCATAAAATTGAAATAATGGCATTTTAAATTAAGCTTTGCAGAAAGGTTTTTTGTAAATATTTTTGAAGGCTTCAAAAACTGTATACATTAATAGGTGTGTGTATATATATGAATGACTAACTCTCATCTGTATCCTGTGGGCAATGTAAAGTATGCTTGTTTTCCTGAACAAACATACTGGTTCAAGTATACCTGAATACCTGATTTTCTCATTCATAAACCTAAAACCATATTTAGAAATTTTAATCTCCAGAGGCAAAGTTTTATTCAGTGAAATTCATCATTTTTAAGAATTATATTTTTGTCAAATAACACAATACTGTGTGCATTCAAGAAAGACTTTTTGCATGTCCTCCTAGATTGCTTTAGAAATCTGATATGCAAGTTGAGTAGACACTGTACTATTATACCAGTTTCTAGGCTCTGTAATCTTTTAATAGCCTCTTCAACTGTTATCTCTTCTGTTCTTAATTCCTCATTTTACTGCCTCAGTAATCTGATTCATGGAGCAGGCAAATCTCTACCTTCCACACTTTTAAAAGTCAGTGCAATAGCAGCTTATTTTTCCTTATCTTTTGTGTGTAATTCATCATTTCTTCTTCACAGGATATTTTAGCCAAGTTTTTTATGTGAGCTTTTTTTACAAAAGTACAGCAGAAATGTCTAACGTTGATGCTAGCCCATAACCTTACCACAGTGTGCTACCAGGTCTCAAGTGTGCTCAGGTCTCAAGACTACTCAGGCTGCCACTGAAGTACTGATTTATCAGAAATCAGGGACTCTTGTATCAATTCCAGTTCCTAAGTTTACTAAGGGCCACTCAGGTGAAAATATACCTGAAAAATATCTGCTTAAGATAATAATCACCCTGCTCACCAAGAATGCAATTGCAGTTCTCATTAGATTTGTTCAGACTTTGTTTCATGTCTATATTTCAATTCCCTTTCTCCCTATACTACTCTTTTCCATGAAGAATCTTCTAGTTTAATATACAAACCAGATCTCAGTACTGCTCTCTGGACAGTACAGCTGCTGTCCTCTACTCCTTAGATGGTTTTTAGGATTATATTAAATGACCTCCATGGATCCTTTACAGGTGGCATTTTCTTGTGCTTCTCCAGATACCAGTAGCAATTACAGTCATGGCCATTAGCAGTGATGAGAAAAGGAGCCCAAAAATAAATTTTCCTGAGGCTAAAGCTAGTGATCAATCCAGTGGTGAGCAAATGTGATGGGAGTCATTACACTGACAGCATCAGGTAATGTATCAAATGTATAGAGCTGCATGAGCTCTGCAGAGATCTGTGGATTCTCAAGTGTCTGCACTTCTCTGTTTGATGTAGGCAAAAATCACCTGTCAGTCATCTGTTTCAGAAAAGAAATGTTGAAAATAACCAGAAAGATGTAGTCTCTTTGTTGTCTTGCAATTCCACAGGTGAAAAGTTGTCTGTCTGCTTTACGAGTTGTTCGACACTTGCTTCCAGTCATGAAGTCTGCATCAGTTTTCTTGAACACACCTCCCTCAGACTTGCTAAAACAACAGAATCTAATCATCTGAAAAATATGAAGCAACGTCTATACGAGCTACTTACATGCATGTATTTAAAAATGCCACCATTGCACTCCAGTTAAAACATATTCCTCTGTGATTTCAAACAATTGCTAATGCCTAACTTGATTTTCAAGTCAAAGAACTTCAAGTGCTATTACCTCCTGTGTTCAATTAAATTTGTCTGCAAATATTGCTTAATTCTTTTCCAGATTAGATAACTATCTGTAATAAATGTCTTTTAACTGTGCTTAAATTCTAGTATTCATCTCTCTCTTTTTAATATGTTGCATTTATTTTAACAGAGGCACATTTCTTTTGATGTTATGCAGTCTGAGACTGAAAGCTCCCAGATGCATTATGTGCATCCTATTCTGTTATTCTTCATATTTTGTGAAGTTTTCTCAGTTCTTTTTTTGGTGCATCCCAGGCTTTTTCCTCACTATTTTCTTTTGAAACTTATATTCAGCATAAACTAACTTGTGATATACATTGTTTGAATGCTGGTGAAGCAATCTCATAAGAAAATCTTCTGCAGCACTTGAAGATAACTGCTAACATGATGCTTCCTATTCTCAGAAGGGAATGACTTCCAACAGCATTAAATATCCCACGCAGGATGTAAATAAAATGAGCTCTTGGCATCTAGTTTTTTCCCAACTAGTTGATGTGCAGAATGAAAGGGCAGTAAGAGCAGATAGCAACAATTGCTGCGACAGTCAAGATGCCCCCCACTCATAATCCAGCACCTAGCAGTGTACACACTGGCAAATGGGTTTCGCTGAAGTGATGCTAAGAGGTAAGGGCAAAATTAGAGGCTGTTGCTGCTACTGTGTAAGCTTGTAAGAGGATAAGGCTGGATACGAGTGTAATCATTCCTTGTTAAATATTTCAGGAGGACCAAGGGGCATGGATGTTTAAGGAAGAAGAAAGTAGTTATCTCTGGTTTGAAAACAGATGGAGAATCAAGGATGCAGTGGGGGGGGGGTGGGGGAGAGAGTGCTAGAATTAACTTCACTCTTGCAATCTCCATTCATTCACTTTTATTGTCTGTATGTTTCATCATAGCCTCAGTTTTGTCAGAACTTTTTCCATAGAGTGTTTTCCCTTTAAATTGAGCAGAATGGATCTGCTCTGAATAAGCTTTAGCTTTACAAACTTCTGGACTTTCTCAATCCATCTGCTGAAAGGTATGTAATAACTTCAGGAAGAGTAAGAGTTATATCAATCATGAGTGCTTCTGAGTGATGTTAGGTATGTTACTCAACCAATCATTTTTACAAGCATTCACTAGACGTGTCCTTCTTGTTTTCTAGTTGGTTGACTTGTAGACTGATAGATTTGCAGAAGTGCTGAGGACTCACTGTTGCAACTGAGGTTGGTGGTATACATACTTTAAATATTGATTTACAAGCAAATCAGTGGAATATATACCTTAAATATTAATGTATAATGCCATGTTGAAAGCAGCACAGCCACTATCCTGACCCTGGATCAGTAATCTTTTAGAGAAACCCTAGGAGGTGAGTTTATATGTATATATACACAAAGGGCTTAGTAACGCTAAGTTCTTCAAGAGGTCTCTTACTGATACTAAAGTTTACAGATAAACAATTTCCTTCTCAGCCTCAATTGTCTTACCTGCAAAAAGGAGTCCCTTATCTCACTATGAGTAAATCTAAAGTTTATCAACGTCAGAGAAACATTTCAATACTCGGAAGATTTTTTAATAAAGCATATATGACATTCAGAAATTAAGATGAAATTAGTGATGAAATGGATTATTTTGATTTCAGTGTTCCTGTCTGACGAGCATTTAGGAGAGCATGTTGACCTGAAACATAGAAAGAAGATTGATGCAGGCATCATATGGAAAAGAAGATGAGTAATGACAATGGTGTTTGCAGATAGGAAGCCATGAATGGAAACTGTAAAATTGTTCCTAATTCCCAAAAGGATTTTTGTTCTTTTAAGACTTTTCCAGGGGAACATTGATGTCTGGAGAAGAGAGCCATGGAACAGACACTGGACTGTGCCATTTGCTGGTTTCATCTCCATGTGCCTCAGTGGTACTTTGTGAACACATGGTGCTTCTCAGTCTTCTACTTAAATGTGCACATCTCTCTGCTCTTCATATATACTTAATTTAAAATTGTTTTTTATGTTGTCCTCAGAGATTTTTTTTCATATCTGAGGTATATGAGAAGTAAATGTTTTGGTCCTTTCTATGGAAGTGCACTTTTCCAGGGATCTCTTTCCTGGTAATGATTTCTGCCAAGACAAATTTCACAGTACATAAATTCTGCTTTGTAATAGATGGCTAGAACTGAATAGATATTTGGCTTTTAACCTCTAACCTCATCAGCATTAAGAAATAACTGCCTGCCAATAAAAAACATGCAAATGCCACAGCCACTTTCCTACTCTAAAGTGGACTAAAAATGGCTTTCAGTATAAAGGGACAAATGATGGTCTGTTACAATAGTTACAGCATTCTGCAACAGCAGTGCTCTTTTCCTGAGTGAGTGATCCCTAGAGCTGCAGTAATAATTAATTGTCCAAAAGATCTATATGTAACACAGCTGTCATAAATATACTGGTAGGTTCCTGTATAACCTATTTATCGTCTTTGCCATAGTCAGCCTCATTGGCCAGCATCTGGCCACTGTCATATACTTTTGATACTGAATGCAACAGAGAACAGGCTGAACAGAGAGATAAGGGCTGGGGAGCATCACCTGTAGACTCCTTCTCCTTCTTCCCCACAGTTGTGTTATTTCTACAATCTCTCAGCAGTTCTGGCAGGAGAGCTTTCTCTAGGCAAAAAGAAGCGTGAATGATTACATCTGCAACAAATGGAAATGTATGCTTTATGCTCTCAGCAACTCTAAACTTGGTCCTTCCTTTATCCATAGCCTGTACTGTCTTTTATTTCCTTACCTAATCCTACTACACTTGTATTCACAAACACATATGTGGACATACTTATCAGCATCAAATCCTCTCTCTGCTTTGCAGAATGAACAACTCACATGCATGTTCTCCTCACTGGGTTTGTTTGAGACTACAGATTTCCCACCCACCTAGAGCAGGTTCTCATCCCCAGGTCACAACACTGTGCTGTCCATAGTGTCACCTTCTGTGTGATGGGATGTCATTTGCTGATCTTCTAACCTTTCTCAGGCAGTTCTGGCTGCTTTATTGCTGCCAGTTCCAACTGGACTGCTACTCAGCTGTTTGCTGGCAATGCTTGACAGCAAGAGGGAATACAGTTATTCTTTATTACGTAGCTGATTATCTCTGCTATAAAATCAATAAAATATGGGGCTATTGATTAAGAGGCCAGGCAATGGAGATATGAAGAACACCAAGAGTACATTCCACATGCACTTGGCTTAGATATTATTCTTCAATGTACATCCTCTTCTGAGTGACCTCTTTGCTTTATCATAGAAGAAACTGACTTGGATTTTATCCATCCTGAAATATAGTTATGGCAAAATTGTAAAATAAGAAAAATTCTAATGCAATTGCATACTGATTTAAATCTATTCCTCACATGAAAAAGTGAAATTCTGAAAAGCAGCTTTCAGCTGGGATTTATCTCCAAATGTGCAGGATATACAATTAGGTGAGTAATGTTCTTGTTGTCCACTGTGCCATTTAACTCCCAACAAGTCCTTTTTCTTCAAGTAGAACTCTTTTCATAGCTGTCACAGCAATACATAACAGAGCTCATTTCCTAGCTTGACTTATTTCATACAGGATTTGTTGGTAATCAGATGTAGCTGTACATACATAAGCTGCAGATCATATGAATTTGTCATCTTTGTGTAATGCTTTCACTCAGCAAAGACTAGAAATGGCAGGAATGAAGGAGCAGTTCACATAGCTCCGCAGCCAGCTGAACACCTGAGTTAGTGCTGATAGGCTCATTGGAGAGCAAACCTCACCTGGCAGAAGGTCAGGATTGGAAATTCTAAGCAGGAAACAGAGAGGTGATTTCCTCTTCTACAGAATAATGTTTCCAACACCTGAGCTTGATTTACTGAAATAGAGATAAAACATTTTGTAGGTTGCAAGTCCTATAAAAGTGCTATATCAATAACCCTACCAGTTCAAATACCTCCCCTAGTTTATAATTTACTTTTAGGCAGTGCACCACTTTCCATTTTAAAAGAAAGAAAGAAAAAAAATATCAGAAAGAAACCAACCAAAATTAAATTTCATAGGCTATTATTATATGTAGCACAAAAGGTTAATAATCTGTTACTACTATTTTCCAGTTCTCTGGGATCTATGGCAATAAACAATTCAACACATCTTTATGTTTTGCTCAAAATATGATATTGCCAGTACTTAAGATTTTGTTATGCTCATAAAAGTTCCAGTCTAGTATCCCAGCTGACTTCTTCCTAGAAAAGAAAATCTCTACAACTCAGAAGACAAGTGAAGGGAAAAAAAAAAAAAAAAAAAAAAAAAAGCATCTTTCATTATTATGTTTCATAAATCAAGAGACCGTATCTGTAAATACAAAATGAACAAGCAATTCTTACAGATATTGTTAGATTTACAGATGCAAAATTAGGCACTAAGCATTTTGATGAGCTATCCTTGATTACATTTAACAGTTTTTTGGGGGTCTAAGTTCTTGTACACAGAGATCCGGCATTTCAGATACCAATGATTCACATTCACATCAATTGTATACATTCAGCTTAAATGGTGGGGGACTTTCTATGGTATATTTATCATAGACAGAGTTTGAAAATAGTTTATTTGCCTTAATACGTGTGTGTATTTCTAAATACCTTGGAGCTGATGCTATCAAGCATTTCAAGTGAAGGAGGACTGCTGTTTTGGAGATCCATAAGGCACCTCAGTGCCTACGAAATCTGTTGAGTAAAGCTTATAATGCAGGTGGAAGAGGCCGCATATGGATCTGATTAAATCACAAGGTTTTGGACTAAGACTTTATGCAAAACTATGCTTTATGGAAACCAGATTATTTTAAATTCTTTTGGATTCCTTAGGAGACGATACAAACATTATTTGTTAATTAGTTAATTTAGATTAGAGATTCAGTAAACCAGGTACTGTTTGAGCTTCACAGAGTACATCATGGTGTATGAATATGATCAGATGAGTTTGGTAGAGGAAGAACATAGCATAACTAAATACTAGAGCAGGGGCTGTCCTTTGTATTTGTCAAGTCCTGTCCACATAGCTGAGATGTATCAGCCCAGACTCTTAAAGTGCTAGCATGCTACAAATGTTAATACAATATACTCAAGGACAGTGTAAAGATGTACCAAAAGTCACCTATTAAAAACATCTAGGTGGGCACCCCGCTGCTATGATACCTGTTTCGCTGCGGTGTGACCATTCAAGGCAATTGCCTTAGAGATAGCAAGGAGAATGAAAGAGGGAATGAAAGAGGTGACTGTGTCACCTACTGTGGCCAAGGTAAGATGAAAGCAACTCCAGTGTGTATCTTTCTCCCATGCTTAGTATAAACAAAATCTAGCTCTGTTAGTCATATTCTCCTAAGGCAGTATTTCTCCAAGCTGACCTTTCAAACTCTTGTATGCATGAGATCAATCACTTTGATTTTGGAACGCACTTCACCCATTCATCCTCCCTGGAGAAACAGTACAGAATAATTTGAGAGAATTATCCAAACAAGCCAAACAGATGTTGTGGAAAGATTTCCTCCCACTCAGTCATCTTCTGTCTGAAACTTATCTCGTACTTATCATACATGTCCCTTTCCATTTGTCAAGCATGTTAATTTACTTCTTAAATATATATCATTTAGCTAGTACT
The DNA here is from genome assembly GCF_054131305.1 of Coturnix japonica. Taxonomy (NCBI): domain Eukaryota; kingdom Metazoa; phylum Chordata; class Aves; order Galliformes; family Phasianidae; genus Coturnix; species Coturnix japonica. The sequence continues at coordinate 91,092,340 of NC_140663.1, read as the reverse complement.
GGAGACTTATTCCAAATATTTTAGTGAGGGGATTAGAATAAAAGCCAAATTTTTTATGTGCATGCACATGAAATTTGAGATAGTGACAGACAAAGCACAACAAAAATCCAGTTTTACCAGCAGAGCACAGTTGAGTTGCAGACTTCAGGAACAAAGTTGAAGGGACAGTGCTGCTACCCTTGAATGTAAATTTATATTGTAAGTTTATCCATTTTACATATAGGTACTGTTTCTGTACTGAGTTCTGTAATAACGATGATTAGCTATTTGCCAGAAATAGCTAATAATGCCATGCATCATGGGCTATTTAGCTCAGTAAGATATCCTGACCTTTTTGATTTCCATGAGAAAGTACAGTGAAATTCAGTAGAGCCAGTCCTTCCCAGCAGCATATGAGAGTTGTTGCAATGTGCAGGAACAAAACAGTGCAGCAGCAGAATGACAATCCAGGCACATTCAGACTGGAAGAGATGATGGATTGGCCCATTAGTGTTTAGTTTCGTTGCTGAGAAGTCAGTGTTGTGCTGCTCTGTGATGTGGCCCTTGTTCATCACAGGATCTGTGCTGTGTCAGTGAAATAATTTGATATTCACTGTCTAACATTCGCCTGATATTACTTAACAGTCAGTGCTTTCTGGTATCAGACACCTTCTATCAGTTTAAAATGTTGGGCATATTAAAATCATAAATTCCCCTCACTCCTATATCCAGATCTTTTTCTGCTGCCAAAACCTATGAATAATTGTATTCACACTGTTTCATAGTACTGATGAGAGAAAGGGTCACTTGTAGTGAAAAAACCTAATTTCCTTTATAAAGCCAGTTTTACTACTAGAAATTGAACAATGGCCATCTAGTCATTCCTGAGGGCAGAAAAGTACATTAGAAAATGGCATTTGTTTTAAATAATTTATGTTCATATTTCATGGAATTACAATGGCTTCTGCTGTCTTCAATTCCTGCCATCTATCTATCTATCTATCTATCTATCTATCTATCTATCTATCTATCTATCTATCTATCTCCCTCTCTCTCTCTATATATATATACACGCACATACACACTGATTAAACTTTCTGAGGTAGATAAAAAGTTAAATAGTCAAAAAAGAGAGGGATTGATTTGTGTCTTACTACAAAATTTGAATCTTCATTGGAAATACAATGAAGCTAAGGATTTTCAGAACTAGGATTTAGGTTTTCATATCTTTTAACTGTAGATATAAATAAATAAAAAGGGGGGGGGGGGGGGGAATTCATATCAGGATTTTTATGGAGATCAAAGATGAGTGAAATTTCTTATGCTTTAATACTGAAGATACAAAATTCAGAAGACTTAAAAACAATTGCTTTATGACTCAGAAACGTATTCCCCAAAATGAGCTTCGTAGCAGAGAGGAACATGAGTAATTTCAGACCAAAGATAACAGCATAGCACCTATGCAGTCCACTGTTTTTTCATATTCCAACATATAAAACAGCTGTGGTAAAGTAATACTGAATGTCTGAAGAGGTCAGAATTTCTTCTTTCATGACCTAGTCTACAGTATGTGTTGATTTTAAGTTGATCTCCTGGGCTTCAGCATTGACACAGTAGTGCAAGAAGCACTTTATAAAAATTGCTTTCTGACAATAAGCATAAAATATTGCATGATGCCATATAAAAGTACTATGGACTTTGCTGCAGTGTGGTATCCTCAGAAAACTAATTTATTCCAGGAAAAGAGCTGAGCTTTTTTCTTCACCTGAGATAACTTATTCAGAGTTCATTCAGGTTCCATCACACAGCACTAAACCCTACAATGTACCGTGTGGGTATACTCAGCACTTCTTAATTGTCTGCATATCTTCTAACAAGCACAGATAACAACGTTGTAGGCACCACTCGTATAAGTAAGACCTTCATTACATATTTTGCACATACATTACAGTGCTTCCTGCCTTAGACCTGCTACAATATCAAGGCACAAAACAAGTTAAGAACTGCAAATGATTTTCCTTAGAAAACCTATATGCTTAATACTCTTCTTTTTTAGTTTCCCAATTATTTGACAACTGCTCATAAAGTACCTGTTTACTTACTTTAATTTAGTGATATATACAAATCTAGATGTCATTAATAAATGGCTTTTGCTTCCAGATTCTGTGGAATCAGATTTAGACTGAAAGAGTAGTGAATGCACCAACTTAGAGCATATTTACACTACTCACTATTTTTAAAATAAATTATATTTAAAAATAATATTTAAAATAAAAACATTTCCAAGAACCTATAGCAAACATTTATTGGATTTGCTGGTATTTGAAGCAGTATGTCACACTATTAATTTTTGCTGTGCATGGAAAAGACTACTGCAGGCAAAGGAGAGAAGCAAAAGAGATTTCCAGAGCACAGCAATATTTGTATGTATTTTGTAATGCTTTTAGATTCCTGATCTTTTTCATGAAAAGAGAGCACATTCTTTTTTCCCCTGTACTTGGTACACTGGTGGTGGCTCATATCCTTTGCCAATAATGATGTTACAGCTCTCACCAAATAGGTTTCTAACATTTTCAGAAGTGATGGATACTGCTGGTTCCTCTTTCTGACGCAGGTGAGCAAGTGAGAAAGCATAAAGGGGATTTTACTTCAACTTCCTTAATAGCCATCATGCTCATCAAAATAGTGCAGATGGGGCACAATGAAGATGATCATTTGCTACTGGTAAAGAAGAACATTTCCACTCTAGAGGTAGGATTCTAGGCCAGTGAAGTACAACTGTGCCTCTAAAGACTGGTTACGCTTCAGTGCATTTTGCATAGCTACATGCTAGCCATGAAATTACACTTTGCTTCAGAACATCTCCTTATGTTAGCATAACAGGACTGCTGGAAACATCAGTGTCAAGCTATAAAGCATCAATCTTGCCTGGAAATCTTGATTGCTTTCTTTGTCAGTTAAGAAATTAATAAGAAAAGTGAAGACTGTGGCTTTTCAGGCTCAAGAGAAGCCTTTAATCAGTGTGTCATGAAATCCTATTCTCAGAATTATTTTATTTGGTTCAGATAAGAACAGAATCATATAGGTCAAAAATCAGCTGAAGGGCTATAAACCATTGTGCCAAATGCAAAATAGAAAGTGAAGGGATTTTTCTTCTTGAACATCTCCAGAGTTCAAGTCCAGAGCAGCTATTTAAGTTCTACAAAACTACTCATTAATAGACTTCAGGAAGGACAATAAATTAAGTAGTGATACTAAATTAAGGATACACTGTAAAGGAGTAAGAAGGAACATGCCAGGCCAAGGCTCTAACTCACAAAAGCCCTAACAAGGTGCCTAAATTGGCCAGCTCTCACAGACTTCAGTTTAAGTGTATGCTTAATGAAGTTGCATTCCTAAGGTTTCTATTCTCTGACCCTCAGTCTTCTGAGTCCCATTGTCCCTTACGTGCTGTACATTCAAGGGAAGCAAAAGGGCAGTCTCACAGACATCAGAGAATGGGGTAGCTGAGGTTTGAGTTAATGCCAAATGCTTCTCCCTCCTTTCCCTTCTCTTCAAATCTGGTAGTCCCTGTACAGCCATAGACTACAACAGGCGTGGAGAAATGAGGCCAGCTGGAGCAAAACTGGCAAGTGGGGTGGCATTTTCTCATGCAGAAAATACATTGGAACTTAATGATGCTTTTCAGAGCCAAGAAAATGCTGCAGCAGAAGGAGAATTGCTAAAGTGAAACTAAAAACCATGGTGAGGAAAGAGTGGTCAGAGTTGCCTTTTTTAATCTGTTTGCAGTGGGAAACATTCCCTGCACAGAGCCAAACACAAAGCCCACACTTAAACAATTGGAAGTCAAGTTTGAATGTCTCTTCGTAAAAGATATGCTGTAAAACAGCTGATAACCTCAGCAGTTTTGTGTGAGATGGGCACACAGGGTTTATTTTCTTCTCAAACCTGTTCCATGTGGGTGCAGAAGGCATGGTTTTGAACTCACTCTGAATTACATCCCAATAATCGGGCTATGTGGGACTGGATGGAAACTTGCTCAATGGAGTCTGAATCTTCTCCAGGATAAGGAATAAATGCTAAACTTCTTGTTGGCAAGGTGGAGAAGCAGCCCAAAATAAGTCCAACATTTATTGCTTTTGGATAGTACGATTGTGCAGAGTCTGATGAATGTAATACATCTTGAAAATCTCTGTGTTTACAAAAGAGCTGGTATCCACCAGAGCCTAAGAACAATTGTAGGTAAACTAAGTGGTTTCCTGGATATGTATGTCTGGAACTCCAGATGAGATAATGGATGTCAGTCTAAATCACTAAGCACACCATCTTTATATTATCTCCTAGCATCCTAATGTAGCTGAAGTACTTAGGAAGCTTGTTCATGATGTAGTGGTTATTAGTGTAATCAAATTTAACATTCAGCTTTAGGTGACAATGTTACCCTAGTCTTAGTCTTTTTGTTTGCTTGTTTTCAGGTTTCTGTGACTATTTGAGTGCTTTGACTTGACTGTTTCCCAGTCATTATAGAACACTCTTCTTTTTACCCATCCCTAGACTCTGTAGCTCTTACTAGAACACACTAACATGATAGTAATTGAATTTTTCCTGAAAAAAAAAAAGACCATGAGCATTCCTGTACCAAGTATCATCACAATACTTAGAATATGCATTTTGATTTAACGTGGGATTCTTTACCTCTAAATACAAATGCCTTGATGGTATCGTATTAAAAAAAAGACAAAAGTATTCCATTTTAGACCAGCTCAAAACGATGCAGTACTGAGTGCTGAATGCAAGCCAGTATGGCTGGGAAGCTAAGACACAGCCTCTTACCTTATTCAGCCATTGGTCTACTAACAGTGGGCAGCTTTTCTTGATCAAAAAGTCCAAGAGCTGTTTTGCTACCACTTCATAGCAAGGAAGATACTGGAAGAATGGTACACACAACCTTTCTCCATTTATGCATATGTGCAGGGCTAGCCACAGTCATGATCTCATGATTTCGGTGGCTGACACAAAGCCTAACACAGAGCCTAACATGTCATCTATCTTGCAAATGCATATATTATTTAAACAAAGTAGAGAACAGCCTACAGTCGTTTGTCATGGCTTATAAGAAAAAAAATAGCCCAAGTTAGTCTGTGAGCAGTAAAACTAATGATGCCTGATGGGTTTTTATCTCAGTCTCTCTATTGTGATTTTCTGATTCCTGCTGAAGGGTGAGCTCATACTCATGCCTTTTCCTCAGTAGGGATGCTGACTGCAGACAAGTAACATCTCTTGCCTCTATTCAGCCTCTTGAAGGAACTTAATGACTTAATATCATCTCTTTTGTCAGATTTGATCAAAATCAGACAGGATATTCTAAAGATATTCAAAAGCGGAGTAGCCATAGACACACATACATGGAATCATCACAATAATGCAATTTCCTGATTAAACCAGAATAAAAACAGTCATCACTTTAAAAGACTGTGCATGTAAGATACACCTCATATGTTTCTGCTTGAAATCTAGGACTTGCAGAAAGATTTTCAGATATGTTCCTAACTCTACTTCATTTCATAATTCAGGATCCTGTGTTCTCCAAGAATCTACTATCAAAAATATTGAAATATTTAAAGCTTCGAAAGAAAATCTTGCTTGGATTATAATCTTTATTTTATTTTATTTTGAAACTTAGAATAAAGTATATGTTACAATGTGCACTATAATTATATCTGAACAATCATATCTGTATCATGTTATTATGTTATAATTAAAACTTTAACTACTCCTACCAGTTAAATACTGGACAAGATGCAATCATTTTTGTCAATCATATCAAGGTAGAAGTCTTCATTGTTCCTGTCAGAAACAGTGTCTTGTGCATACAGGCTAAACAGTGGCTGAGATAAGCATCTGCAGCTGGACCTAGCTTTGAAGGATGGGAGTGAACTCTTTCAAAGCAGTAACAATGCCCAAGATTTCCCTCTGAATCCATTCAGTACATTTCATTAAGACCACAGATACTAAAAAGAATCTTAGCTTTTATTTGAAACAATGTGCATTTCCATTCCTTATACCTACCCAAAAAAAACCCCTTACTTAAAATAGGAATTTGTCTTTGATCTTTTTTTTTTTTTTTTTTTTTTTTCCAGCTGCTTTCACAGTTTGAGGAGTTTCTAAATATCTTTATCTGGCACTACTTCATTCACCAGAAGCAGATGATGTTGTCATAATACCTGCCTAGAGACTGGAATAGATGTCATTCCTCGTGACCAATTACACTGCCCTGTATTTATGGTGAGTTACACTCTCCACTGCTTACAGTGTCAGCCCATGTACCTAGGAGCCATTTTTCATCTCCCCCTGGATGGCAAATGTTCTAGGTAAATGCTTGCTAATAACTGTAGCATCATCTCTCATGTTGTAGCTCTAGAGGAAAAACATAATTTCTATGTTTTCACATCAGCTCAAGAAATTTACATCACTGGGCATATGAATGTTGATGTGTAGTGTGCGAAGTTCTTTCTTCTGATTGATGTGAGATTGATACCATGTTTCAGAAATAATAGCTGTTCTGAAGCCAGTGAGGCTATGTCAGTTCCTCTGTGGTTTAAAGGAAATTAAATGCAGCCCCGTGTTCCCCAAGCCAGGCACCATGATAGCACCTGGAGGCCTGGACTGCAGTCATACTGCTATAGCACTAGGCATGTTCAAGCACACAATGCAGTATAGTCCTCTCAACACATAGAGCTTGATGTCTAAATGCAAGTGCCATATTCAGTTGTATTTTTTTTCTAAGGAAAGCAGTAGAATCAATGACGGGGCTAACAATAACATCTTCAGAAACAGATTAAAGCTATGTTTAATTTTGTGACCCAGCAAAATCTTCCCTGTCTAGAGGTTCTTAAAATATTGTCACATTCTAAAGAAAACTTGCATGTGCTGACACCAAATTGTGGGAAAAATCATTTCTCCCATAAAATACAGAAAGTTGGCTCTTCAGAAGACTTTTAACGAAGAAGCAACAATATGCAGTTTATGAGAAGTAACGTAAATTATACCTGCAACCCATTAAGCTCCCTTTTGTTAAGAAGCTCTGAAGTGCTGATACAGTTCTGGTATCAGCAAATCTGCCATGTTATTGCAGTTATTCATTGCCCACAGCAATTCAAGAGAAAATTAATTAGCATCACCCCACCATAAATCTCAACAGTATTAACTAAAATGCCAGTTCTGTAATCACTTTCCATTAAAGCCAAAAAATACTAATTAAAATTGATTTTTCCCTGTGCTTTGGTAAACTGCTGCCAGTACAAGGATCTCAGCAGTAATGCTGGATGAAGGGAGACCTTTACTTAAGTGAATTTTGTACATTGTCTTATTCCCTTTATAAAGATAACAATGTGTGAAGGGATAAAGGCTTTGAGAGCAGAAGCTGACAGGTTCCATGAAGAAGGAGAAAAATGTGAAATCACTGGGGAATGTAACCTTATTAAAACTGTAATATCCTATATTTTCAATCTGGGCTATCTCTGTCTTTCAGGAAATTTCCTATTAATACACCTCCATCAGTAAGTCATGGAAGATTCTTTTAATGAATACTTCTGGCCATTTAGTGATAATACTGAATATAGATCAGCCAATTTAGCTTCAGTGTAGTCATCTCCTAATGGTTTTTCTGTACGCTGGAAAATTAACATAGAGCAAACCGATTCAGTTTAGTTCCAGCTTGTCCCTGCACACTTCAGGAGACATGAAAAAAAAGAAGTCTGTTTTAATGATTAACTTCCTCATTGTGCAGCACAATTCTCATTAAAGAAAACGAAGCAAGAGTACTGTGAAAAGTATAACAACTTGTGCTGTAGTTAAAGACCAGATCATGTTGCTTAGAGTGTCATGGTCAATCTCAGCACTGAAGTTTACTAACATTTTCAAAGCTGAATTTGCAAGATTATAACTTACCAACAGTGTGAAGACTGTGTCTGAATGACAGTCTGTTCTTAATGGCAAATAAAGAACAAATCTGTCTGTTGGGCAGTACTTTAACAGCCAAGCAATCAAGAAGCACTGGAATCTTTACATTCACAGATTTATTCCACTTCCATAGCAGAGTGAGAGGCAGGAGCAGTAGTAGACAGTCTGTCTTAAGAATAAACATCCACTTCAGCAGTGGGTTTTACTGATACTTCCTGATATTAGAAAGCTGTTGAAATATGGCTATTAAATATTTCTGCCCACTGTCTGTTGGCTGCAGACAATTAGCTGGATTTCAAGCTTTGGAAAGTAGAGGATATATGCACAGCCACACTACCATCGGATGAAAGGGGAGTATAGAGTTAGTTTTCTAGTAAACCTTGGCCTATAGTGAACACACTCCCTTTTCCATGATCCTACCCCCTGAACTTGATGGCTTCTTTATTTTCACTTTCAGTTGGCCACTCAGCTGACTCACCTAAATCTGTGTTTGGCATCTCTTTCCCATCCCTGATACTCATCTTGCTCACTTTAATGTCACTTTCATAATCCAAACCCTCATCTCAAGCAGGTTCAGCACAGATGATTTAGTTCATGGCCCTGTCTGAGCTTTCTCAGCCTATTCTTGCTCACTTGACTGATCTTTATCCCAATCTCACATTTGATTTTAACTGCTCATGCAGTGTCTTTCCTGGATCCAAATTCCCAACAATCCATGGTGATGTCTCCTCAAGGCCAAGTCATTCCTGAAGGGAGCTTCATTTACATGAACAGTTTCATTTATTCCTGCTCAGGCACTTCTTGATAGGTAGCTTAGATCCTTCAAAAGTAAGTTTTTAGCCTGGGCCCTCCTGTTATAATATTCATTGTCTCCTCCAGGATGACAAACAGTAACTACTTCAGCCAAGAGTTTCTCACAAATCCACTCCTGACTGTTAAAGAAGCAAAATTTTGCTCTCCATAAATGTTTTGTTAGGAACTGATTATCATGGGCTCCCTACAAATGCTTCTGTTTCTTCTCAGCTCAAAAAATTGAAAGGATATTTCGTACATCAACACAAGAGTATGTAAAAATCAGCATTCTAATGAAAGATTAAGTATAATGAATGTAATAACATTTCTACTTGCTTCATCTTCTCATAACTTGTCTACACCACTGTTCCTGTTTCAGTTTTACTACCTCAGATATACTGAAGGTATAATCATGGCCTAGAATTAAATATAAAAGTGTCAATGCCAAGGATTTAATTATAACATACAGCAAATATAAAATATTTTTTTTCTGAAACTGATTCAGATAAATGTATAGAATAATAGTAAGAAAAATCTTCAGTGCATTAGACAAGAAAGAGAGATTGCTTCAATTCCAATCCAGTGCATTTTCCAAATTTCCAATACTAGTAATGAAAAAAGGGTATATTTTCTTCTAACTGCTCTATAAAGTGGGGATATAATCTCATCATACAGCTTTTCCATTTGCCATCAATTATTTTGATGAAAGCAGGCTAAAGCTATGCAGTGATCAGCAACAGAGATTAAATAGACTTCAGTTCTTATTACAAATCTTCTCTTATCCATTTTACTGGCTATAGTGTACCCCTACTTTTTGTTATAGGTCTGATAAAAAAACCTTCACTGCTTCACATTTCAATTTTCAAGGATTTGTTACATTGTATGTTTTTCCTATTAAATATTATTTCTTTACACTAAATGTAGAAAGAACTAGAAAATATATTAGAGATGATCAAGAATCCTTTTGAAGGGGGAATCCCTTCTCAAGTGCATTATATGAAACTATGGATAGTAAAGAAAATCGCTCAACCAGTTCTGCATCATTAAATTATCTCTCAGCAAGAGTGGATATGTCTTTACTATAGGCCTTACTATTTTTTAAATAACAGCTGATTCTACTGCTGCTGTCTTGCACTGCCATTTCAGTTCTGCTTCAGAATTATAAAACCAGTCAGAAATTTCAGTCACTTCTTAGAAACATTTCTGGAATCTGAAACTTGTTAGCAATGTACAAGTTATTAAGGAATTAATGTAAAGGAAACTTGTTGTGTCCAGAAACAACCTATTGCTCTGAAATGATGGTAGAAATAATGGCATGAAACTAAGAATGATCAAATAAAAATTTAATAGAAGTTAGAAGTTAAAAACTGTAATGAATGATGAACACGGCCATCATATCAAATTCATGGTTTTCTGTTAATGACATTTTGTTAACATTATTGAAACAAATAATATTTCACACCACTGTAAACTCAGCTTTGAAATATTGACATTAAAACACCTCCAAGAAATTAACAAGTCCAGTTCTCAGACTGCACTGATGCAGTAAAGCTAAATAAAAATTAAGTAAAAACAGCATTGTAAGAAATACCAATACCTGTTTGCAGTCAAATTGATTTTCTTCTAAATGAAAGTTCTGTTTGGAATTTAAGAATTATCTGTTTGATAACTACTCCCCAGAATCCACGTTGTCACTGAGTAGGATATTGCAAAGAGCTAACACAGTTCACCAACAGTTAAAAAGTTGAATATAAGGCAAATATTCTTTGACAGCAAACCTTGGCAATGAGGCCTAATTGGAAAAAAAAAAAAAAAAAAAAAAAAGTACTCTTGCACCCATTTTTGGTCTCTTTTCCTCATCCAACTATGCTTCAGCAATTACTGAATATGGCATTTTGAGGGCTGCTGCAAAAGTAATGCTTTCTATTTTTTTCTGTATTAACCCATAACATAAGAGGTGGATGTTAGTGGTACTATAGTAAAGACTGAACCTTCCCACCAATATTCCATTACATTTTGTGACTGATGTTAGCAGAAGGACAGTCTAACAAAGTTGTGTCTGGCATGGAATTGTGTATGAAGCAAAGGTGAGTCACTGAATTCCTCCATGCTGAAAAATTGTACCCACTGACATTCATTAATGATTGTTGAACGCTGTTGGAGACCAAACAGTGGATGTGAGCACACTGAGGCAGTAGGCAGTGTGTTTCAGCAGTGGCAACACTGACATAAAAGACAAACCACATTCCAGACAGCCATGTACAACTGTCACCACAAAATGAAGTGTCAATCAGCTCATTCATGTGAATTGGTTAATGATAGTGCCTATGCTGAAAAATAGATTTGTAGCTGAGAATTTGCTTTATTGAATAATGTTATTGTGCTCTTTGTATATATTGCCATGGAAATAAATATCAGGCATTAAAAATACCATTAAAACCATTAAAAATAAACATCCTTTCTTTACCTTTTTTTTTTTTTTTTTTTTTTTTTTTAGCAAAGCTTAGAGGCTGCATTTATACAATTAGATATTAAAAACATCCCAGTTTAAATCTATAAATCTCCAACTTCAATATCCAGAATACCACTTCTGTTCTGGTTAAAGCTGAAGCTGTAGTAGCACCTCTGCAAGTGCTTTTAACTGGCCTTGCAATTTAACACATCCTTAATAATGATTATTTTTATTCTTTGTGTAGGTCAATGGACTGCAGTTGCTCAGAGCTGGGAAATGCTCTCCTGAATGAGTTCAACCATTTTTTAAAACCTCTTAGCATGAAAACAATACCAATCCATTGCCAAGACCTTAAGTATCTGCTATTAAATCTTCCTCAGATTTGAAGGCACCCATTATTTTGCACACAAAAGCTTTCCTAAAAAGAAATGGGACAAATTCACCTCAGGTGTCAGTTCATAGGGCTTCATCAAGGATTGATTTTGTCAACATGCCAAATAAAGTAATAGCTTTTCTAGTTCACCCAGGATTTTGTGCTTCATTTCAAATACTCTGTAGTTATTTTAACTTCCAGTTGGAAAAAAAAAAAAAAAATCTCATTATCATCTTGCTTGTACTGATTCTACAAGAAAGAACTGAGACATAAGAAGTAAATTTATACCTACCATTTTAGTTAAATATTAATGAGGAAGCTCAAATCTTGTTAAATACCAAAACTGCAACAGCCTTATTTATGCTTTTATGCATTTTCAGTAGAGCATTCAGTGATGGAACTATTTCATGTCCCATTCTTCATTCTCTTTCTTTTATTCTCCAGTGTAAGGGAACTGTATAAAATAAAATCAAAGAACTGTGTATTTCTGTGCTTGTGGATTGTAAAGGTACATATGGTTCTGAAGAAATTCAGGCTACAATGTGAGCTCTCCCTCTAAAAGTTTTTGAAAAGCTGGACTCTTATTCTTTTTGTATGACATACTGTCGAGAGAGGGATCTGTCAAACCAATGCCATAAATTGGTCAATCAGGACCAAGACTCAAGTTGAAGTGTTAGAAAGAAGGCATTCCTAAGTACCAGGGCTGACTGTGTGAGGGATATGCTACTCCTGTCATCCATAACTTGCACAAATGTCTTTAGCTGATATACATTCAGAGACTTTCCTGGAGGTACAAACATATTTAATAATTGCTTTCACAACTAACAGATCCAATGGAAAACAACCCTTATCTACTTGATAACTCCCTTATCTGCTTGACATGAGGAGTATATCACCATTATCTACCTGATACAAAAACAGACCCTTCCCACTATCTAAACCAACTATGGGGTTATCCATCAAGGGACTTATCAAGCTTAACATCAATACAAAAGGCATAGTTTATATAAGTGTGTGTTTGCTTCAATAAATCGTCATTTTACTGCTCACCCCCTTGGTGTCACTTCAGTAATTGCCCTAGCTGTGGGCTTCTAGAGAGGCAAGATCGTAAAGTCATTAATGATCACAAAGCCTTCAGGCAACACATGGTGTTGAGAAAAAATATTAACCCTTACAAACTAGCCACATTTTCAGTATCAAAGTCTTCTCATACATGTATGTGTTGCAATTCTAAACTACACAAGAAATGCATGATGCTAGACAAAGTCTTTCAAAATCAAGATGAGTTTCTAAGAGCACTGAAAGCTACAGAAAGTGTTAATCTTAGCGCTGTGTAAGGTTATAGTTACACAGTACCAACTGTGAAAATTGAGTGGCTTTCAGCAAAGGTAATTTCAACATTATTTAAGCCTCTGAGTCCTCTTGACCCAGCCAGCATCACCTTAATCATGCAGAGACCCAAGTTCATCCATGGACTGTTCTTATCCAAATATTATTCTGAGGAAAAATCTCTTTTTGAGAGTCAGCCAGAAGAAGATCCATAGTATGGTCTTAGTTTCCCTTCACTACTTCTTGCATGTTGCATTCTTAGTAGGTTTTTATCCATTATATTCTGTAGCCAAGGGCCTGACTCTCCTTTGAAGTCAAATGACATTATCTAATGGCCATCAGAAAGAAATGTTTCAAGAAATTGAGAATGATGAGAGGAAATGTCTACCCTCTGTCCACTGGCAGCTGAGGTCATATATCACTGCCAGTAATGCATTTTTGTTGCTGTGTCCTGGCCCAAATCCAGACTGTGCCAGGTCGAGAAGATTAGTTATGATTAGATGATGTTATAGTTGGCCTTCAGTTGTTTTCCATCTTGCCCACCCTTAGCAATCAAAATACATGGTTGGTTAAAAAAAAAAAAAAAAAAACAAACAAACAAAACAAAAAATCACAGATCTTAGAGGGTTCATTGTAAGATATTTCTATTTCTCTACTTCTATTTATATTTTTGATGTGCATTTCAGTCATAACTGCCACAACAGTCACTAAGGCTAGAAGTTTACATTAAAGAAAAAGAGATAGAAAATGAAAGACTTACCTGGTCACGTGACTTCAGAAATTATTCTTTAAGAAGAATTGGACCGTAATTTGACTCAGACAAAAAAAATAAAAATGAACATTTGTCACATAGTTTCTATTTTCTAAAGCCCCTGAAATCCCGTTTTTGCAACTTCTTACAATCAGAAGCTTTGGTATGCTAGAGAAAGAGTTATTGTAGCATTTATGATTTGCTTGCAGAAATTTATATATATATATAACAAAAATGAATTTATTGCTATCAGATATCCAAATCAAATAAACTGGAGAAATCTAAAAAATAATGGGTGTCCTGTTCCTCTGATGGAAGCTCATCCTTTTATAAGTGTACTTTGATACTAATCAGCTTTGTCATGTCTACATTTTGCACAATCTTTATGACTCAATTCTTAAGATTAGAATGGAAATATACTATGAAAAATTTTCAAGGATAACCACAGAGGGTGAATGTTTGAATAAACAGATAACTAAAGCTCCTTGATGAACTAGTATTTTATCTATCTATGAAAGCATTCAGGACACGACGTTTTGCTGCAAAGAGTATTTTCTCCCCCCAGTCTGTGGTTTAAAAACATACACAAGAATGACAATAGCAAGGATGTTCATTATGTTTTCTTGTAGAAGAAGGGGGAAGGTAAACTGGAGTCAACTGCTCAGAAGGTTCACCCAAGAGAAGAATGAGTCTCTTTGTCCTAAACACTGTAGACACAAGGGAATCTGTAAAAAATCATGCCATGAAATTTCATGAATAGCTGAAGTGACAAGAATGACCATCATGCAGTTAAGAAAAAGGAAAATATATGTGTCAGCAGCCATCCAACCTATTACAATGGAAGAAATAGATAAACTATTGCAAGTTCTGGAAAAAATAATAATAATAATAATAACAAATCAAAACTAAATGAAAATACTCAGAATAAACACAATGAGTTGAAGGGGTGGTTGTGCCTCAAAAAACACATTTTGCAGAGCTATCTGTTGATCTTGATAAAGTACCATTTTCCACAATGAAAATACTATTTCAAATAACACTAACTTGCTGTTTCACCCAAAAGTCATAAGTGAGCAACCAATGTACTTCTCAGAAATTCAATCACAGTCCTCTCTGTAGCTGTGAAGGGGTTTTTGATTCCACCCCAGTGAGAAGAGCAGCACTTTCAGAAATCATTTGCTGGACTGTGTTTGACAGCAGAATGCCATATAAATCTGACCTCCCCATATATTTGAAGCGAAAAGAAGAAAATATAGTGGATCTTTCCCAATTGGTAGAAATATATTCATTTGTTGCCAAAATAATATTTATTTTAAATTGTCTGGACTTCCATTCTGAGCTTGGGAATTCTCCAGAAAATAGAGGGATATGTTCATTTATTTATTTAAAGGAAATACACCTAAACCTGTAGCATGCTACAATAACTGTAGTGATTTGGCACAAGAAACAGATATCTGAAAGTCAGCAAAGACCCCGTAGGTGCACTGTTTGTTCAGATTTGCTTTTTCTCTCTTTCCTTGTCTCCATTGTACCTGCCTTTGCAGTCAAGGAGCACGCTATCCTCAAGAGAGTCTCAGCACCTGGGCATAAAGTAGTGAGTCAAGCATGTGATTTCAGAATAATTCCACATTTCCTTAATCCAATGAACTGCAGTCAGTTATACCCTAAACTTCCAGCATATTTTGGTGCACAGGAATATACCCTCACATTCAACTTGGCAGCTGAGCATGGAATAGTAGAACAGTGACGCTTTAGAGGATTGGGAATGGTGAATAAACGGTGCTGGAATATGCAGACATATTTCTTCAGATTTCAGTAAACAGAAATCTTTCGTAACAACTTTGAATAAATGATTAATTTTGATTATTAGTCTGTGTTCTTTTCTGGCTCATTATGGTTTTACCATGAAAATCCTGAGACTGGAGGTGCTTAACTGCCTCCTACAGAGCCCACAGCCCTTGCAAAAGATAAACCTAGGCTAACTTCAAATCCTTTCATTACCTCTGTGTTTCATAAGCAAGGAGTTAGGCTATGTAGTCTAATATCATTACCATGCTTTTCTTGGGTCAGTTTGGCAGATTCATTTCACTAACTTTAGATTTCCAGAAGTACACTACATATGAAAGAACACTAGTTATCTAGTTTCCCTTGAGAGCCTCTGGAAAGTTAGGAATGTCTCAGCAGCACTTCTACACATCTGTATCGTGTACTTACACTGGCAAGGGATGAATCACCTGCTGGAGGTGCATGTACCTCTTGACAATGATTCATTTCAGCCCTGAATAAGCTGAAAAAATATCTTCCACCAGATGTTTCATTTTTGGACAAGCTCAAATAAGTCTGATGAATCCCATCTGAAAGCACAAAGCTTTACTGTTTATTTTGCTATATTTCAAGTCAGATGAGGAAGAAATCTTACTTAGTAAGGCTGAGTTCAGCCATTGTCCCCAGTGGTTTCATTTTATGTATACGTAACATATTTGCCTGCTTGTGTGAATGGTACAGGTTATGAGGAAGATAATTCAGTGGCTCAGAGGGTACATATATCATGCCTTTATGCTGAAAACAATCTGAGACAGAGCCTTATAGCTGGCTTAGATGCTTGTAATGTCATTCATTGAAATGTTTTATGCCATGAATATAGCTGAAATTTGTAAAGACAATCAAATTAGCTTATAATTTCTTTATTTTATTTTCCCATATTTTATGCCTTTGATGCCATCTCCACTCCTTTATAATAACAGACCAAAGAATTTTCTTATGCATAAACGTAGAATTTTTGGTAGCCACAATAGTAGCAGACATCAGTAAAAATGCATGTATATTTTCATTGTGCCCAAAATACAAGAATCAGAATTTGCAAACAGTAAAATTTAAGTAAGCTGTGTAGCAGCAATTCCTTTTCTTCTTGGTCTTAAATTAATGTGGATGGAGGTAAAACAAAGCACAAATGGAGGCAGAACAAATGAGCACTTAAGGGATACACAAAAACAAGGACTCCTACTGAAATGATCTGTTGATAAAGGAACTTGAGAATTAAACATGAGACTCTGGACTTCACATTTAATTCATAAAGCATGCTACCACAAATATAGGCATTATTTCGTTTTCATGTAACACAAATGAAATGCAGCAATGTAGCCACCGTAAAGGGTTCCTGCCAAACTTCTCATTGAACAAAATGGAAAATTCACACTATTTGAATGGCACAAGAACATGCATCCAGTGAGCCTGAATTTCATTTTATTTAATGCTACTTTTGCTTTTAGTGGTTTTATGCTTAGTTAATACACTAAGAGTCAAATCATGCATGACAGAACAAAAGGATATAGCAGGAATCCTCAGTGTAAGAGAGCTGCAACATTGGCTTCACGGTCTTCAGGAGAAGACACCATTCCTCCTCAATGAATGAATGGCTAGCTCGTTTGTCTGCCAATACATATATATATACATGTATATAAAAATAAAAACCCATGCAATAGTCTGGTGTTTGCACTTAAAAACATGCAGCAAAACCGAGACTTATAACATCCCATGCTCAAACTAAAGGATAAAGTTTCATAAGCAGTGAAGAATAGAAACTCTGAACCAGTTTCAACTCAGTCAAGTACAAATCACAGTTAGTTGATGCTCATTTTTAAAGCATTGGTCATAAGAAGTTTTGTGAATGAAAGAGACTGTTAGGACAGGTCCTGAATCTTTCGCCTTTGTACACAGAAAATACTAATTAATTTCTGAGAAATCTAAATTACAGAGGCGCTTAATTTAGTCTTGTAAAAGATGTTCACATAAGGTAGGCTTTTGTATTTATTTACATGTTTAAAGATAGAAGTGCTCTGCAGATTTTCCAGCAGGCTTAATTAAGTAGGTTGTCTAAATCTTTACAAAGTCAGAAACTTTCAGAGATCCAGGCTAGTTGGTCTTGCTTCAGAACTGGAACTGTCAATCTCTTAGAGCAGAACAATAGAAATAAAATGTCTTCAGCGTAACAGAGAAATACTGTTTGGAACAAAACCAGAATCCATGCACAGTAAGACTTGCAACGGCTGTTTGGAGAGATTTTTTATGAAACAGTGAAGAACAAGACCTTCTGGTGTATAATTGATACAATTGTCAATAACATAATTTTTAATTTTTCCATTGAAACAGCCAAATTAACAGAGGTACAAGTAGGGGCAGAGACAGAGACAATGGCTACAATGGCAAGTCAAAGCAAATAGGAAATTTCCTTTCCAGCTTTACTGTTAGAAAATATACACGCATTGCTGTTCTCATTGAAAGGTTGCTTCCATCTGTCTGTTACTTGCAGAGCTGTGGATATGAGGTAGGTGCTTCCAGGTCCAACTTCTACCAGTTCAAAACATTTCTGTATGTCATAAGCTTTGCTAAAACACACAAATACAAGAACATACTCAGAAAATTTAGGCTGTCCAAGACCATCCTACTTTTTGGATTTCGTGGCACAGCCTTAACTAGGACACAGCTGAGAAGTGACACAGCAATTCGCCCATAACAGTCCCTCAGCTAGGCAGCCTCACATGCCTCCCCAGGGAGCCACAGGTCTCTGTCAGTGGCAAGTTTGTCTTTCAGGCTCCTTCCCAGAAGAGGAAGGACTTCACTTGCATTTGAATTGCCAAGTTTCTCTATTACATACACTTCTGGAACTGCAGTTGATATGAAATGATAAGACAACAGAAAAGATGACAGGCTGTGTATCCAAAATGCAGTTGGCAGTTTGGTCATGATAAATACAGAGTTCATACTTCTGCACAGAGCTCTTAAATTCTGTAGGTAGTTGCCACAAATCATCACAGAGGCAGACTCGCTAAAAGAACGGTGCTCAACAGCAAATACTAAAGTTTTCTTATAGCTAAGAGTTTTCCTTACTATGCAAATCAGGGGAGAAAGTTCTTGGGTTTCTTTGTTTTATCTTGAGGGCAATAAGGTTCTTCAGTATAAAGGAGTTCTGTACATATCCCGGCCTTGTACCAGTAGCAAATGAATTCACTCTAAGAGCCAGTGAAAGGCTACTTAAGCCTTCAGAATAGAAGCTCTTAAATGCTTTGCAGATAAGCTTTAACTACCTTGCAGATAAAACCAAAAGGAGAGGATACAAAATAAATAAATAAATAAAAATAAAAAAGCTAGGAATGCAACATATTTAAAATCTCTTGATTCTCTAGTCACAATGTGTTAACAGGCTAATTACATTCAAAGCAGTGAAAATTGTTTTGTGATGACAGCTTGGTACATTAACCACTAATGCAGACTATTTCTTCCACTCCTTACAAAGATCCTTTTTAGGTTTCTTTTCTCTTCTTCTTTGCAATGAGAATTACTGCAGACATTTCTGTTCACTCTTAAAAGGATTCAGAAAAATTGGTACTTGCAATCTGCACATTTTTTATTGTCACTTCTATTCACCTAAAATTGAAGTGAGATGGCTGAGACAGTGCAGGGTAGTTTCATATAATCAGCAAGAAAATCATTCAAATCATTCTCTCCAACCTATTTTACCCAGAACTATTTTGTCTTGAACATATCTCTTTCACAACGCTTTCTCAAATAACTCCCTCACCTCATCACCCAAGGAAAGCAACATCAGAGTTGTCAGATTTCTAATAAATTCACACAGATATGACCAAACATAAAAGTGACAGTTCCTGTCATATGCATATGCACGTGCAAATGGCTAGAAAAGTAAGTTAGGACGTGGGTTCATGAACCCATTCTGAAACAGAAATTGTACAGACCTAGAGACTCCGGACTGGAAAGCCATTTGCATTGCCAACACACCCCGTACTCACAGGCGACAATTCAGCAGATATTCAGGCTATAAGAGCACCAGTCCTCAAATGATTTTTTTCAACATACTTGATGGTGTAAACTGAAATGAAACAAAACATAAACAGAAGACAAATACAAATAGAAGAAAACATCAATATTTATGAGCAACTGTATACTCAGAAGGAGATCTGAACACACTCATGGTATCACTTATATTTCTGAAGTAGTGTTTCTTGCAGTCATCTGCTCTCCTTCACTTAGCAAATGAGACACACCAGAGAATCTTATTTTGAGCTAATCAAGCCCTTAGGCTATGCCTGTACCAGTAAATAAAGGCACAGGCTCAGGCTGAAGCTCTGACCTGCAGTTATCCAAAATGCTCACAGTTGTGTGCTCCTCAGCAGAGTTTCTGTCTTCATCACCTAACACTTTTACAGAGTCATGAGTATGCTTGCAGAAATACACACAAAAGGGGCTATTTCCAATATATTGTTTAGGAGGGTGTCTACCTGAATTAGTTCATCTACTGTCCTCCCACATTACACCACTGCAATTTGCACTATTAATCCTTTAACTCACATTGTACTCTCACATTGTACCCCAAGGCAAACAATAAATACTCTCCAGTGTTATGCACAACTCAGCCTTCACATTATTTCAGATACTTCAAACTGAAAAACATAATTATTCATTTGTCTTAGGGCCATAAGCATGAATGCAGCCATGTACTGCCACTGGGTTAAAGGACAGAGAATGGTCTCTGGCTTTTTTCAGTGCAAGAGTATGAGCAGTTTACTGCATATTTCAATCAGTTGCGTGTAGTGCTGACTTCTTGGTTAGAGGACCAAGATTTTTTCCCTTGTTGTTTGAAAATCCCAGCCCCAAACTTGAAGTTGAGGAAAGCATGATATGGTCACAAAGCAAAAATTCCATTATTGCAAACCATGCTGTTGCAACACCTACCTTTGAGTACCTATTATGCATGCAAATTCCTATCAGCAAGAATGGATTACAATATATGATCAGTATATTGAATTAATATTACTATTCTTAATAGCTGCAGAAATATTTGGATGTAGTTATGTTTTAGTACATTTCTCATCTTCTCAAGTCCATTCACTGACAAGTTATTCAGTGACTTCATTATGACATGTCTGAACTGAGACCTCATAGTTTCATTATAAATCAATGTAAATTTTGGTATTTATATAGATGCTTCCATCTTTAATACTAATACTATTACACCATCCCATGCTGATATTCCCATCTTAAATATTTATGACACTATGTCCTCTTGTTAACTTCATTGAAGAATGTGAGATTCACAAAAATTTGAGGGCTGTGGTAGTTGCCAAAATATTTACACCATCACTATGAGAATGTCCTTACAGAAAAGGATGTAGCAGTTGCCAACACTTTTAATGCCATGTGTTCACCATCTGAATTACAAGGAAATAGCCTTTATATATCTTTCTAGGGTCAGTTTCTTTCACTGGTCAGATAAGGCTGTAAAGGCACCAAAATGGTTTTATTCTGTACATGCTTCAGATGAACATCCAAAAACATAACACTACCCATCACTGTGCTTGCATTAAATATTAAACCTGGAAGCCAGACACTGCTGCTCATTTTGTGCTCTTATAAACGGCATGATTTTAATAGCTTCCTAAACATTATCTCAGATCTTTATTTTTTCTTGTAGGGAATGGGTAAGCTATGAATAATTCCAAATCCAGATTCAGTAAAATATTATACTGTAATAGTCAGCATAACCAGAGTGGCAGGCAGGAAGGAAAGAATAAAAATAATATCAGTAGGTTTCTTTTATCAAATCATCTCTTATGCTTTCCAGATGGGAGCAGGAGAGTAGTTCCCACCTGGTTATAATTTTTACCTTTTTGATATAATTTAAAAGAGTATGAAAATAATGTGTATCTCTCCAGACACATGTGCTGAAATGCAACTGTGAGATAATACTAAACCCCACCTGAGAAAACACCTCATTTTCTGACAGACACTCTGAAACACTTCTAGGCTTAAGAAATATGTGTAAATCATTGTTGAATTAGTATTAAAAGTAGAGTGATAATTATCAATTGTAATTGTAATTGTAAATAAAATATAAGCATCATTCATGTACAATACTGAGAGCATTGTGGACTATACTCCTCAAGAGTCAGATAATTTACAACTGGAAAACCTCTCCCATGGAAACATGCTGCAGTCAATTTGCCTGCAATTGAAAATCAATTGTATAGGCATTTACTAAGATTTGACAAAAGTGTGGCTTAATTATCTGAGTTCTGCCTTTTCTACTCCTCAGGTTTTTGTTCGCTTTTTTAAAATCATATCTGAAGAGTTAAAAATCTAAAGAAAGTATGGTAGATCTCCAAAATTCTGGTCTTCCTCAAAGAAAGGCTGACATCAAAGAATTACAAATTTCTTAAGAGTACATTCCAAGGGGAGAAAATGAGTAGCAGCAGTCCAAGATGTTATGAGGCCAGTTCTGTACTAAATAAATTTGTATTTTAGTCTTTGAGGTAGTTAAGTAGCATCAAGCAAACTCCAAAGTTTGCAGCTTCATTTTCTTTTGCTACACTGGTGATACATAGCAGTTTTTGGCTTTTCTTGCTTATCAGCTGAGGTTTACCAAAATATATCAGTCATGATCTACATTCAAACCCAGTTCTCAGTTGAGACTTTCAGAGGCAATGAGGCCATCAAAATGTACAGCATTGATCTGATCTCCAAGGGACAGAGAAAGTCCAAACTAAACCATTAGACTTCAGATAGACAGGGGCCTAGAGAAGCAGAATGATGATGAAAAATGAATCGAGCTTATGTGAGTGCAGTGCATAGGAGGATACCATATAAGAGGTTGATGGTAACAAGTAAAAGTTATAAGTAAAAGCAAGTGCCTTTTGCTGTACTTGGTTAGTAGGGAAGAAGAGACCTGCCCAAGTCAAGGACTGCAACTGAAAGCACACCTGCTTTTTCATTCTAAATTGGATGGAAAAGAAGACCCGCTTACTTGGGTACTTCCATCTGTGTTAGTTTTCTTGAGGACATCAACATGAGATATTGTAAAGAATATCACAACCCCAAAGCCTTTTTGTGGGACTCATTATCTTTGATTACGTTAACAATGAATGTGTAAGATTTATAATCATATATTGTAAAAAAAAAAAAAAAAAAAAAAAAAAAAATTAAAAAAAAATCGTAGTAGAAGGGCGTATGGGGAAATTAGTAAGTGAAACAGATGGCTGTAATGTATATCAAAGTGAGTGACTTAAAGTAAATAATTAAAGTAATGAAATTATCAGTGAAGATTTTTCATTAAAATTCTAATAAAAATAAAGGAATGGTTCATGATCCTTAATCTTAAATCTAATTAATATTTGCTGCCAAAATTGACTGAATGCTTCTATTTATCAATGTGCCCCTGCTATGAAAATGAAAGCGATGGAAAAAAATAAATCTTTGTGAGTCTGGTACTCTGTTTTTGAAAACCAGCGCGGGTGGACTCTACATTATCCTGTTATTTGAATCTAATCCAGCATTTCAACGCATCTTCTAAGAAGTCAAATATCTGAACTACACTGAAAAAAGTCATGCTAAAGTAATGATGAAAACAGAACAGCTGTAATAATAACATAACATTCAACAATATTGGTTAAAGAAATGGTAAATGTGTGGTGAGAAATGTGAATTACATATAGGTACACTGATCATGGACAAACTTTAGCATATAGCACATTACCCATCACATGACACATGGCAGTTACTCTGGCAGTCATTTCTGCTTTCATAACTGTGTTAGCTCTTAGTTTCAATAAAAGTAGTAGCTATTTTAAGCATCCAACTGCTAAGCAAAGATTTGGGTAATGTTTGAACTGAGTCCACAGCAACTGATGTGAGAGAGAAGGCAAACGTAACTATCTGGGAGAAGGGCAAAAATAAAATGGAAATCATACAGAAGAAAAGTCATGGCCAGGGGATAGTTTAAATGGAGAACTGAGCCAACCTCACAGCTTGCTTCCAAGACCAATTTCAGAGTCAGACCAGCTCAGTTCTGTTTATCTAACCGCACCATCACAGAATTAAGGGAAAGGAAGAAATGCTGATGGAGAACAGGTGGTGGCAGAGCGAAAAAAAAAATATTTTCAGAAATGTCACTAGGAATTTGGGCAACACTGAACAGATCCTTACTAGACTTTCCAGCAGAGAATGGGTTTGCTGGTTTTTATGTTTTTTGTTTTGTTTTGTTTTGTTTTGTTTTGTTTTGTTGTTGTTTTGTCTTTTTTTCCTGGATGTGTGTTTTTGGAGAATTGTTTAAATAACTGACAACTGAATCTTCTGAGACTTCTCTATATTATTCTGAAGCTCAAGCATTTACTGTAACCTGGCAATGAATAATGTGTGCATATTTAAAGGTCTCACATAGTGTTTATCTGATGAATTCAATGAACATTAAATATCAAGAGGATTTTCCTTGTGAAAATAGCCTAACCTTCCTTTTAGAAACTCTGAGTAGACTGAGGTCTCTTTATTTATCTTTAATTCACATAAGATTGTCCTCTCCTATTTTCTACTAAATAAAAGTAGAAAGTATCTGGAAAAAAAAAAAATGTGCCTTGGGGTAATAGTGACCCTTTTTTGGACAAATCTCCCTTCCTTTCTTAAATAATTTTGCTGATGTGGTGGTATTTGTAGCACAAAGCTATTTTTATATCTAGAGGGAATCTGGAGAAACAATTTCATGTTATTGCTAGGAAAAGCTTTGTCTTTTCTCATTCCTATGACAAATGCCTAGCAGATGTGAGAGGATTTTTCCCTCAGAATATAAATGACGATGCTCTCTCTTACTTCATACAATAGTAAGAATGAAACCTAAAATACATGTTTACCGAATCCCACCTGCATCATACCCCCTTTCTGGTATCATGCATACCAAGAAGGTGACACCTTCAATTAGCACCTCAGCAGCACCTAGCAGGCATGTGAGCAGGGAGGTGCTTCATATTTCATTTGCAGTTCTTTCTTCATTGCTGCTGAATTGTACCTCAGAAGCTGATACAGAAAATGAGAATATTTTTGTGGTGTTTCCTTCCACTAAATCCCTTGCACTGTTAATCAACAGCTAAAGACAAGCAATTTTATATAGCTCTGTCAGCTTTTTTTTAAGCCTATGTTAACTCAGGTATGAATTCGCTTTTAAGATATTGCTTTTCTGATTATATTGGAATAAGTGTTTAGCAATAGGTACAGAAAACCAAGATTTGGTGGGGAAAAAAACAACATCACACAGCAGGGGTGAAATAAGCTGCAGCTTCATGAAAATTCAATAGCATTTACATTCTATGGTCAACTTTATTAAATATTGTTTCAAATAACAAGATTCCTAAATAATTCATTGTAAAGGTAGCATCTGTGAAACATCCTTACAAACATTTCCACATATTTTCATTTCAACCTAATTTAAGATAAATGAGGATGAACTTATCAATACTGGAGAAGCATAAAGAAATGTTGCTGGGAGAACTAAGTGGGGAGATCATGGTGACTGTCCACCTCACCGAATACATACAATGTCTTTGTAGAAACATGCTAAAATGTAAGTTCTGAGTACAAGAAGAAAATCTTAGCCATTTCTACCTTTGTTAGGGACATAATTCTCAAAGGTATACAATATGATATCAACCAAGTCTTTGGGGTTGTGAGAATCTGCTTTACCTGGGTGTGCAGTCACTAAAGCAGCAGCAGGAAGAAGGTAACATATTGAGGCTGTAATTCAGCAGTACAATAATTTTAATTTGAAAATTCTTTACTCTGGATTAAAAACACCTCAGTAATAGAAAAAATATCTAATCCAGTATAAAATCATTGTCACGACTTGTGTTTCTTTAATATATTTGTGTAAGTTTAGTATACCACAAGGCTTCCTGTGAGGTCAGGTGTTGCCTGTGCATTGTACTATAAATTTAGACTAAACCAGATGTAGTTTGTCCTCCTGCATCTGTCATGGACAACCTGCTGTCTCCTTCTTCCTGCTGCACTTTTGCTCTTTTTTATTTCATTCCTTTCCATTTCCCTTCCCCAGCCCCTTCACTTCACTTACCCTGTCTCGTCTCCAGTACTCAGCAGACCATATCTTGAACCAATTCAATACAATTTAAAAAAGCGTTCTTTGGAGGGAAAGATGGAGATTTTGTATTGAATTCTTGCTCCATTAATGAGATAAGCTGGTTAAAATACTGGAAATCTCAGCAAGATGTAGGATAAATGACATCTTGTATTTGAGTCAAGCCTCCTCTTAGAGCTGGGTAACTTCAAAATCAGATCTGCTTGCATAGGATCACCCCTATTTGAGTTTAAGACCCTATTGAGGCTCTTTAATTCTGTGTATATATACTTTAAAAGTCAAATTCACAAAGGCATTTCTGTACTTAATTCTCACCTGGGAGAGCTGTACAAGTTAGGCATCTAAAAAGTTTTGAGTTAGATAGGTAGACACTACCTATAAGTTCAACTAAAGGGCTGCAGTCAGGATCTGTAGTTGATTTCCAGCATCAGAGACTGAGGGAGGTGAAAGCAGACGGGAACACTATTTGATAAACAGAAGCCTGTGAAATGCACTTGCTGGAAAAGCTCAGGATTTTTTTCCTGGTAAATGTATTAAATGTTGCAATAACATGAGATACTGTCCAGTATATGTTCACTTAGGAAAAAAAAAAATAATAATAAAGAAATGTAAAAGTAGAGGGGGAGGGAGGACTGTGGGTTGCTTTTCAATATGTGTTTATCCCAAGGCCCAGCACTTTACCAATGGAAATGCCTAAAGCTCTTGCAAGGTTGATGGCAATTCAAGGGGAAGGAAGAAAAGGTGCACAAAGGAGAAAAAAACCTCACATCTGCTCTTGATTTTTTTACTCCAGGAAGAAAGAATCTCAAAAAACTGGAACATGATCCCCATTCCAGAGATGTCCTTCCTTTAACTGGCAAAGGAGAAACTTTGTCTAGAAACTCCAGCTTGTCTCATGCTGACAGGGGCAAACCATTTTACCTCATCTGTATGCTACAGCAACATTGTAAATTAGTCTGTAAAATGGGTCTGGGACTAGGGAGGCTGAATGTGCCCCAGTGGATCAGCTCTGACATATGCCTGAACAACAATCCTATTCCTAGTAGTCATCAGTACCAGGTACGTTGGAGGAAAGTGAGATTGCTGAGGAAGGTCAGTGCATGGCATTTTCATATGTATATCACAGAATCATAGAATTATAGAATCACAGAATAGCTCAGGTTGGAATGGACCTTATAGATCATCTAGTTCCAGCCTCCATGCTGCAGGCAAGGTTGCCAACCACTAAATCAGGCACTAGATCAGGTTGCTCAAAGCCCCAGCCTGCAAGGCCTTGAATACTTCCAGGAATGGGGCATCCACATCTCCTCTGGACAGCCTGTGCCAGCGCCGCACTACGCACACAGTGAAAAACTTCTTTCTGACATCTAATTTAAAACTCTCTGTTTTTAGTTTAAAATCATTCCCCCTTATCCTATCACTGTCTACCTGTGTAGAAAGCTGATTTCATTCCTATTTACAAATTCTCTTTCAGTACTGAAATGCTGCACTTATGTGTCTCTGGAGCCTTCTCCAAGCAAAGCAAGCCCAGCTCCATCAGCCTGTCTCCACTGGAGAGGCACTCCAGCCTGCTGATCATCTTGATGGCCTCCTTTGGACCTGCTCCAACATCTCCACATCCTTCTTTTTCTGAGGGCCCCAAAGCCTGGACACAATTCTCAAGGTGAATCCTTACAAGAGTACCTCTTACAGAGCAGAAGGGAACTTTCCCCTCCTTGCTACTGGCTACCCTTCTTCTGATGCAACCCAGAATACAGTTGGCCTTCTGGGCTGCAAGCACATACTGCTGGCTTATGTCCAGCTTTTTGGAAAAGAGCAGGATCTCCAAATCCTTCTTGGCAAGGTTGCTCTCAGTGAGTTCTTCTCCCAGTCTGTACATATCTGGGATTGCTCCAGCCCAAGTAAGCACCTTGCATGTGGCCTTGTTGAACCTAATTCAGTCCACATGGAACCACTTTTCAAGCCTGTTCTGGTTCCTCTGGGTGGCATCTCTCCTTCCTATTGTGCCAACTGCACCACACAGCTTGATGCCGTCAGCAAACTTGCTGAGAGTGCACTCAATCCCATCACCCCTCACTGATAAAGATGTTAAAGAGTATTATTACACCTCCCCATAGAAGAAGGTTTACTGTGCTTTTAGATTTATTGGGGTTTTTTTGTTTCTTTGTTTTCTTAACGTGTAAAAATATCGGAGACACACAAGAGGAGCTTTCCCCAGAGGTTTGCTTTTAAAACCACCTAGATAGCAGAGGTTGCAGAAATACATCAGTTTAGCCTGGTGAGAAAACCCTATATCTGAGCATGCTTGATTTATGAACACAAATCAACCTAAATCAGCCACACCGGCCGCATCACTTACCAGGTGTATCAAATCTGGTTTATCATATAACACCGCATTGCGTCCTGAGCAAAATTTCCCACCCCTGAGAGGAGAAAAGAGGCTTCTCTCCAGCACGGGAGGCGGCCGCCAGCTCAGCAGCCCAGGAGCCGCGCGGTGCTGCTGCCCTCCTGCGGGCAGACGGCGATGCTGCGCTCCTGGGCTGCTGGGCGGGGGGCTGCAAGGAGAACATAAGGAAGCAGCATTTCATTCCTAAGTTTTTCTCGTAGAATAAATCCAATCCGTTAAGTGCTCTCTGCTTCACTACGGCTGCTCTGTGCAAAACAACGTGATTCTGCAGTACATCCATACAACACGTTGGTTCATTATTAAATATATGATTTAACAGCATTTCTGTCTTCATTTCTGTTACTGAGCCTCAGTAACAACTAACTCAATGCACATTATCCTTCCAAATGATGTTGCCTATTTCTGAGAGTTTTGTTTAGAGGAACAACGAGGTCCATCTTTTCTGTAGGTAACTGACCTATAAAGATGTCAGAGACTGATTCAGAGTGCTGACATCTCCCCAAATGTTTTAATTCCGGGAACACCTACACTTTCGTAACTCAAATGTTCATATTACTTCTAGTGTGAGAATCAACAACACTTGTGAGAACCACAACACTTGTGGCTTCAGGAAACTTCCTTTTCCCTTCCTCTTTCCCCCTCCTCTTTTCCCTTCTCTTCCCCTCCTCTATGTTTGTAGTTCCTGCTTCTGGAGGAGGAATATCAGTTCAGAAGAAGTGTGTGAACCTTTTCCTGGGCTGGTCACTGGAAACAAAGCAAGAAAATCTTCCTCTTGAGCTGTTTCTAGGCCAAAAGTGTCACCAGTTAGTTGCAGCCTTACCTTGGTATTAAATTCCATGCAAATAAACCACTGTAGTACTAGACGCGGGAGATCCATATTGTTTTTAGACTCACCTCCGGCATTTTACAGCTGGGATGTCCTGAGGAACTAATTCACATAGTCCATACTGGACTACAAGTAATGCAGTGCAGTGCTAAGTGGGTTAGCCTACAGCCTTGCTGTCAGTATAAATGTTTGACAAAATTGATCCAACTCTTCCCTATCTCCATTTCTGTGTGAAACCATAAGCTTTACTCACCTCTCCATTCACGGGGAACTTGCAGTATCATAGAATCACAGAATGGTTTGGGTTGGAAGGGAACTCAAAGCCCACCCACCCCAACCCCTGCCATGGGCAGGGCTGCCCCCCACCAGCTGAGGATGCCCAGAGCCCTATCCAGCCCAGCTTTGAGCACCTCTGGACATGGGGCACCACAGCTTCTCTGGGCATCTGTGCCAGTGCCTCACAAGCCCAGTGAAAAATATAAGAACATTAAAACTGTGAATTTGACAATATTTAAGGTCACTGACATAGATACCAATTGTGTGAATTCACAGAGAATGCTATCCTTCTGTGTGAAATTCTGAAGTCTGGAATGTGACTCTGCACTGCTTAGAACATATTTCTGAGTATTGCAGAGAAAGAAATAACAGATACAATTAATATTCATTGATCATTAATATATAATGTTAAGAGATTTCTCAGGTTATTCTGTTAACTGAATAAATTGAATCCCATTAAATTAATTTAAGTGTGTTAGCAGAAATGAATTGCTGTGGTGCCAAAGAACTACTTAAATAAAATCTATTTTCTCACAGGAGTGAAATGAGTAACCAGCTTAGTTATCCATACAATCACTAGAGGGCAGAGCACAAGTTGCAAAGCACAGAAGAGGATTAATAAAGTCAACAGCATTGCTTGGGTATCACAGGCTTTGGAAGTCATCCCTGTGGATTTTAAGTTATATTTTTAGAACTTGTATTTTTTCTTACTCTCCTTTCTTACTATTATCCAACACATCCTATATGCATGCTTAAAATGACAGAAATCAAGGATTAAAATATTTCTATTGATAGCACCAGTGATTTGGTTGAAGAATTTTGATCAGATTAAATACTAATCTCTGAATGAATTAGTCTTAATTGACTGTTTTAAACCACAGAGTTAATTTTGATCATCATTTATATATTTATTTATTTTAACTGATCAATTTGAACTCATTTATGGTTGTGCTGATTTATAGTATTTACAAAACATTTAAACAGAAATAACTAGTTGTGCACTTTAAAAAATAAAAATAAACCCACCTGTAACTGAAAAATAATCCTACTTAAATGTATAGGAAGATTTAAACAATTATTCCTCACCACCAAACCTATATGCAAGTTGTTATATACACTCATACACACTGATAGCTCTGCAGAGAAGATTGTGTGTAGTAAGTATTGAAACAAAGGGAAATAATATACCCTAATTTAACAGATCAACTTTGCCTTTTCCTCATTTTCTCTATAAAACTATGACTTCCTCTAGTGACTTTTAAGAGACTTGTAAAATATTGATAAGCTTTGAGACATCAACATTCAAAAGTGTTTGTTCTTTGGCGGTTTTGCTTTTGTTTGTTTCCTTACTTTTTATTTAAAATACATTTCTAGTAACATTCACTTGAACAATGCTAGTCCTGTGGGGAAAAGGCATCATAGCTAAAGTTATAAATAATAATCACTAAAGTATCTAAATTAACCAAAACCATACTATACCTTTCCTTTAAAGCTCCTGAATGAAATGTTCACTTCATTTTCTTAGAGCTCTGAATATTTCTATTATGTGTATATACGAAGAGGGCTTCTGATTAACAAGAGCAGAAATACATCTTAGAGGATCACAGATGGTTTGTGATAGCATGGAAATCTGCAGTCATTTCTTAATCTGTTCTGCTGTAACACAGAATTGCTTATTTCAAACCTGATTGCACCACTTTGCATATACATAAGTGCAACTTCAAAAATATATATCAAAGATGTAGGTAAAAAACACAAACATCTGTCCTGGTTCTCTAAAGTCTGGACATCACATTTTGATAAAGCTCAGTGTAGAAGGAAAGAAGTAACTCACAAAGCTGAGTTTCAGGTTGGCAATTCTCTGAAACTCAGGCAAAAACCCAACCCCAAGGAATCAAGAGGTGTGAGTCCTGTGATAGAACACATAGACAGATATATCCAGCCAAGCATCTTCTGAATGCACCTACAATTACAAACAACAGAGCTCTTACTACCTCAAATCTGGTCTTCAGAAAACGTGTATAGCTCCATCCGTGTTTTAGCACAGCCCAGCCCGATGGTGACAGTTCTGTATGAGACTGTGAGCAGTGTCAAGGACATTTGGAACACAAGACCTACAATTTTCCAGTCAGGATTTGGGTTTTAAACTCCACAATGTGCTTAAAATACTATGTATTTTCAGACAATATATATATATATTACATGAAGAGCTTTGCTCTGTTATGCAGTGCTATTTAGAAATATGATGTGAAAAGTCCTGACAGATCATGCCAGGGTGAAAGTCCTGTCTTTCTATGTAATATCAACTGTGTTGCAAGTGATGTTGCATCTCAAATTTTTGGGGTCTGGAAAGAACAAACGCAGAATTGAGATTGTTTTAGGAGGTGGGTTTAAGTGGTTAATGAATAAAATGAGAAAGCAGGTGCCATATTTCACAACCAGATTAGTGGCCCGCCTACAACCTTCTGCTTTGCTTTTGTTTCTGTTTTTTATTCTCTTTCATTAATTTCATGTACAACTTCTTGTGTATGTATATATATATATACACAAAGCAATTATATAAATATTCAAAGCAATTTGGCATGACATATGAATCCAGGAGTTCCTTGGATCTAACGTTGAAGTCAAATCTTTAACCCATGTATCCATCCTCTGCAATGGTGACAGAGAAGAAGAAACAAAAATTATTTGGCATTCTGTATGGTAGTCCAATCCTGTGTGTTTGCGCTTACAGGGTCTCATTAGATGGATCTCATTCCATGTTCTCTATCATCCTGGAACGTGTTGGTTGGCCAACCAAACCAGTATCAAACAGACTTGCAGCTTTGTATATCAGCGGTACACTCCATAATTTCTATTGTGTTTTATGCTAGAGATTTCAGTACTCTTTATTATCTACACAACCACCTATTCTATGGTCCAGCTGTTGCCTACATTATACAGAGAAGTGTGACAGAGATTAAACCTGCCTTGCCTGTTCAGCCATTTTCTTGAGAAGAATCAGCATTCATTCATAGAACAACCAATCATTAAACTGGAATTTACTTTATACTAAGGCAGTGCTCCAACACCACTTTGTGTGTGCCCTGCCTTTGTTGACCAAGTAATTATTAATTTTACCCACAGGAGGGCAGCAAGAAGCTGAAAATCCCGCATGATTTACAGTCATGATGTTTCATTGAGCTATTCAAACTTCTAATTTACATTGCAAAAAACAGTCCATTTAAAAGTCTGCTTTTTGGTGTAAACCTACACGAGGAGTTCAAACACTGTTTTTTTTTCCCCTGAAACTTAGATTTATAAGAAAATTAATTATAAAAAGTTGAGATATTTTACTTTTTCCTTACTTGACAGTTTATACTCTTGGGCATGCCACAGCCTGAAATCAAGGAGTCTCAGTCTTCCATGTGGAATAGATATTCTTGTTTTTCCTTCCATTTTGTTTTAACAACAAAAGAGATGCAACCAACACAATTAAGACTACACCACATTCAGACCAAAAGGCCAACAGAAGCCCAGGAATCCAGGCCTGCCTTTTGCAAGGCATCAAGTCAGATAAAATGGATCCTTGGAAACTGCCCAGGAATCCTAAATGCTTTAGCCTAGTCTGTTCTACTCCAGCATCAGATATTTTCTAGAGACATAATTTGAAATTGGGAGAAAAATTAAAATATCCCCACAAAAGCATTGTGAAATTCCTGAGGATATCCATTATAGAAGGCATTTTTCAATATTATTCAGTTAACTGTACTTTGCAGAGGCTGACTGATCCTTTGACCACTAATGTTTAGGTTTATTTTAATAAATGTGCCTTCATAATCCCAGTTCATACTGTTGTTCTAACATCAAGGGAGAAATGGAGACATTATGGCATGCAGAGATAAAATGTTTAATCCACTGAGGATTATTAATGCCCTCGGTTACATAAATATGCTTTTTGAAGACAATTAGACAGGCAGGGGATTGTTCAAATGGTTTCCACCACACTTTATATTTGCATCCAGTTACTTCAGCTTTGTACAGTATTTTTAATGAAAGAATTTTAGTTTTACTTGTTCTGATGAAGCCCAAGTTCAGTCCAGCTCAGATTCTTGCCAACCACACCTCTCATTTCTCTCAGCAAGTTCAGGCAAATTTATGGTATACTTAAAAGGGTATTTCTTAGGAACATGTTCGTAACTCATAATTCATTTTGTAGATGCTGACACTGAAATTCCACTTTGCAATTATTGCTGGCACTTTACATCTAAGCATCTGACTTATTCATCAATGGATTCAGTCACTTTGTAATACTTGATTTATTTTCCCATTATCCTATACACAAGCAAATAACATCATCTTTAAGTTTGCCCCTGCACTAGAAGAAATTTAGCAATAAACATTTTAAAATGTGTTTTCTGGCTGGTAATGACTGAGTCTGTGTCCCAAAATCACTGCCAAGCCAGGAGGGAGCACTTATTTACTGGGTTTGGTCTGACGTTTCTCAGTTTAGGCAGCAGCATTTGAAGTTGCATTGTCAGTGGAAAATACAATAAGCTTAAGTCCAAAAGTACTGATCCCTGTTAATGAATCCACAAGGATGTCAAACATAGTTTGCCCGGTGCTCAAGTGCACGCTCTGACATAACTAAAAGTGGGTACTTTCATCAAGGAAGCCATCTGAAGTCCCCATGGGGCTTTACTGTCACAATGTCAGTGCTTAGCTGCAAGTATGCAGGAGCTGCCACATCAGATGACACAAGTGGTCTGTCTGGCCCAACAGCATGTCTCTGGCAGGTCCTGGCACTAGAGGACTCCAACACATCTCTGCAGTGGATGTTACAAATAACTTAAATGATTCTATGACTCTAATTTTTCCAGCAAGAGTTTCTTCTCAAATTCAAGTATATGATGATTTCCACAGTAATGTATGACTTTGCATTTCTAACATAAAGAAGGAGTCTGGGGTTTGCTTCTACTTCTACTCTCTTTTAATGTAGCTTGTGAATATCTTTGTTATTCTTATGATAAAAAAAAAATAAAATGTTTTTTCTCCTGTTTTTAAGCAACCTGTGTAAAAGCCTGCATATTATTACATTTGCTGACAAGTTACATACAACTTGTGTCTGTGTGCATTGTGTTTGCTATTTCTGAGCTATCACTTTTTATTTTAGGAGTGGTCTATGTTTCTATATATTAAATATACCATCTACCATTCTTTATTGTACAGTATGTCTCTTTTAAGATTTCTAATACCTGCTTCCTGTGTAGTCTAATGCATCCTAACATATTCATTCTCTCTCACACTGCAAAAATTGTGTGTTATAGCATTTGCTATATTTGTCAGTCAGTATTGTTTTAGCTTGAAGACACTGATTGTGGGTTTTGATTTTTGTTTTGGAGGTGGTGGTGGGTTTTTTTACTCTTTTGACAATGTGACTTATGATGTCATAAGCAGAAATGATGAAGTCCGTGGAGCTATACAAAGAGCTAACTTAATGAGGGAGATTAATTTTATGTGTAAGCTGATCCAAACAAAAGCTGCATAACTTGTTTTCACTAACATACTTACTGTTTTCTTCTCAACATGATGGTAACTTTTTTCTTACTCTCCATTCCTCATCCCAGTTGAAAACAATGGAATTTTGCAGTTCAGGAAAGACTGGATTTCACTGTTCAGGTGCAGAAGCTGTTGATTCCCATAAGTAACAAGGAAAGTATATTATCTGCATTCTACAAGCACAGAAACTGAACCATCAACTGTGCTTCAAAAGATTATTCATTAAGATAATCTAGGTTCAGGAGGAATGAATCCATACGATTTATTGGCACCTGAGTTAAAGACTGCTTATACTGAAATCCAGTTCTGTTTCACATTGTCATTTATGACCTGGTAGTTGTAGCACAGTGAAACATTAGCAGATTTGCAGATAACACAAAATGGGGAGGAGCGGATGATACATCAGTGGTGTGTGTTGCCATCCAGACCTCAGCATGTTGGACAAACAGGTTGACAGGAACCTCATGATGGTCACCGTGGAGAAATGCAAATTCCTGCACTGGGGAAAGGATGACTCCATGTACTCATATATACTGGGTGCAATCCAGCTGAAAAGCAACTCTATAGAAATGAACCTGGGGATCCTGGTGGATGTCAAGATGCATGTGAGCCAAAAGTCCCTGCCACTTAGAGTGCCACAAGAATACACTAATGATATCCTAGGCTACATTAGGCAAGACATTGTCAGCAATTTGATTGAGGTAAGCTTGCTTTCTCCTCAGGTCACACTCAGACTGACTACTGGTTTCAGTGCTGGGCTCTCCAGCATCCAATCTAGGGCCACTAGGATGGTGAAGCAACTGGAGCACCTCAATTATGAAGAAAGCCTTAGCAGTCTATGAAAATATCTGAAGGGAGTATGCAAAGAGGACTGAGACAGACTTTTCAGTGGTTCCCAGTATGAAGACAAGAAGCAGTGGGAACAAACTGAAACACACGAGGTTTCCTTTAAACACAGGAAGTACTTCTATACTCTGTGGACAATAGAGCACTGGCTCAGGTTGCCCAGAGAGGCTGTCTTGTCTTTCTCCTTGAAGACAAACAAAAGCTGCCTGGGCATGGTCCTGGGCAACTTGTTCTGGGTTAGAAATTCTTCATTCACAGCATGGTGAGGTACTAGAACTCTGTCTGCCCAGAGAACTTGTGGATGCCCCAGTCCCCAGAAGCATTCAAGGCCAGGCTTGATGTGTTCCTGAGCAGTCTGATCTAGTGGTTGACAACTCTGCCCAAGGCAGGGGGAATGGAACTAGATGATCTTTAAAGTCCCTTCCAACCTAAGCCATTCTATGATTCCATGAGAATCTATGATTCTACCCTGCTTGGGCACTCCCCCTGAACTGTTCTTTAATGCAAATAAAATTCACACTCATTGCTCAATAGCTTTTTGAAGCACTGGGATACCTAGTTCCATTGGCACATGTGCCTGGAGTCGCCTAAGTTGTAGCAGCATTGTGCATATAAGCATCCCAGACTAAATGAGCCACAGGCCTGGATTTTCACTCCTGTCAACTTCAGAGCCAAAAGATAATAATGTCACAGCACAACTACAGTATTATTACACTGATGCAACAGAGAATATCGAAGGACAGAAACTCTGTTCTTTTTCCTTTGCAGGGAAGTGTTCTGATACCAAACTGTCTCACTTCATTGGGAGAGATACAAACTTACAGCCTCTCAGTAGGAGGAGGAACATAATCCCAGCTTTTGTTACTGTGGTGAGAATTTTAAATACTGAGCTACTAGGTTACAAAAAATATCACCATATCTCTCACTTTACATACTCTTTATTAACAGTCTCTTTTTCATCAGAGTCCTGGAGATAGCTTAAAGAAGAATGAAACTTGTGATACCCAGAATAAATTGTTTTAAGTCCAACACAAGAGCATACTCATTTTTAGTATTTCCTACAGTCGTTTCCTGCTCGTTCATCAATAACATCTTGAGCGTCTACTTCTCACATATCATACAGGGAGCCCATGCTCCCAACTCAGGACTGACTTATCTGGGAGAGGCCAAGTTCCCTCAAGGCCACACATAGCACTACCTAGTGTTGTACAGCCAGACACTCTTTTTTATTCCTAGCATTTAACTTGTTTTCAGCATAATAATAATGATAATGGCAGTGATAGTGAGGAGGAGGAGGAAGATAACAATAATAATACAAAGAAGTCAGGTTTTATTAGAGCAATCAATATTGAAGAAAAAAGTGCCCACATTCCCAGGCACATAAGCTTTAGCTTTCTAATATATTCCTTGTCCTTACAAACCTTGCCAACTATATTCTTTCCAATGGTGCAGTCTCATCAGAAGATTTGAAATAGATTTTTAAAAAGGAGAGAGAGAGAGAGAGAGAGAGTGGGAAGGAGAGAGAGAATCTCTTCTAAGAACATCTGGCTCAGACCAGTTCTCTCTTGGCACCTAGGATTACCACAGCTCTTGGTCATTCCTGGATGCTGTGACATATCTCTTCTTACAAGATCTGATACTCAAAACAAAACACTTTGCTGTTGCTCCCAGGTATACAGCAGTTAATCCTTTTTACAGAGATATTACATATATCTCTAGACTAATTGCCATTAACGCTTGTGTATATTACTGGATGTAAACTCACAGTGCAGAAATAATGTACTTGGATGACTTAAATATAATTTAGTTATGTCAACAGCAAGTGAACAATGTTCAACTCTAACAGCAGTAATGTTCTTTTCTTCACATACTACACAGTATAAAATAGCTCTACAGATAGCTGGATCAAACTTCAGTTGTATCTGCATCATTTTAGGGGGAGAGGAGGGAGTGCGAAGACATACTTGCACCAGAAAAGTGAAAGTAGATGATCCAGAGTCCTCTGTTAGATGACTAGTAACAAGCAAATTAACGTCTACAAATATATCATTGCATTTTCATGCTTTGAATGATTCTGAAGGAACATTTGCATTCAAGACAAGATCCTTGCTTGAATGACAAATTATCCCCACTGGAATCAAATGAGACTATTTTATATAAGTATAAAAATTAATTAAATACCTCTCCCTGCCAAGGGACTTTGGGCTTAGGCCTGATGCTGCTGAGCTCATAGGGCAGATAGGGCCCACTGTCCTGTCCTTGTAGCAGATTACAGACTACATCTATGGTCCCACAGAAGGTTTATCATTGCCACAAAAACCTAAATGCTCTGATAAATTGTTTTTGTTTCTGCACAGGCCTAACAT
Source organism: Coturnix japonica (assembly GCF_054131305.1). Taxonomy (NCBI): domain Eukaryota; kingdom Metazoa; phylum Chordata; class Aves; order Galliformes; family Phasianidae; genus Coturnix; species Coturnix japonica. The sequence goes on along the minus strand of NC_140663.1, from coordinate 91,054,514 downwards.
TACAAACACTTATAATGCTGTTTCCAATGTTGGAGCAAAATCCTGCACTCAGATCTGTGGGCTATGTGATCATGCTGCAACTGTGTGAAGAAATTTATCCTCAATCCATTTTTTTTTTCCTCTTCTCACTGTTTCAGTGGGAGGAAATAGCAATTTATCTGCTTCAAATTCAAAAGAGAAGAAAGCAATTACAAAAATTATAGTAATTGAGGCATTCAGTTGCACTTCAAAGGATATTCTTTCCTTAACATCCTTGTCAAAATGTAGTTTTAGATTTCCTAACAATGCGCCCTTCCACCTACATCATCATCATCAGTCTTCTTAAAAAAAAAAAAAAAAAGAATCTTCTAGAAATTATTAGGGGCTGACCATGAGATCACTTGCTTCCAAGCAGGACAGATAACAATGCCGTTATCTTATGCTGTCCGCAGCAGGAGAATTAAAGTCTCTCTTCTGTTTAAGAACCGATTTTCACCAAACTAGGAGTGGCACGGTATATCTGAGACTTTTTTTCAATTTGGAGTAGGTTAATAGTTTCAGAAGTCCCCTGATAATGATGATGATACAATAGTTTTAAATGTTACATGCATACTTTCATTACTTGTCCCTTTCTCTAGTGGTTGTACTACCCTGTCAGTGCCCTTCTGAACCCCAAGATCAACGGTTTCAGCATGGGTGGAGGACAAGTCATCAGCAACCTGACTCCTTTGCCAGCAGGAGTTTGGCATTAACATTGCCTTCTTCACTTCTTAGGAAAAACTTAAGGTCAAATTTATGTTTGCTAACACACACATTGTGTCCTGTGCTTCACTTCTCAAGGCCTGTTCTGTCATACCAGGGCTGTGTCCTTGTGTTAGCCATAAATATCTTATTCTGTGCAGAATAGCTGCTTGTTACTGCTATCTACATAAAATTACAGTCACACCATGAAAAGATAACCAAAGTAAAAGAACATAATTGTAGCCACCTGGTCATTTGGAAGATTGCTGTTACATCTAAATCCTGATGTAAGAACAAGAATCCAGGCAGGCCAGGACAAGCTGAAACAAAATACATCTGATGGGCTTCATCTCAGAGACACTGCAAAATCAGTACAAATTCTTGGGCCAGTTACCAGCTGTAGCATTTCTACCAAAGTACAAGGATGCAGTACAATCACTGAGACCACTTTTCTTTAGAAAGACAGTGTAATGCCAAGAAAGACACACAGTGAATTGCCTGTTTTCTTTATAATAGTTCTGTATATCTTTCATGTATATGCTACTGCAGTGGAAAATCAAAACAAAATAAAGCACAAAAACTATGAAAGCATCTAAAAGGCTCCTATGGGTATGCAGCTAGCCTGAATACAAATCAGAAAGGAATGATTAATGGAGGTCTCAGAGATATGGCAATAAGACTGTAAAACAGCATGAAAAATTACTGCAGCCTTTCTCGCTTTTCCCTGTGAAAAAGTCCACTGCAATTCCATGTCAGCTGTGCTCCTTGGGTTTCACCTGAAGGTGACAATCCTTTGTTGCACCCCAGTCTCACACGCCATCATGAATTTCTCTTGGAAACCACAGATCATAGAACCACAGAACAGCTTGGGTTGGCAGTAACATTAAAGCAGATCTAATTCCAAACCCCTGTCCAGGGCAAAGCTGCCACCCACCAGCTCAGGCTACCCAGGTTCCCATCCAAACTGGCCTTGAATGCTTCCAGTGATGTAGTAGTCACACCTTCTCTGGGCAGCCTGCATCAGTTCCTCAGCACTCTCTGGGCAAAGCCATTTTTTCCTAACATCTAACCTAAATCTTTTAGTTCAAAACCATTTCCCTGGGCCAACCTTCCTGGCCCACCCCATTCATGATAATATCTTAGATACAATTTTCTCACCTTAAGTCAGGGCACTTGTCTCATCACAGCAGCATTAACTATAGTACACTCAACTGAAACAGCCAGCAGTCTACTCTCTGGTCTCTCACTCATTCTGAATGCCTCAGGCTTTGTTTTCACCCTCAGACAGTTTGGATGCTTCCTGCGCTGCTTTGTGCCTTCCTGCTGGTCACCCACTGCACTGTCTGGCTGGTTGGGATTCCCTGCACTGTACAGCACCTGCAGTAGTGCCAGGAGCATATTAAAAGAGACTGCCCCCATCAAAGAGCCGCTGTGCCAAAGTGCTCCTGTGAGGTTCAGTCCTTGGAGAGATTTTGGGTCAGGAGGGTGCTGAAGTTGCATGCTATTAATTTCCTTCTGATCCCATTTCCATAATTGGAAGACTGATCTGCTGGCCCTTAATACGGATTTTTGTGCTAATCCTTCCCAGAGTCTGAAGCAGCTGTAGAGACACTGCAGGCAGGTGAAGGTGAAGGAGCTATGGTGAAAGATCCCTGGCATAAAGTCATTGTGCATCCCCGGCATTTATTTTATTTTCTACCTGGAACATCCTTTATAGCTAAGAAATAGGAAAGAAACATAGTTATGGAAAGGAGCTGTTGACTGTGAAACTACTGAAAATCAACAGAGATTGCTTTTCATGGTCTTTTGTGAGATATGAATAACATTTTTGAGGTTTTCATTACATGCAGAAGGTCCATTTCCAATGACAGCAAACTCCCCATCAGTTTATGCACTCTGAAAAACAGATCTGTAAAACTGGTGAATTACCAATCAAAAGCAGTAGTAGTGACTGCAGTAAAGAAGACAGGGAGTAATAAGATCTTCCTTGTGTAAAGCAGAAAATGAAAAGTGTACTTGCTTTCAAGAAATGGTGATCCTCATACGGCATTAAGAATAGCTCCATGGGGAGCAGATGGAAGGGATAATAACACTTAAGCTTTTGGAACAAGTCCCTTCTGGGGCTGGCCTGCTGGAAAGATCTAGCTCATTATCTGCTGAAATGTAAATGTTATGTCATCACTACAGGAGAAAAGGAGTCAGCCTTTGTTTTAAAGGACAGGACCCCATGTTTTCTCTAATCCAGCTGCATCAAAATTAGCAGCAGTCTTTATTCTCTGATATAAATTTATGCTCCAAGATCTAAGCTTCTATCTAAAACATTAGATAAGGTTTCTAAACCCCTGATGTGAAGAAAGTCTCCAGAACATGACCTTAACCTAAAGTAATATAATATTGTTCTTCTTCAGTAGCAAACATGATTTGAAAAAAAAAAATAAACTCGATTTTCAGTTTTACTAAGGTTTTTTCCACTCTACTGAGGTGCTACAAAGCTTTCTCAGGGGCAAAGAAGTGGGCTGCAGACAGAAAAATTCCTATTTTGACTTTGTCTTGCTTTTCTTCACTAGCTTTGCCTCAGCCATCTGTGAGGGACAGACTAGACCCACGTCTGACACTCAACTGTGGTGCATGATAACCATGCTTGCTTCCAGGGGACCACAGGCCTTCATATACAAATGGGATGCAGGAGACACATCGTTGTGAGGGCATCTTGTATACAATACATGAATTAAAATAAGACTTGTGGTTTCTTCTTTCTTACTTCCCATTCTTTGTCTCTAAACCATTAACCACATTGTGTGCTTCAGCAGCTTCAAAAAAAAAAAAAAAAAAAAAAAAAAAAAGATTACATTGATCCAATGGCTTGTATCAGAAATTGTATGAAGAACACAACTAGAGGAGTAATTTTTCCTCTGTACTCAACACTTGTGAAACCCCCTCTCAAGTACTGTGTTCAGTTTTGGACACCTCAGTACAGAAAGGACATTGTGGTGCTGGAGCAGGTCCAAAGAAAGGCAACAAAGCTTGTGAAGGGCCTGAAGAATATGCCCTACAAGGAGAGACTGAAGGAACTGGGGCTGTTTAGTCAGGGGAAAAGGAAGCTGAAGGGAGACATATATTCCAGTATCTGAAAGGTGCTTACAGCAAGAGCGGGGTTGGTCTCTTCTCACTGGTGACAGGTGACAGGATGAGGGGAAATGGCCTCAGGTTGCACCAGGGTAAGTTTAGTTTGGATATCAGGAAGCACTTCTTTACAGAAAGGGTTTTTAAGCACTGGAATAGGCTCCCCAAGGAGGTGGTTGAGTCACCATCCCTGAATGTGCTTAAAAACCATTTGGATGTGGTGCTCAGGGACATGATTTAGCAGAGGGTTATTAGGGTAGTATGGTTAGGTTGTGGTTGGACTTGATGATCTTTAAGGTCTTTTCCAACCTGAGAAATTCTATGATTCTATGATAACTTCCTCTGTAACTTATACTAGCAATGGTTGGTAGCTAATTGTAAGTTAATGATCAGTTTTGCAATGCAATCATCACTTCTTCACTGCTCTTTCTTCTATTCACAATGTTAAGTAGAAAATCTGTCTTGATGAATTTGTATATTTCACAGGCAATTTCACATGAATTTATCACTTTAAATTAAAAATCAATAAATAAAACATATTGTTATATTAAATTTCAGCTCAGAATTTCCTGGTGTTTTAACAATTAAGTTTAAAGATAGTTATATAAGCTTCTATGAGTTTTGTTTCATTGGTTTTCTTCTCCCATGGTCCCTCAGAGCATCCCCTGATCCATCCTGCCCTGCCCCATGGAGAAATGGCCACACTGACCCTGGGATTGGTGTTCTCCCCTTGTGCACTCTCACTTCACTTTTGTCATTGAAGAACCAGCACTTAAACTTACACTTAAGGATTTCTCTGTGTGATCCCACTGGTGCTGAAATAGGACCTCGGAGTTGCTCCAGGACGTGCCCCATAAAGCACAGACCAATTTCCCTCTGCTTTCTGCAACCCTGGGCTTTTTGTCACCAGCCCCTGTTCAAACCACTGCAGGTGGGGATTTCTGCACACCTTGAAACAGGAGCATCTCTACTGACTTGATGGAGACTTACTGTTCTGGGGGAAAAAAGGGAAAATGCTGTTGGCATGTCCTGGTGGAGGGCACGATAGCATACACAGGGTCACCCTGCCCAGGATAGAACGGTAACTGCTCCTGGGTCACAGCTGAGCCCTGTGCTATGTGTGCTGCAGGGTTGGGGGCAAATGGAAAGGCACAGATGCACTGTGGCTGCCCCATAATTCACAGCACTAGGAGCCTGAGCAGTGCTGCCCTCTAAGCCTGTTTTGGATGGAATTTCTCTGCTCATCACTTGCTTTTTCTTTGGGATGCATGTGTCTGCATTTGTGTGACTGTAGCCAGGTATACCATAGGCATTGGTGTCTAAGTACCTGTGTGGGTTGGTATTTCCCATGTAGGAGAAATCCACTGTGAGCCCACCCAGGGATCTGCAGCTGTACTGGCACAAAAGACAGGCTGCAGGGCTGTTCCCAGTCTGGCCAGCTGCAAGAAGCACAGAGGTATGTTGTTTTTCCCCAGCACTTCCAAGCACAGCTGCTTTGGGCTCCCTGCCTTCTGCCTCAGCAGACTGCTTCCAGTATGTCCTCCCATCCCATTCAAGATGGAGTCCAGGTATGATCTTCCAGAGCATTGTTACTTGTACTCTTGCAGCATGTTTACCTCTGTTTTGCTCCATACTACAGGCAGCATCATCCTTCTGGTCCCCCAGGGGTCCCTCCAGCCGCAAATCTGTTTTTCCTATAGTTACTTAGGTCTTTTTTGCAGTAATGGAGAATGTCACAAGGAACAGTAAATTCACTCAGGAACTAAAGAGGGTCTGGGAGTTTTACAGCATTGATTGGAAGAATGTTTTGTGGTAGTCAATAGTATTCACATATATATCAAACCTGACAGCTATTGTGCCTTTCACCGCTTGACAGGGCCCCACAAAAACTACCTGGAAGCTTGTGGAGTTCTAATTTCTCAAGACAGAAGAAATTGCATTTGGAAGAAATGCACAAGGGACTTCCAAACTCAAGGAAATGCCACAGGTCAGGCAGCTAAGAAATAAAACAAGAAAAGATGGACATAAATAAAAAGCTGTTGGCAGGGCTTTTGCTGCAGTGCTTCATTATCAGTTTCCAAGAAAGAAGTATTTTTGTGCAGCAGGTCAGAGTTGAAGGAGATAGAGAATGTAGGTTCCTCTGACGTTCCTCCCAGGAGTATGCATGTGTCATCTCGATCTAAAATTGACATCATTTGGGGAGATTAACTTGTAAGTTACACAGTGCTCCATACTAATCAAAATATGAGAAGAAAATTAACACAAAGTCTTTTGCTCTTCTCAAGGGAGACACTTTTTAGTGCTGTTTCCAGTTGATTTAGCTTTTAAATGAGGAAGGTTATAATTGGTAATTAAGCTAGCTACATTTTGGGCATACAAATGAAGATGAAAAGTAGAGTTGCAGCTTCTGAGAGGAAAAAGAGTAAGCATATGGAAGCAAATGAGGCTAATATGACAAAATTCACAGCTTCATTAACATCAAGTATGCAAGTCAGGCAGGCTCCTCTTGATGTTAACACTACATTTGCTGAACTTGATAATCAGAGGACAAGCTCTGTAGCAAGCCAAAAATAAAACAAAAAGGCAGCTACTAGGTGAGAAATAGCCTAAAAATAAAATGGTGACAACCCTCACTCATCATCTGAAATGTGAAGCTGAGCCAGAGTCACACTATTGTCACACAGAATATCTGGAGTCTCCAAATGGCATCTGAATCATGGCTGGGTGTGCTGCAGTTGCAAAACAGTTCTGGATATCATTATTCCTTTTGTTTTGTACAATAAAACATTTTCATTTTCCAGCTTTGGTCAAATTTCTTGTATTAACACAGTGGCTGAAAAGCCAGGTGATTTGCAGCAAGAAGCAGGAAGTTGCAATATTTCCGTATGACAAGAGCATATAGAAAACAGAAAGATAACCAAATAGTTTGCAAACTGCTGAAAAGTGATAGGAGAAGTTGTTTCCTGATAATGTAATGTGATCTTCACTTTCTTCCAGTTGTACTTTCTTAGTCTTGCTAGCTACAATCTTCCTATTTTTGGCTCTTGCTATCTTTGTTTAACCAGGCACTCTTCTCTAGTCTTAGCACTGATGTCTCTTGCATATTTTTTCCAATGTGAACAGCTGCCTTCTGGATCTGTGTTCAAAAACCTATAGCAGTTCAAAGGAAAAACACAGAATCTTGTTCTCTCTACTCTTGGTAATATTTTGCTGCTAGCTAAGGAACAGATTTCTAAACACTGAAGATCTAAAAAATCTCCAGGTCAACAATCTTTATTTTCTATTTTTTTAATAGCTTGTTCAAAAACGTGTCCTAGAAACGTGTATCAGGAATGATAGTGAATGAACAGACTAGATTTCTTTAAAAGTTCTAACCAGAAATATTAAAGTCTGTAGAAGCATCTTGCAGACATGTGAAATGTTGTGTCTGGCTCCTGCATGCCGTGTGAATGTAAACATTATTTACATAAACATTCACTGAAAACCAACAGAAGTTTCATTCAGATTTTGTTCACCGTTCTCGAGATTTCACGAAGCCAGTTGTTACTTTTCCCTTGAAAAAGGGAGTAGAAGTGCTATTTGATACACCTGTTTTCTACTTCACTTTGCCAAGAAACATCCTAAGGAATGAACTTCAAATTATTTCTCACACTAAGACGCTCCATATGGTCAGCTCCCACATGTTTTTCTTTGCTCTCAATAAGGCTTTGCATTTAAAGTTGGTGTTTGTTTGTTGTATGGGCAGGTGGGAAAAAGAGAGACAAAGCAAGTAGCAGCTATAGTAAGGACACCAGAAGAAGAAACATTGAAAACATCTCACCCCAGATACATTTCTGTCTAGATATTTTTTTGCAGCTGGTGGCCTTGGATGGCACAAAATTGACTTGTATTTATAAGGTGTTGCATCACTCTGATGCGAGGGGCGTCCTTGTGAGATGTAGATAAATATAACAATTCAATAACTGAGTTGCAAAAAAGATATGTCTGGTCACTTCATGTTTCAAATTGCATGCTGTTCTGGGAGGCCACGTATTGTTTTACCAAAAAAAAAAAGCCTAATTACCTCACTGCATGCTATCTGGTGTACAGCTTGCTCAAGTAGGTCAGCACCGCGGAGCTATAACTGCAGCATGTCTATTTTTTTCAGTTGCTCTAGGCCATAGTATAAGGCTTCGTTCACTGAAATATAACTTTACAGCTGATACGTATCTACAGGTAGCCATCTCCTGAAGCTGCATTTACATTTCAGGCTTCTGATAAGCTCAACAACGCATTTGCAGACTTTAACTCTTTTCCGAATGTTATAACATTTATCGTATTAACACAGAGAATTATTATGCCTTTGATTCTTCCATCTGAAATGATTTGCCTCTGAAGCTGTTGCATAGAATGAAGAATCACTCAAACAATATCTTCATTGGATTGGGTACGTGAATGAGTCACTGATAATAATGTGCGATGACTAAAATGCATGAAATATATCGAAATTGGACTGCTGTTTTTTTGTTTTTGTTTTTGTTTTTGTTTTTTTTGGGGGGGGAGGGGAGGGGGGTTGTGATTTTTTTTTTCTATTTTGTTTTTGGTTTTGAAACCTATTATAGTCCTGACATTGACTATTGTTAGGACATCACGCATTTTGCAAATATGTTACAACAAATATCCTGCTATTAAACAGACTTTTTTGGCTGCATACATATGTATGCTAATAGGCTGCCCTTGCTTGTAGGTTAAAAAAATGGAACAATACAGGATGCTGATTACATCTAGACTGAAGAGGATGTTGAACTAATTGTCACTACAGGCATTTCCTTACAGACATAGCTGCATCTGCAAATTTTTATTTTTATTTTGTAATTAATTCTCTGTCCATTTTCACACTCTACATGATTTCAACATGTTTCTAGACTATACCTAAGATAAATGCATTTTGAGAATAAGGATTGGTTTTACAGGAATTCCAAAATAGAAAGTTAATGACAGTATGGCTGAGAGAATAAGAATTATGATGCTAGTTGGTCTAAAACCAAAATAGTAATTATTAAATCTGACTATTATGTTATATATTGGTACTGCTATAGCATATAAAAGTAAATAAGAAAATTTAGCATCAGCTAAGATAAGCAACATTTATAGTATTCAGAAATATCAGGGTTGCAATACATATGTAAGTTCAGGCTTCCCATAGCTACAAGATTAGAAGCAATAGAGAGAAAACCAAGTAGTAAACAAACCTGTAGCTAATCCAGCATGAGGCAATTTGCCTTATTTAGATTTAATTAGTGTAAGTATGTCTGATTAACTTATTTGAATTATTTTTTATCATTAAGATAATATAAGGACAAGTACACTAAGTTATCCTCTGTCCTTAAATCTACAGTGCATGCAGAGGTTCTCAGCTGCTGATACCTGTCTTTTCTGATGCATTATCTCTCATCTTAGATAAATCAGTTCAGATTTCTGTCCCCAGTGGGTAACTTCCTTACTAGTGCTTTACTAAAAGTAAAGCTTCTACTTCACTGAATATTACAGCCTATACTTTACTTTTGATCTACTTTTTGTCTTCCACATTTCAATTTTGCTAATTTCACATTGTAATCAATATGTTTATCTTTCATAGTACTAAAGAACATGAATTTGTCATGTCACATCTGCATCTTGCAACTGCTGAATTTCATTATGTTACATGACTGTTAAGTAAAAGCCTTTTCATCTATTACCATGAGAGCCAGATCTCTTCAGGGGAGGTTTCCAGAGCACAAACGATTTCCTGATTAATTCCTAGGGACCAACAGCTCAGAATGCTTCACTGCATATTTTTGAATAGCTATGGTTGTTCAAAGAATGCACCTGTCTATACATATTCCATAACTACCATTAATTATTTTCAGATTTTTCCCCAATTTCAGTTATGTTTGGCAGACAAACAGAAATCTCAATATTTTTTTTTCTTGTAAATGTAATGAACACAGGAACCTACGATAGAAAGATGTTAACACCTCTATGCAGGAAGACTGGAATGTGAGATTATTAAATATTGATAAAGTACTAGAGATGCATGAGGACAGAGGTGTTTTGAATTTCTCAACCCTAATACAATCTGCAACATTACTTATTCCTTCCTTCACACCAGAAAATTTATTCAGTAGGTAAAAGATTTTTAGGAGATCTCATTAATAGAAATGCTCACAGAACTCTATAGTAACTGTTTTCTAGGTATTTCAGTTGGAATGAAGTCTGGCATGCAGTGTGACAGTTAAGATGGTAGTTAGCAATCCATCAATCCATCTTTGGTCCAGTTATAGAAGAAATCACTTGAATAATGTGAACAATACGAGAAATCATAGAATGGGTTTGGTTGGAGGGGGATCTCACAGATCATCCAGTTCCAACCCCCTGCTGTGGGCAAGGTTGCTACACAAATCAGGCAAATTCATTTATTTTCACAAATCTATCTGTGATATGAGAAGACAAGAAGAGATTTTTATCTGCATTGAGGCTTTTCTTATCTCCTAGAGTGTTGCCAGAGCTGTTCAGGAAGTAGAAATATCACTACAGTCTAAACTGTTAAACTGGATGTTTCAGGACTTCCTAACAGAAGGATCTTGTTACCTTCTGTTATTTGGTTTGGACTTCTTCAGATGTACCTATTTTAAGTAAATCAGATACTCAACAAATACTTTCAACAAAGAAAACCTTAACAAAACCTTAACAAAAGCCTAGGATGTATGTTGAAAGACAAATTTAGCAGCCTTCACCTCAAAAAGGTTGCATAGGGATTTTACCCCCAAAACGACAAGGACAGTAATGTGTCTTGCTGCTTCTGAGTCAAATATTAATTTGTTAATGAGGGCAAAGCTACATAACACAGGCATCCTACTTGTGAACCACACAGCTGTTTGAGGAAATACACTTAGCAACCACAGCCTCTTCCATTTTGAGGAGCTCTATAGAGCAAAACCACAGAGAGCTGGGAAGTCAACGTTGCTGGCGTCAGCAGTCTCTTCTCTGAGGCTACGTTGGTCTCAGTGATGAGCAAGTCAGCAAGTCTCTTCCTACTTGACTGTCAGACATTGCTCTTGGAGCTTCAAGGGGAAGAGTGACCACTAAGCTTCCTGTCCATACCACAGATTCCCTTCTTACTGTACAGCCCTTCATTTAGTATAATGAAGGTGATGACCAAGCCCTGCCTTGTATGTATCATTGTGTTAGGAACCTAACATTAACATCTCAGTAGCAAGAGAAAAACATACATCCCCAGAAAATTATTCAGAATAATCCAGGTTTCTATAGTTGTAGTTAAAAAAATATATATTTTTAAAAATCAGATTGGCTTTTCTAAGTATTAAGATATTTTAGGGTTAAAAAAGAAACAGACATAATGCTCATTAAATGGAACCAGCAGGCATCTGATTTGAAATGGGATTAGTTCTCCCATCCTGCTGTGCTGTTTTCATGTACATGGATGGATTAACAAAACAGGTTGGGCTTAGGCTTTTTTTTTCCCCATCATTTCAGTTCAGGACTATCAGTCACTACTTTTTCCTGACTTTGCTGACTAAAACTTTTAATGAATCTATCAGTAGAAACTAGGCCACTGTCAGCAATGAGCTTAATACTATCTGACGCTTTTCAGAGATTAAGGCTCAGCCTGTACATACAGTGATGCATCATTTTAATTTTAATTAACTAAAAGACATGAGTAAACACAATTTTTACTTCTTGTTGAGTTTAATAGAGGCAACATGTGCATTTGGCAGCAGCACAGCACACCACCTGCATTTAACAGAGGCTGGTAAACTGAATCAACTAGATACTCAGAAATCCAGGATGTTCAGGGAATGGGTGAGGAAAGCCAATTACAACTAGGAGATGAATTGGTGATGAATGTGAAAGGCAACAATAATGGTTTCTACAGGTACATCAGCAGCAAAAAGAAGACCAGGGAAATTGTGGGACCCCCACTTAACAGGGCAGAACGACAGGGACCTGGTGACAAAGAACAGAGAAAAGACTACAATACGTAGTGCCTTTGAATACCAGTAAATTCTGCAGTCCCATGAGTCTAGGAAGAAAGACTAGAGCAAGAAGGACTTAACCCAGTGAAGTAAAAGCACATTAGGAAGCATGTAAACAATCTGGACATACCTCAGTCTTGGCAACCTGATGTAATGCTCCTGTGACAGAAGGGAAATCTATCCAATATTACTGCAAGGACACTGCCAATCAACTTTGAAAGGCTGTGGCAAACAGGAGAAATCTCTGACAGGAAGAAAGCAAGCATCATCCTTATCTTCAAGAAGGGCTAGAAGGTTCATCCAGAGAACTAGGGGCTGGTCAGCCTAACCTCAGCTTCTGGGAAGGTAATGGGACAAATAATCCTAGAAGCCATTTCCAAACATATGAAGGACAGGGCTATCTCTCAGGTCCTGTCAGTGTCATCAAGAAGCAGAGCACAGCATTGCTTCTCTGCTCCCCTCACAAGGACCTATAGGCCACCAGGAGTCCCCCTTCCAGATTCTTCTGCTTTGGGCTGAATGAACCAAGGGACCTCAGCTGCTTCTCATACATCTCATACACCATCATGCTTTTTTTCTTCTAGATCCTTCCTAATATTTGTAGCCACCAAACACCATCTTTGTTTCACTTAAACAGGAAGTAAAACTTTTCACTGTATGGGTGGTTGAACAGTAGTGCTGGCTGTTTATAGTGTGGAGTCTCCATCCTTGGAGATGTTCAAAACTTGGCTGGATACAGCCTCGGACAACCTGCTCTGTCTTACTCTGCTCTGGGTCTTTTGATCAGATAACCTCCAGCAATGCCTTTCTATATCAGCTGGTCTTTGATTGCATGTGTGACTAGAAATGTTGCTCAACGTATTGTATGCACCAACCATATAACTCAAACCAACAGGCTACATCTTTTGATGTGTTTTTTTTCTGTCTACTTTCCATCTTCTCTTATGTTTAGGCATCTGAAGTGAATTAACATGTCATTCCTAACATGGTGTTATGGAACTAACACTTCTTCCTGCAGATTTAAGTAGATTATGATGGTATAATCAGTACAAATGCACAGGCATAGAAGGAAGAAGGCAGGGCTAAGCAAATAACCTGGCCACAGGGATGCTGCAGTTATTGCTGTTTTTCATACACTGTGCAGGCAGCTGATTTTTCCTATTCTTATTGCTGTTGTTTGTTTGTTTGTTGCCTACAGAACTTTAATTCTCATTAATAAAAGGGGAAGGAGCCACTAAACAGTTCAGCCCTTACCAATATGCTGTTAAGGAGAGGTTTAAACATTAAAAAAATATGGGAGGACAGTAGCATGGAGATGTCATTTTTCTTGTGTTTGCTGCTACAGAAAATTACAGTATGAAGACAACATAGACTATTTTTGTATTCTGATACCAAAGCTAATGAAATCCGTTCCGTAAGCAAGTAAAAATTGGCTAAAATATTAAAACACCCACATACTTCAGAAGTAATACCTTAATCTTGTCCATTAGATAGGTAAAATATGTAGCTATCTTTATATTCTTTTCAAGCTGGTATTTCAAAATGTGGAAAGCTATTAAATGCTACTAATATTCCATAGCTCTGTGAGTAGGAGGTTATCTCTGCCGTGAAATCAGAGATCTCTTGCTACTCAGGTTTTGCTACTCACGTTTGTGGAGTCAGTGGATCTCTGGCACTTTCCCAAATTTCTCATGTAATATTATGCACCTGCTTGCCAAAACTGTAATGAAACTTTCACTTGAGAAACATGGGACTGCAAGCTACTTCAGATGATTTTCAGCAGACCACAGTTTGGCAACCTCAAGGCTTTGGTAACAACTAAAGTATTTGTAATAAAAAGAAGAGTTTATTGGTTTTCTAATATACAAGAAATGGAACAACTGGGTAACTATTACTGGTGAAGAGAATGTGGAAGTTTGGTGGCCCTGCCAGGCAGGGGGGTTGGAACTTCATGATCCTTGAGGTCCCTTCCAACCCAGGTCATTCTGTGATTCTGTAATGGAAGGTACAAAGCACAGTCACTGTGTTTTACAGATTCAACTCTGGGAAACAACTAAGTCTGTTCAACAATGCAGACTTAAGTCTTGTCTGATTAACAGCATGAACATGCCTTTAACATTTGTGAGGAACTTCCAACAGAGGAGGAGGCATTTTGTAAAAAAGGCCAAAGGTGATTGTGTGAGAAATACTCTAATGAGACAGTGAAGACTAGTATTACTGACAGAGAGTACATGAGGGCTGATGCTCAGTGAGACAATAAAGCTGATTCAGCATAGAGTCAATTGATCAGAAACTTTGAAGAGGACAAAGAATTTGCCTTTGATGCTGATGAACTGAAAAGCCAGAGAGAGACGGAGACATTATGTCAGCAAAGAAGATAATCCTCACAATGCAATTTTGAATGAACTTTAGAAGAGCACAGTGAAAGGCACAGGAATTAGAGAATGAAGTTGTTAATAGCTGAGGTGTGAAGTGACAGGCAGCTGAGACACTCATCAAGGCTGAATCTTCTATTCGATATGTAGAACTAAGTTAGATAATGCAGAGGCAATCCTTTTGTATTCAAGTTAAAGGCCTAAATTATTGGAAAACATATCATCTCAATTTATTATATTGTGCTTTTGTTAGCCATGGTAATTGACATCAAGGAGGTGCCAAAAAGGTATGGATTTAGATCAGATGAGGAAAGACAAGTCAGCAATGGAAATGGAGAAATACGAGTCACTAGAATAAGATACCAGTTAGTGCCAAGTTCATGGACAAGAGAACTAGAGACAGTGCTCACAGCTGTGATAACTTTGGGGGATGTATGACAAATGGTGATTAAAAGCTGACTGACAAGAATCAGCTGCTTTAAGAGAAACAGACAAGAATCAGAAGGAAAATCAGACAAAATTTTCATTCATTTTCAATAAAGCCTACCTGAAGACTTTATCTTAGAAACTGACAGGTGACGTTGAGAGGTCAGTGAAAATTAAGAAGTGCTGAGATTTGGGTAGGAAAAAGGTGTACTTAGATTGTGAGAGCGCTTCCAGTGACTAGGAGAAATCCAGAAATTTGTGAACTGCTGTATGATCAAAGAGGAAACCAAGGCCATGGCAGAAACAGGGCTGAGGCAGTAAACACCACATTCAGTTAAGCTGAAGAAAAGAGTAGGAAGCTCTGGCTGATTACTAAATAGGCAAGAATTGTAAAGAATAATCTATGGATGAAAAAGCAACACATAAACAACACTTAGAAGTGTGTTATGTCAACATAATAATTAATCACTGAGATCTTATTAGGATTAGGAAATCACATGTGTTCTTTCCAGAGAATGGGGATAAATGAGTTACTAGGAATTCTTTCCAGAACATTAATGTAAAGAAGTCATTTCTCTCCTCTGTCGTTCATGGCTTGTTTGAATAGACATGTACTGATTTATCGCCTCCGATCCACTCCAATCAGCAGTCTGCAAGAAGCCTTTGCTTACAATACACAGCTGCTCCACCCTTGTGTGCTATGACTGGAAAATAATTTTAGGTTGGCTCAGCTTCCTCTGTGGTGTGGATTATTTAATGTACACAACTGTAGATTTCTTTTTCTAACCTCAGACAATTCAGAACGTAGTCTTTTTTTTTCATGACTAATTTTTCATACTAGTTGGATATTCAGTTTCAGGAGCAGTAGTCAAGAATGTGAGTAGAAGAATGTGTAAGAGATAAAGACTGGTGGTGTGACACTACCCTGAAACAGCTTCATGTTGTGAAACGACATGGACACTCCATAGAGTGGTCAGTGAAGAAATTTCCTAGAGTTGTATGGCAGAACGGGAAAGACATTTAGGAAAGGAACTGAAGGAAAATGGTAATAAGGAGAAAAATAGAGAAACAGAAAGAGGCTAAAGAAGAAAGATTTGGGCTGTCAGTACCCATGTATTCATGCAGCTATTTTAATTAATCTCTACTGCTGCATTCTACTCTTCGTGCTATCTTGACACAACTGCTGCTTTGACAAAATAAATGTCTGGGCAGTCATGCAGTGAACTGGACAGGAATCTGGTTGATGATGGTTACTTTTCAGCACACAACTTGAATTAAAATAACAGAAATAAAATGGATAGAAGCTGGAAACACTTAAGCTGGTGCTGCTGCTAAGAGGATCAAGGAATCATAGCCCAAAAGGCAGATATAGCAAAAAGACTGGATAAATGAGCAGGTCTGGGACTGAGGACTAAGACTGGTGATTCTACATTTAGTTTGATGCAGGAAGCACATCACCACTCCAAAAATCTTTACACCAAATACAGCAACAATGTAGCTGAAGATAGTCATTTCAATGAGCTGATTAAAATAATAATAATAATAAAAATCATTGTTTTTGTTTTTTTCCTTCATCACCCCAGTTCACCTTGGAGTAGCCATAAGACCATCAGATCCAAACAGAAGGAAATTGCCAGATGAAGGAACTGCCCCTTTGCTATCAGATTTTTAAGCTACACACTGAGAGGTCTAAAGTTAGTCATGAAGACTTAAAATAATATATGACAGAAAAGGTTAAGCTCTGAGTGAAGTTAAAAGAGGACTGAGAAAATAGGAAGAGACAATAGTTCACAAAACAGAAGAGTCAAGATAGCAACTACAGCAAGATATTTTTACATGTATATATTCTGGGCTGAAAGTTGAAGTAGGAGGTGCTGCAGGACACTGAAGCAACAGATCTGAAACAAATAAACAAACAAAAAGCTAGTTAGAAACGCTCACAAGACAAAACAAAACCAGAAGAACAGCAAAAATACATCTATATTTATTAGCTGCTGACAGAGAACTGCCTGAAGAACATTAAGTCCCACAGGAGTGCCTGGAAAACCCCAGACACCTGACATGCAGAGGAAAAAATAATTCCCCCCAATCCAGAGGAGAGCAGAAAAGAAAGAGAATGAAATCAGGTTGATATGGGAATGTTACTTTCTAGATATTTGCATGGGGGCAGACCACACCTAGACTGAATTTTGATTTTTTTCCTGTATATTTTAATTTACATGTGCACACCTACACACTTTCATTTCAGCAGTGCTAATGCTATTTATATTATCCATTGGGAGCTTTCTGCAGTATTTTTAATAATTCCCACCTCTATAATTTAATAACCCCACCTCTCCCTGGACTCCTATTTGACACTGTACATTTCAGTAAGAACACATTTTAGCTTTAGAACTTCTATGTCTTCACATAGAAAACTGGCATTAGTATGCCTTCAAAAGACTGACACAAGTTTTTGTTTCTAATTGTTACCTATTTAGAGTGAATTAACTAGTGAAGTTAAAAACACGATTTCATGATACAGGGAGCAGAGTATCATTTTCAGTTCTGCGTTACTCCTTCAGCTGCCTTCCCACCAGTGCTTACAGGGCTGTAAGCACATGAAGTAATGAGTTGATGTGAGTTAGAATTAATTTTCTTTCTGTTAAATCAGTTATCCATTCCCTTGTGTCATCTCGTCAAGACTGAAACATGGTGAGGAAACAGCGTGGGAACACAACCAACAAGCTGAAGGAGGTGAAGCAGTAGGAATTATTAAAATATGATTGCTACCAAAGCCTTCCTAAAATGAAAACACAATCTCAACAGAGAGAAGGGGGGAAAAAAAAGAAGAAGAAAAAAAAAAAAAGAAAAAAAGAAAAAAAGCTTATTTAATTTCTACTAAAATAATTTTTCCAGTGAAAAATATTCTAGTTGGAATAATGTATATTGATGAAACAAGGGATTTGGAAAAAAACATGTATAAGTACATATAAGTATAACCACATCATGGGCACTAAGATTGAGTAGTATTGTCTAAGATTGCGCAGTTCGTAATGCTGCACCTGCAATAATTTCTTTCACTATTTTTAATGCAATGATGTCTATGCTATAAACTACTTTTTTTAAAAAAAACAAAAAACAAAAAAAAACAAGAAATGTAGTTCAATTACCAATAGCTCTACTGCCTCCTCCACTTCGTCTGTTAAGATTTATGGGTTGTTTGGTTTTGTTTTGGTTTGTTGTTTTTTTTCCATTGGATTTCACAGTTGCTGATACACTGTGGCAACCAGGCATAGAAACATCAGATTCTGGAAGGGAAAATACTCCATTATTTATACACTTTATAATCCTCCCTACCATCATCTGTCCAGCTTCTTCTTTCTCTTTGTAAATCCTCCACCCCAGGCTCACATCCTTTTCTCTCTTAATATTGCTTTTGCAACAAAGTCAGGCTTCTGCTTGTTTGCCACTTTTCATGCATATCAAACAAGCAATCTATGGGAGGACAGAGGAGGTGTAGCTGCCCTCCCAAGCTCAGTGTCAGCCAGTGGGAAAAGCAATTCGAGGAAGATCTCAGGAAGCTCTGAGATTAAATTGTTCTTCTGTCCTCCAACAGAAACAAATCCAGTGTCCACTCACTACTTAAATGCTACAGAGGGGTGGACTAAAAAAAACATAGGAAAATGTCTTTGGAGAGAGCAGATTTTGGAAGATGATATAACAGTTTCATAGGTAACCCCACTTTCGATATACAGGAATGCACTGTAGGTAATTTCCATGAGTTGTGGAAATTCTCAGGAAGGCATGATCTAAAAGCTGTGGCTTGACCTTCTGAAGGCAAGCATGGAGCTGAGTTAGTTTTACTTTCCATTCAGATAGCACTTACAGTCGGTACTTGGTATTTCCCATCACATCAAATACGTATGCATATAACTTTAGCACTGTTTCTCTTACGCATTCCTTTCTTGTCTTCCATTTCCCTTCTATGTACACAACTTCAAACTGTGTTCAACAGCAACTTTCCTTCCTTCCTCCCAAGGGTAACAACAATCCCCAAGGACTGATTTCTTTCCTAGAAAGCTTACAGTAGAGCAAGCTCATCCTGAAGCAATAAAAGGACACTGTTAAAATTCTGCATAGATTTGCCAGCTTTGTATATTCATGTGGTATCAGATCAGGGAATCATAGAATCAATCGAGTTGGAAGGGACCCTTTAAGGTCAACTCATAAATGATGTTCAGCTGGAAGCTGATGTGGCAGAACGAGTGTCTCCTTCTCAGGAGTTCTTCTGTGGGTTGAGCCAACCAAGGGATCTCAGTTGTTCCTTACATGTCTTTTTTCTCTAGACTCTTCATTATCTTTACAGCCCCCTTTTGGACCCTCTCTAATCATTTTATGTCTTCTTTGTACTTCAGAGCTCAAAGCCGCACACAACCCTCAAAGCCACACCAACAGAGAGCAGAGGAGGCGATCCTGACTTTGTTTTCTCCCTGCCTTACGCTAATCTTCCCAGTTTCAATTCCTATACACAGAGGACTTCTGCATTTATTACAAGACCCAATGACTCGCATTACAACCACATTAGCAAGCACTCAGGGCGCGCTAGGTGGACACTAAGCATGAAACACACCCACAGACCCCGGCGGAGCGCCCCACAGAGGGCAAGAAGGACTGAGTAGAGCAGGTCAGCCGTGACACTGCCCCGGCTTCCCCTCAGCCGCCCTCAGTCGCCGCGGGGGAGGCACCGCAGCCGGGCTCCGGAAGAGCCCAAGCGATGCTGAAAAGGGGGTGCCCGCTGCTCGTAGGGATCGTAGCGGCCGCTGTCTCGCCCCGCCTCTCCACCCCTCCGGCTCAACCCTGGGGCGGTGCTGGCACCGAGACGAAGCGGAGAGAAGCAGTTTTTGCCTCGCCTGGCGCAGCCCCCTTCTCTTCCCCCCCCCGTCCCGCCGGGGCCGTGGTCTCGGCCGGAAGCGGAGGGCGGTGCTGGCGCCGAGCTCCGGCTGCGCTCTGTGGCGAACAATAGTGGAGCGCGGAGCGAGGCAGCCGGCGGCGCGACGAGGGGTGCGAGGGGGGGGATGGCGTGGCGGAGATGGCGGCTGGGGGCACGGTGGTGATGTGTTGGGCACGGGGGGTGCGAGGAGCCCGAGATGGGAGCAAAGGGACGGGGCTGCGGGGAAGGAGGGAGGGGTGCGTGGGGTTGGGAGGGTGGCGAGGGGGGCTCGTCCCGCCAGGGTTCTAGGAGCACCTTGTGTTGTGCCGCCTCTGAGAAGGAAACTTGGCCGGGATAGAACGGTCCTCCCCCATATGCGGCTGGGCTTGGGGCAGTAGTACGGGGATGTTGTGGGGTGCTCGGAGTAACAGTCTTGTGCCTTGTTTCCTCCTCTCTCAGAGCACGATGAACGAGGAGCAGTTCGTCAACATCGATCTGGACGATGACAACGTGTGCAGCGTCTGCAAGCTGGGCACCGAAAAGGAGACCCTCTCGTTCTGCCACATCTGCTTCGAACTGAACATCGAAGGTATGGTGTTAAACGGGCTCCTATTGCACTGCTGCGCTGGCGGGATGCCCTGTGTGGATCTGGTAGCAGACGGAGCTTGTTGAAAAGCTCCCAGAGAGCTTAAGAAAGTTGTGTGCTAGAAGTTTTCTTGCTGACCAAATTAGGTTCTTTCTTGGTAACGGTCGGTTTTTGAGGCTTTCTAAAATAACATTTGCGAAGAGGTGATCAGGTTTCAGCAGCTTCTGCAAACCTCTGGCCTCAGTTCAGGTGGAACACATGGTGTGTGTGTTCGGCCTTGGCTCTGCACTTCAGTCAGTGATAGAGGGACTCCAGACAGAACTCAGTTCAGCTTTGAGTCTCATTGCATGATTTTCTTGGAAGCAGATCAGTGTTTGACAGGAATTATCAGAGTTTTGATACGTGCTTTCATAAGATGATATCTGCAACATGATAAAACCAGATTCACCAACACAGCACCTTAAAAGTTTCACATGGAATTACAGAACCATAGGGTTGGTTTTTTTTGGGGGGAGAGGGGGGGTCCTCTGGAGGTCATCTGGTCCAACCCATTGCTAAATCACTTCCCTACAGTTTACAAACTGTGAGGTAAGAGCTTTGGCAGTTTTTACAAGTCTGGCCTTGTAAGCATTGTTTCTGTTCTCCAGATCTACATAGGTTCAGTAAAATGTTTTTCTATCCAGTTTTACAACCTGAAGCTTTGTTTATTGAATGGATTTATCTTGTTACTTTTGGTAGATCAGAGATTTTCCTTTTTTAAATCAAGTTAACTTTTCATGGTTTGTTTTTTTTTTTTTTTTTCTTAAACATAAGCACTATTCCTTGATTTTTGGGGGGTATTCCACTTATAGAAAGTGGTATTTGCCATTGCCACAGACATATGACCACCTAGGCTAATCTGAACTGCTGAGGGCAGTTGACTGTGAAATCTTTAAAGCTGTTGTGTGAATGTTCCTGTTTTTTGCTGAGAGTAAGATTCAGTTTGTCTGATATATGTGAGTACACTGAGACTTTTTACACCTAACTCTGATACTGTGATCTATGAGCATTGTGCCCAGTGATCCTGTTGCGTATTCTGAATCTCAGGAGTGTGGAGCCATTATATTTCTAATTGCTTTTTTTCCTTTTGCATTGCAGTTCTGGATAGGGATGTTATACTGGATGTTTTCTTATCTACTTGCCATTTACGTTTTAACAGACTTCACATAAGTACTTGCGCAGAATCAACTCAAAGTTCTGTTAACTCTGTAAACGTACTGTCCCATATATACAAGTATGGGCCGTTTTTGCTGATAGTTTCTTCTAATTTAAAATCATATTTAAAAATCAAAGCAGTTAAAACACATGGAGAAGTCACATTTTTGTTATAATTTGAAGTGAAATAGGCTGTTCGTGCAGTAGGTAGGGCAGCACTTAAGGATGTTCCATTTTAGCATTGATGTGCACACATAACTTCTCCCTCTGTGACAGTTACAGCTAAGCATCTTACAGGATGCTTTCATATTCCACTGTTTGCAGCGGCCCATGGCAACTTTCATGTATGAAATTCTGGAAGTGCTTTTCCCAATTTCCTTGTTTAAAGTGGTGTAGTATTCTAATGCTTTAATGGAAACATAGTTTTCTCACTGATTTCATCCCTGCCAGCATCACTTTCCTCAAAGCTGTCAGTTGTAAATCCAGGCACGTGAAAATGACCTAGCCTAAAACTTGAGCTGCTCAAAGCAGATTTTCTCAAAGATACATAAATAAAGCTTATTGTATAGAAAATTGCAGGAAAAAGTCACAGCTATCTGCACGTTATAGGTGAGTATTGGTGAATCTTTGTGTCTTCACATCTGTGAATTCAGCAGCTGTAAAAGTCTGTGTAGATGGTAATGTTCTTGATCATCACAGTTAAGCAGGATAAATAATTAGAACCAAGTAAAACTGGGAACACCCCAAATCTTTAATGACTCAACACACATCTTCCTGCCTCAGTATTGTTATGGCTCTCAGCCTTATGCTTGTTTGTTTTCATATAGCTTTGTTTGGATGAAAGAATGATACGTTTGAAATAAATGTTCAAGTTCTTTTATCAGTCATTTTATTTGGAAGACTCTTGTATGTAAAGCTTCATCTGTGTGTAAAGCTTTATCTGCCTTAGCTAGGTAATTGCTGAATTTCTGAACAAGGAAAACATTATTTATGCTGTCATAAAATCTTTGTTTTTAATCAGAAATATTGTTTCTCATATTGAATACGAGGTTTTTAATGCTTAAATGGGGATGGAGGGGGAAAGTGGCTTTAAGATATAGTGGTTCTCCTCAGTGTATTTGTTAAGTCACAGAAACAACTGGTTTGAGTGCAGCTTGGAGTTTAGCTCTGCTGTCTATCACTGAATGTGTTCAGGAGTGGTGTATATGGATAATAGAGTCAATTTCTCTGATAGTTTCCCTGAAGGGAATTTTTTTGGTCACAAAACAAAGAGAAAAGGGCAAATGGGTATACGGAATAAACAAAAAGCCAAGGTGCAGGTTTAAACTTTCTCCTATTATGTTGTCAACTTTTCTTGAGGAACAAGGAGAAATTAATGTAGGGGAGAGATTACCAGTGCTTTTGCTGATCTTCAGTCTTAATGTGGGTGGACAAAAAGACAGTATTCTTGTCTGTCATGCTTTCCCTGTCTGCTTTGCTGGCTGGAGTATTCCTTCTGGGGAAGCTGAGTGGACTAAGCTACCTGTAAATACTTCGTTTATTCCCAAACCAGCTTTTGCCTTAAGGATCATTATCGGGTGATTTAACATGTTAGTGATGCTTAAGTTTTAAAGTACTTAAATATAAAATACAAAGCTGCAGTAACCATGCTTTGGGAAACTAAACTGGTCCTTTAGAGCAATTTTAAATTCTAGGTGGGATTTAGAGTATATAGGTGCTGTGGTTCTGCTGGGATTTGATGTTGGCCTTTTGTAGGCCTGTAGGCAAAGTGGACATCAGAGGTTGTTGTGTACTGTTTTGGTTTTGAATAGGTGCAATGTTAGTAATCCGTGATTGAAACAGGAAGTGTTTTAAATTCACATGTAACTATTGCGTAAGTCAGGAAACAAGACAGTGTGTGTTAGTTGGAGACTAGTTTCTTCTCAGGAACCTTTTCATTTTTGGTTTCAAAAATGGACATTATCACAGTTTAGCTTTTATTATTTGTCATAGATGGCCTGTTTATCTTACCCCATTTATGTGCTGGCATATCTTAATGCAGGATTGTTTTAAAGTGTGTTAGTATTCTGAAATTGAAGAGTGTGTAGCTGGTGGGAAGATCTGATTTTTTTTTTTTCTTACAGATTTGCTTGTCTGGTGCTGTTAACTGCTAACTTGCTTCTGTTTAGAGTTGGGCAGTGGCTGAATGGTAAATTGTGAGTTGAAACCTAAATCTGTATTGCAGGCCTTCTAATGTGAGACGGGGAGTGTGGGCTAGATAACCCAGTAACCGCATTGATTAATTTTAAGCCTACTTACATATCTGTGGTCCTTTAAAGTGCAGGTAGACCCAGTATTTCAGGCAATTTCAGCATAAGATTTAGTGTATTCTAGAGTCAAGGTTGAGACAAAGATGCTATAAACTAATATCTTGGCTTGTTGTCTTTTGTTTTCCTGCTAAGGTCTATAAAGTCTTGTATAATATCCTTATTCTGTGTTCTCTGCATTCATCTTTGAAACATGGGAATTCATTCTTAAAAGTTTCACTTCTTCCCTTTTATTCTTTTCAGAAGAGTATCTCACTGAAATGAAATAGATTGTAAGGTGTAGCTGAAAAGATTGGAAACTGTTCTACTTTCATTCTGTTCCAAGATATTACACATCTTTTTTATTTTTCTTCCCCTTCCCCCCCTCAATACTAATAAAATAACAGGAACTGAAACAGCAACAAAAGCTACAAACTTTCATCGTTGTCCTTTGGGGCAGACAGATGAAATCTTGTGTTAAGGTAGTACTTGCAGTCCAGGGGTATGACTCATTTCTGCAAACTTGAATGGACTTGTAGAACTAGCTGCAGCTTCCAGTAAACCTCTTAATTATGAATTCAAGTCCAAACACATTTCTATGGTATTTCTTAATCCATGAAGTGCCATATAGATATTGCTGAGTAAGTTGAGCTGTGTAGCTAGTTCTGAAACTATATTTTTGAAGTTTTTAAGCTTGGGAAGTTTGTACAAGTAAGCTAGGGAAGTTTGTAAGCAAGTAACTCAAACAGTTAATGCTACTTACCTGGTGTTATCCACAATACAGCACTGCTGTCTCACAGCTTCTATTCTCTTCTAGGTGATCTGACTAGTCTTTCTTTAGGAAATGTGAGACACGTCTAACTTGGTGGCTCCTGTAATAAGGTTTTCAGCAAGAATCATTGGTTCATCGAATACAGTACTAAAATTTTTTCTACATTCAACATGAATTTTGGAGATTTGTTGAAAGACTCAATTGGTTTTATGTCCTGTCTTATATGGGATGTGTTTGCTATATGTTAAAATATAAGCAAGCTGATAGAAATCTGGTGGGGGGTTTTGTGTCCCCACCTGATGTATGGAATGCACTGCCTTTATGAAACAAAAGTGAAAAGAGAATTTTAATTTGCAAACAAGATAATATCTACCATTTGTTTTATTTCAGAAGCTAATGAGTAAATAGCATTGGCATTTTTCTTTCCAAATAATCTAGTAAATCAGAAAGTTTAACTCTGCAATGAAATTGTATGAATACAGTTATAAAGCAGCACTTGGCTTTAAATCTTGTCACACAGATACGTTGGAGATAAGTCTCTAATGATCATGTTTCTCAGTGTTCGTAGAGTTGTGCAACTAAGAATAACAGTTTTCCTCCACCCCTAGTCGTTTAGATGTGAGGGTGACATGCTGTCATAGGTAGTCAAGGGATGGTTTCATTTAATGTATTTTGAAGAGGTCTTGGGGTAAGAACCCTCTTCTTTTAGCAGTCTGAATAATCTGACTGGTGGATAGACGTGGACATGTAATGTCTCGAAGCATTTCCTTCTGTGCTGCAGGTCCTAGTCCTGCACATAAGACAAATCAAAACTGAGCTTGTCTGATCTTCGTGTTTTGAATGGAGATGTAGTTGTTTAGAGGCTGCTGAACCATTATTGTTTTACAGAATCGCAGAATGGCCTGGGCTGGAAGGGACCTCAAGTATCATGAATCTCCAATTTCTCTCCACAGGCAGGGCCACCTACCTCCCTGTTTAATACTAGACCTGTCTGCCCCATCCAACCTGGTCTTGAGCACCTCCAGGGATGGGGCATCCACAACCTCTCTGGGCAGCCTGTTCCAGCACCTCACCACTCTCATAGTAAATAATTTCCCCCTAAAATCCAAGCTAAATCTTGCCTTCCTCAACTTAAAACCATTTCCCTTTGTCCTGCTGTTATGTACCCTTTAAGGAGTTGGTTCCTCTCCTGTTTATAGGTTCCTTTTAGGTACTGACAGGCTGCAGTTAGGTCACTCCTCAGCCTTTTCTCTTCTTTGTTCACTCATCACAAGCTCTTTCTTACTTACAGGATCACAGAAAGAGGTGTATGTGCTCTTCACAGATATTTCTAGAGGTAACTACTTAGGATGAACTGGAATTGTTCATTGTTCATCCTAATTGTGCCTGAAATACGTTTTTTCAGTGGCTATGAAGGCAGTCTCCAACCAATAAAAACTAAGGGTGTTATCATTCAATCATCCATTTCATTGACTTTGCCAGGACTGTACAAATCTGCATTATGAAGTACATTTCTTTTTATTTTGCTACCCTTAATAACCATATGTACTTCATGAAATTATGGAATTCATATGTATGATGGCCACTAGCATTTTGTAGTTTTCCTTTCCCTATGGTCAGGTATAAATCTTACCCAAAAGTATTCGTAAATTCTTTAAAGAGATTTCAATGTGGCTTTAATTAAGGAGTGTTCAAGAACAAACTTGAAACTATTAACTTTGTCTAGAACTATCCACGTTGATTTTAATTAATTCCATCTTTAGTTCTGTGGGGTTTTTTGTTTGTTTTTCTTTGTCAGCTGCTTGGGCTAAGGCTATTCACTGCTGCAAATTTGTTTTGTTCTCACTATTTGTTTCCAGCGTCATATTATAAATTGCTAAGAATTGAATGCAGGCTTTCTTTTACATGGAGCTGCAAGGCTGACTAAGGAGTATTTACAAACAACAGCAACAAACACAGAAAGATAAACAAGCAGGCTAATGGTCTTTTTTTAATGAAAACGTTTGTGAAGGAATCACAGAATTGTAGGGGTTGGAAGGGACCTCTAGAGATCATCGAGTCCAACCCCCTGCCAAAGCAGGCCCCCTACACCATGTCACACAGGTAGGCGTCCAGGCGGGTCTTGAATATCTCTAGAGAAGGAGACTCCACCACCTCCCTGGGCAGCCTATTCCAGTGCTCAATGTGAAGTAGTCTTGCTGTTCAAGACCATTCTTCTTGAATTGAACTTATTATAGTTATCTCCAAATAAAACTATTGTTCTAGTCAGCCTCATTTATAAATGTGAGCAAACATTTCAATTTCGTGCTGTATCTTATTATGAAGAAGAGTTATGCATAGTTGGTCACACAGTTGTTCTGGATGTGTGGGTTGCAAGGACAGAACTAAGTGTTTGTAGACTTCATCCCTTCAAAAGAATATTTTAATTCGATGCAAACTGATCTAGTACAAATAATTTAGAACTGATAGAATTTGATTACACATCTAGTTTTGCAGTAGATGTTTTCCCTCTTCTCTGCTAGTTTACTCTTAAAGAATGACTGGAAGTTAAAAGAATGTATGCTATTTCATATATTGTATGATTACAAATTCGTTTACAAAATTATTTTGCAGGAGTGGATTAGAACTCAGTGTTTAGAACTGTAGTGGCATGGGGGAAGAGTTTGCTTAGCTTACAAAGCAAAATACTCAATCTTTGGCCTAAGCGCTGATATATTAAGTTCTTACATAGTCACTTCTGTTCTCAGAAGTGCTGAGCGTACAAAGAGTATTGCTGAGAAAGGTGATATATGCTACTCGTATTTCATAGGCTATTGGAGTCAGTTCTTTTATTATTTGTCTTGAGGTTTGTCATCTTCCTCTGAAGCTTGTTCACTAGAATAGTCATCTGTTGCATGATCTTGTTTCTTGATGGCATCTGTCTTGAATTACTTGCATGTGGTCTTCCAGATGTAAACCTCCATCCCCAACACACACGCGCCGGCCTCAGGTAGAACTTCCCTGCTTTGGAATTGCTAGGTTTTTGAGTATATTTTTTTCGTTCTCTGATAAAACAAGTCTGATCGAGAGAACATACTTGAACATAGTTTCTAATCCTATTCTTGGAAAGCAAGACAGGAGGTCAAATGTACACATCCCTACAAATATGGCAAAAGGAAAAGAAAAAAACACCCCAAAACATTGACAGTTCTTTGTTTGCTGACCTGAAAGACCAGACAAAAGCTAAAACAGTTGAGTTGAGTTTTCGCAAACAGGAGTGTTTTTAATTGGCGTTATTTTTTAGTGAAGCTGCAGCATTTTGTCACTTGTGCAGGTGGTTTGTGTTGTGATTGCCTCAGAAGTGATAGAATGTATAGATGAAGCAGTGTAGTCCGACCTGCTTCTTCAGACATGTCAGAAAGGAGATGTGTGCCCTGGTGGCACAGTGGTAGGAATGCCACTTGCAACACTGTAGGCCCGGGTTCGAATCCCCCCTGTGGCGCAAGTGGTAGAAGTGCCGCTCTGCTACACAGAGGCTCGAATCCCGGGGGTTGGACTCAATGATCTCTAAGGTCCCTTCCAACCTGCACGAGACTGTGATACTGTTATTATTATTAGTTTTGAGTGGGGAGAGAACTGGTATCTTAGAAGTATTGCATATGGCAATACCTGTGAAAAGCCAGAACACAGTGCAAAACTGTATCCCAAACATCACTAACTGTGCTTTCTTGAGTTCACTCTCCTCCTTTTAGACAAATCTTAAGTATTTGCTTTAGACAGAATTGCTTTGTCCTGTCATGAGAACATTGTGGCTTCATTTATTCAACTCAAATGAAACTGTTAGGTGAACTCAGAGCTATTGTATGGAAAATTGCACAAGACTTTTTATTTCCTGCCAGTCTATAGAAGTTTTCTCTAGCTTTAAAAAGGGGAAAGAAATTTACAAGGGGTAAAAAATGGTGAAACAAATAGCATTGAAAAGGATTGCTCTTAGTTTTCGTGGGCTGGGAAATGTTGTGAAGATATACACATTTAATTGACAGTGTTGTTCCTTCATGGACTGAAGATTTCAGAGTTTATATTATATTGGGTGAGTTAAGCAGATTTGTTATGTTTGAATTATGTTAGTAAGCCATGAAGACAAATGTCTTGCCGTTCCTTGTTTGCACTAGACATGAATGCCTTGTGCTTATTTTTGTTTGCTTTTAGTGTCTCTGTAGAGACAGAGAAGGGAAAATAGCCCAGACAGACCATGTTGACCTTAAGCAAGTGGATGTTTACTTGCTGGAAGGGACTGAAAGATATTTTGATGTGGTGGAGAAGAATCTTGATTTAATACCTGTGACGGGGACATCTGTCTTTGTGTTTGCCTGGGGAGCTTCTTTCTTAAAAGCTGCCTCTGGTTAGGGTTTGTTTTAATACTTAGTTCCTGGACAGCAGGAGTGTCCGTTCTCATGACTTTGCCTTTACACTCTGCTGCTGAGGATGGAGCATCATTTTTCAGTTTTGTCATTTTGCTCCATAAATTGTACATGCACTCATGCAAACTTAACAGAAGTTATCACTTCTTAATTGTTTGGGATGGGGTGCACTTAGTTTACCACAAGAATTTGAGATGATGTTGAATACCATTGAGAGCTGTAATGGGTAGCTTTTCAGTAACTCCTCCCTAAAGTAAGTTATCACATCTTATTGCATTTCCTGGTTTTCCCTCTAATTGCATCACTTCTGCCTATCTTTTTTTGATATGTTAAGGAGTAAAATGGTGGCAGCTCACCTAGCTTAGAAGATGAAATTATATTTTCATGTTGATTGCAAATATTTTGACTTCAGTGAGCATTTTCAGCCAGTGGTTCACAGGCAAGCTTTTGATTGTCTGTAATCCGGGACTTGTGTTACAGATTCTATTTTTTTTGTTACTGTTGGGAATCTCTCAAGTAGCGTATTTCATGGAGATAAAATAACTGCTCAGTATTCTAGACTTGGGTTTTGAATCTGCTGTGTAGGTGTGAGTCTGACTAAAAAGATCTCTGCTGAAGCTGCAGAAAGTAATTTGGTACTGGAGTGCTATTCACTTAATGAAATAGTTATTTCTCGTGCCATCTGTCTTACCTTACTGTCAGTCTTCACAGGCTGTGTTCCTTTTAACATGTTAATCACTATTAACTCCTTTGATGTTTGAGTAGGTTACCTGCTGTGGCTATTTGAGTCAGAGAGAATGAGTAACCGTCTTACACAAAATTAATTTCAGGATGATTTAATGTTGGTGAGGGTTGGCAATGTTAGAGCTCATTTCTCTAACTCAGCTACAGGCTTGTAGTAATGTGAAATAACAAACTGATTGAAGTCTGCATTATGTTTGACCCATTGAATGATACAAACCTGTACGCTGCAGTATCCAAGCAGGTGTCTTAAAACATTGTGTGTAGAAGATGGGGGCACAAGTGGCTGTTATCAGAATGTTCTTCAGTATTGTTCCAAAGAAACGTCTGATGTGTAGTTGGAATCATTTAGGACAGATGATATGTCTGTATAGCTTTCATGTAATGTGTATACAAAGTTGGCAGCTTGCTTCACCTCAGTTATTGCATGAGAGGCATGCAAAGGTAGTCTGTAATTCCTGCACTAGGGGTTGCTGTGTGCAAAATACTTTGTGTGTGAAAGATTTGAGATGAGTGGAATTCGAGATCATTTCAGACTATCATGTAACCTGCTCTACTTCAGTGATTAGACCATTAACATGACAGCATCAGTTAATGGTTTATTTTCTTGGTTCGTTAAGATTGCAGACTTGGAAAAAAAATTCTGAATATAAAGTAATTGCACTTTTCTTTTTTATTGTTGTATCTTTGCAGGTGTACCAAAGTCAGATCTTCTACATACAAGATCTTTAAGGGGACACAGAGACTGCTTTGAAAAATTCCACTTAATTGCAAATCAGGACTGCCCACGTTCAAAGCTCTCGAGAAGCCCGTATGCAGAAGTAAAAAGTATCTTGAGCAAAAAAATTAACTGGATCATACAGTATGCACAAAACAAGGATATAGACTCTGATACTGAAAGCTCAAAAGCATCCCCACACCCTCTTTTTAACTTGAGACATCAGACTGATAGAAAATTGCTCCCACAGTTTGACTCTCCAGTACCTAAATACTCTGCAAAATGGGTAGATGGAAATTCTGGAAGCATCTCAAACTGCTCGCAAAGTCTGTTAGAACAAAGCGAACCCACTGATTTCAGGCTTGGTATGTTACAAGAAACAGGTGCTACGTTCTGTTGCAGCAGTGTCTTATGGTCTAATCGCAGCCAAGCCCAGAAAACTGAAAAAGCTGAAAGTGATTCACTCACCAGTGTTCACAGAAGGCATCCTCATTACAGCAGGGAAGAACGTAAGTGTATTTCTGTTTAAATGCAACATAGCAAGCAAGGGACATCCTTGCATATCTGTTGATCACTTAGTGTTCCCACAGGGTATTAATTCACAGCCTGAAATGCAGCTTTTAACAGATTGGAGTCTGTAAAATCTGTGAATAAGGTGACTGCATAGCTAAGCAGATGGGGGGGGAGGGGGAAAGCTGTCTGTTAGTTTTGATATTTTTGTGTTTATTTTTTAACTTCTCTGTTAGTTACACTCCAAAGTGATACAGGGCATGTTTAGTTTATGCAAAAAAAAAAAAAAGAACAAAAAAAAACCTTAGTGTTACAGTTAATTGCAGTGAATCTTTATTATGTCAGTCAAGTAGTTCTGCTTGTGCCAATTACTAAACTCCTGAAAGTAACTGTCATCGATTACTGAACTCCTGAAACCAACGTGTCAGGTGTCTTGGGTTACCTTTTGCACAAAGCCACTCTAAACAGTACAAGGAATTAAAGGTAAGGTAGCAAAGCAAACCTGTGTAGCAGCATACAGAGTTAATTGTTGTCAGTAGCAGCAGACTCTGTTCACACTTCACTGGATTTTTTTCTTCTCTTTGTTGAGCATAGGGAAGTATGAAGGCCTTCGTACCACCATGTCATCTCAATGGTCTACACGGTAGCCTAGACCTGGTGATTCTTGTGATAACTGTGGTGATGTTGAAAGCAGCAGAAAATAAACATTCCCATTATTTTAGAACTTGATCTCTAGAAAAGTCTTTAGAAAGTAATTGGGAAATACTTCTGAATTGCAAAAGACGTGAGAAAGTTGGAAGAAGTTCATGAAATGTTCATTGGAAAATTTAGATAACAGGAGAAGGAGGCAGCAGTAGAATTCAGAATATCAGAAGAGTGAGAAAAAGGGGATGCTCTATAAAAAGAAATAAATAAAAATTGGGATCAGCTTCTTTAGACTCCTATTTTTAATATTCTAACAGAACTCATCTTTGCAAAGTTTGGTCATTCTTCATTATTTACAAGGGGATCTTAAGTGCTGCGTGATGTTTCATATTGCATTTGTAATAAATTAGTAGTCTTAAAGCTGTAAGTCAAAACAGATGTGCTGTGCTGTTTGGCCACCTGTCCTCTGGAGTCATAAATTGGGATAAAATACATCAGGGCAGAAGTTAACAGAGGAATTATGAAAGCTTGACCTGGTTTATGGAGTTATCTAACTGCAGTTAGTCACTTGGAATTTATCTCTCTGATTTAAAGACGGGAATATAAAGCTCTTTTAAGCATGGTAACATTTATTTTTCTTTTCCCTATTTATTATGACTACATAATGCATTTTTAAGGCCTTTTTTCTTTATAATATAAGTAATCTTTTTGCAGTATTAGGCTCTTCTGCCTTGAATGATGCTCATTTGAAGACTTGGTGCTTATCTAAAGGGAAAAATCTAGTCAAGCTTTCTATACCAAAACTAGGCAACATAACTGATATGGCCTCATACACACAGTGACCAGGGCTGATGTATCCTGATGTACACACAAGGGTAATGTGTGAACCTACCTGCTTGGTACAGCTGATGAAATGTTAATGAAAACAATGAAGTAGAAAGTAACTTCTTATGGCTGCGTGTAGAAAGAGGGAAAGATTTATTAAGCTATTGATTACAATATTAAATCTGATCGGGGTTTTCATGGAGTTTAATAAGCCTTAACTTCAAAAGGCTAGTAAGATGTGAGAATTTTCTGTTCTGTTGGTAGCTGAAAGGACTACTACTGTAGTTGGCTGTCAGAGGAGGCAAGTGGATCTGTTTCCCTGTGAGGTGGCCTTATGTCTTGAGTAACAACAGATTGGCTGTTGTAGCTGCTGCCGACTCCTTTAATTTGGCAATAGCAACATAAAGTTAATGCCCCATAACTGCAAGATGTGAGAAAGGCTGGAAGAGAAACCTTAGGGAAATAAAATAGTCTTGGGGGTAAGTAAAAATTGTCCTCATCAGGACAAAGTTTAACAACACAAAAACTTCTTGCATTCAGAAATCCCTGAGCAAAAGTTGTGTAGTTTTAATATGTTTCTTTTTTCTTGGACTCCATGTGAGATAGTTTTGCCAGGATGCACCATTTGGGATGGGAGGCTGAATGGTATACAAGGTATTAAAGTTTGTTTAAGCGTCCTGTAACCAGTGTCCAGTAATCAGTATCATCAATTTTCTGCCTTTCTGTCCAAGTCATCACCCAACAGAAGCGGCACCAACCGCTTCCCACCTTATCTGGATTGAGGACAGTATCACAGTCTCACAGTCTCGTGCAGGTTGGAAGGGACCTTAGAGATCATCGAGTCCAACCCCTGGGATTCAAGCCTCTGTGTAGCAGAGCGGCACTTCTACCACTTGCGCCACAGGGGGGATTCGAACCCAGGCCTCTGGTGTTGCAACGCGGCATTCCTACCACTGCGCCACCATCATTGGCTTCCCTACTCACTACTGTTGATTCAAATCTGTATAGAATACTGCCAGAATTCTCTCCATTGAGGTTTAATACTCATTTTCTTTGAGGATGAGCAGCATGCTTGTAAACTGAATTGTAAGGAGGGCTTATGAATGGTGTAGAAGGTCTTTTAGTTCTCACTATATATGTAATGCAGGAAAATGAGAGGTAAACCTTCTATAATATTGGTCTTCTCTCACGTCAGACTGAGGTTTTACTTCATCAATTGTCACTGAGTTACTCTGTGGAAACATTATTTCTATGTTACGGATTTCTATATTATGGAGGCATTATTTCTGTGTGCCAGAAGCACAGAACCTTCTAGGCAACAAATGTAGTTGTGCAATGAGAATTCCGTCCTGGAGTGATTTCCTATGGGCCTAAAAATGTAGCGGGACTTGCTTCAGTGTTGGCTGTTTGCCATCAGCTGAACAGATGCACTTGCAGGGGTCAGAGCATGGAAAAGACATTAAACTGTCAGAAGTCCTCACAGAAGTGTTAAAGGGGAGCAAGCAGTCTGCAAACAATTCTGATTCTGGGTATTTCTCTTGTGAGGACTTTCCTATGGAATGGTAATTTTCATCAGTGTTAAGAGACACTTTTCAAGTTTTCTAACATTTATTAATGAGCAGCGCTGCCTCTGATATGCCATCATACAACGACTGATTGTTAGGATGCAGATTTAAAAGGAGACCAAAAGGCAATCTGTGTTTAGAGGTGTTCATGTTACTTTTGTAGAAGTGATAACTGATTTTTATTGTTGCAGTGAATGCGATGACTCCTGGAGAGTTAAAGCAGCTTACTGAAAAACTGCTCAAGCAAATCCAAGGTGAGAAATTTTCAGTACTTTTCGGTTTGGTTTTGTACTGCTTTGTAATAAAGAATCTTCTATTTAGAAATAAAAAAGTGATGGCTTTACTGTCAGGGCTAAGTTCTGAGCTGAAATCTCTTTACACCTTGTTGCACATGCGAGAAACTTGAATGCTTTTATTATGTAACCTTTGTGAGTGACACAAACCTCCACATACTGTGCATATTGAATTTTTGTAACTGGATTCAGCGTCATTTCAAGTTACAAACCTTGGCTCGGGTCCCCTCTAACAACTGGTGATTCTGTTTAATATACAGTATATATACCAGGCTGAGCTGGAGCTAAATAATGTTCTCCTGTGTGAGCCCACTTGATTATTAAAAAGGCACAGATATCTTTGTTCAGCATTGCTTTTTAAATCTATAATAAAACTACGGTGACCAGATGAATTAACCTAATAATCAGTGTTCTTGCAGATGTGTTTGAGGAACTGACGCAGCAAGTCCAAGAAAAGGATTCTCTGGCTTCAGAACTGAATGTCCGTCATATTGCTATTGAGCAGCTGCTGAAGAACTGTTCTAAATTGCCATGTCTACAAATGGGACGTGCGGGAATGAAATCAAATGTCCCCATATGATGGGGATACAGCTCATATCCCCCAAGGAGCTGACTTTCCCTGGTGTCTTTGATAACCATTAAATACAGCTGCACAGATACTTAGAAGCTTTTGAGGGAACTCAGGCAGCTTACTCTTTGCATTCCTAATCCATATAAAGTCTTATTCCATTTTGGTTTTAAGAAAACAGGCAAATGTTGTAGGTATTTAAAACTCTTGTAATGGGGTTTATATTCCCATACTGGAGTTGTTTTTGCCCATAATGATGCATGAACCTTGAACCAAATTTCTGTGTTCTGTTGATAATGAAATTGTTTCTAACAAAGAACGACCTGAACCTGCCTATTCCGTACAGAAGTAAATCTGCCTACTTCATACAGAGGAGGAATAAAAAAATGAGTTTTGATCAGATTTGATCACGTTACATCAAAGAGAGCTTTAACAGGAGAACAGTATTAATGAAACTCATGTCTTATTTATTACGAGCAATATTTTATTATTGACGTTTTGTACTAAATGCTATTTTAGATACTTTTCCAAATCTCTTTATAAAAATGTCTGAACTACTCTGTGTAAAGTTTACGCCTTGTGTACGATTGTTTATCCCTTTTCAGGTCTGTATCTTTCATGATACGATGTTTAAGAGGGAAGAAAAGAAAGAAGCAAACCCAAACCTTATTTCCCAAAGAGATGAATTTCACTTCTTTAAATAGTAATAATAATAAAGTGGTGGTGCATCACCTATTTTTATCAAGTTTATAACTGACAAATTTGCTTCCTGAGATGTTTGAAGAAAGGAAAAATGGTAAAGCACAGCACTTCGTAATACAATCTGTACTTAGGATTTAATGCATAGTTGTTTTGTATATGTGAGATTTTCAATGCTGAAAAAGATGACTTCGAGAAACAAAATAAATTTGTAATACTGCATTACTCTCATGACGTTTTCTTTTATTTTTCCAATGAATTTGTATCTGTGATGTTTGTATTTCAGAATGGGGACGCCAGGAATGGCACACTGTGAAACAGAATGGTCTGCTTATTTTAGAACTTGTATTGGTCAGTCATACCGTAAACTTCTAGTTACTGTTTATTGAAACAACTGTAGAGCTCCATTCAAAGCTAAAGTTCAGCTTTTTCTTCACCCTGCCTGACATCTGAACCACATGGAACAGATGTTTGTTTGTTTATCTATCAGAATGCAGTTGTATAAAGGCACTCTGAGCAGTGTGAGTGTGCAAGGACCAGGACTTGAGCTCATCTGTCTCTGGGTATTTTGTGATGTTTAGGAAGATGAAATAATGATAGTGTCATATTGCTTGCAAGTAAAAGTGAGTTTCTAAGTGAACGTGTGTTAGGTAATCCCTGATCTTGGCTGTCAGAAGATGTAATAATAGGTATAAGTATGGAAATTAATCCAACACAGAAGTAAGAGCAAACCACAGGAGCACAGAATTGCTCAGGTTGGAAAAGACCTTAAAGATGATCAAGTCCAACCACAATTAACCATAGTACCCTAACTCTAACGACCCTCCGCTAAATCATGTCCTGAGCACCACATCCAGACAGTTTTTAAACACATTCAGGGATGGTGACTCAACCACCTCCCTGGGGAGCCTATTGCAGTGCTTAAAGAGCCTACTCTAATGCATGCTATAAGGTGAGAGGAGAAATGCCGTCATTACTTACATCCATGAAAATGATCATTATTCAGCCTATAGTTGACTGCATCTACAAGTGCCAAGCTATCAGATTAGTCTGATGAGGAATTTCAGTTCACTGCACAGTGAGGTGCTCTGAAAGAATTAGGTTGTATTTCTGCTCGTCTGTGTGGTAATTAGAAGTACGGCATCTACATTTAAGTCATCCTAATATGTTTCTATGGATTGTATTTTGTAAGATTAGATTTTGATACAAGCAAGGTGAGGAGAGTTGTTCTGTTTTTGAGGTAGATTATCATTAAGGACAACTTCTAGAGCACATAAGCCATAGGAACACAGTTTTTTTAATGCTTTGCCCTTGATCTGATTTTGAGTCAGGAAGAAAGCGCAGTCCTGGCTTATGTGCTTAAAAGTAAATCTAACTATACAGTTGCTGCTACTGCTGCTTATGTTCTGAGGAAAATGTTTAGAGTGCAGAGGGGTCAGCATGTTCTCCAGCTGTCTGGCAGCTCAGAACTGGAGCTGCTGTTGTATGTCTCTGTATATCAGAAGGAGTTTAAGGAGATAGATGTGCTTGTGCTCTTGCATGCTTGACTTAAAAATCATAGAATAGCTTGGGTTGGAAGGGACCCCAAAGAACACCCAGCTCCAACCTCCCTGCCACAGGCAGGGTTGCCAACCACTAAACCAACATGCTATAAGAAAATGCAGTCACACGCATGGGTTTTTTTCCCTCTTGCTTTCCCTGACTTCTGCTGAGAAATCTGTAGTGTAAGCTCAAATCTGAGCTGCTTCTGTTTGTGTAATGATGACCCTATGGGTATTACAGATGCAAGATGTATTTTAAGTGAGTGGTAAACGAGCTTTTCATGGGAAGAGTGTTTGCAAGAGTGATGTTTGAGGCTACGAACACCTGTCAAACAAAAGCCAGTATGAAAGTCTTAGCAGCTTGAAATTTAGTAATTTTTCTCTGTATTGCAAATTATTGCTTGTTGAAAATACGAGCAAGGACTGGCCAGAAACTGGTGAAGCAGCCATCTTCATGAAGTGCTCTCTGAAAACACACAATTGCTACAGATTTTCTGTATCTCATTGTTTGTTTATTGCTGTGTTTTGGGCTTTTTTAGTTGCTGGTAAAGGACAGGAAGAATCCTAGTTTTCTTTCTTTCTTTGGGGAGGGTGATTTTTGCTTTCCACAAAGCAATCTATTACCAATAAAAATCTTCTCCTAAACTTAATATTAAAACCTATTGTTACTTTCTTTGTACTGCAGTGCTTGGAGACCCCAACAGTGAGAACACAGCTGGATGTAAAGCTCTCTCAGAGAGTAATTAAATTCACAAGGAGGAGTCTTGCTTGATCAAAATGAGATCCTTGTGAGTGTAAAAGAGCTGGATCCATTTAAGAGCTTAATCTATCACTTCCATGTAGATTCTTCCTAGTTTTGTTGTTTGTTTGTTTTTATTAGAAGGAGATTGGGAACAGCTCAATAACTGCATTATAAAAACATTGCTCTTTTCTTCCCTCTTCCTAAGTTAAAATCTCATGTTGGATGTGGATACTGTTAGCACCCCTGAATGGTGATGCATGCTCTCGTTTCTATGCCAACGAACCATTTCCAGAAAGAGGGTATGGGATTTGGGGCTCGTCGCTGCTTTTTCATTAATCAAGCCCTAGGAACAGAATTGATTTTTGTTTGATTTGTTTGACATATTTCTTCCATGTAATATTCCCTGGGTAATGCAGCTGCCTTAATTGGAAATGCAGATTGCATATGACAGTTATGTATTGGATCGCGCATGCAGTTAGACTGGGTTTATAAGATTTAGGTTGGCTGTACGTATTTGAACACCGAGATTTTGAGGAATAAATAATAAACTAATCAGTTACTTTCTTTTGCAGAATTCTTGTTTCTCAGCATGAATAGAACATTAATTCTGTTTTCTACTGCATATGAAATTAGCAATGTACAACTGTGAAACTACATCAGGGAAACTCTAGTAATTGCATTAAAGCCAAAGTCCTTTTTTATTGTGTTGGCTGAAGCAGCCACCTATTCGCTTGCATTTTGCAGTAATTAAACAAAGCTTTAAATGTTAAAAAAGGAAATTGTATTAAGAAGGGGCGTCTGAATGAAGGGAAGCAGGAATGCAGGAAGCGGTAGTTCTCCAGGTGGATAAAATTCTGCAGTAGCGTGGAAGTAACAAAGATGCTGCTAAATTGCTATTGTTGTTTGGCAGTGTAATAATAACACGTGCCCGTTGTGGATTCCTCTGTGAAATGAAAGGCAGAACTTACGGTGTTTTTCTCCCTCATTTAATTTATATCCTATACAGTGCCCATCACCAGAGAGTTCTGAAACCTATGAGAAATTTCTTGCAGTCATTTCTTCATCTACCATCTGCTGAACATTTATTTAAAGAACTGGTTTCCTCAATTAGTGAGAACAAATTAATTTGCCAGTTGAAAGCACAGTTGCAGAGGCGTTTAATTCTTTTCTGTAGGCCTGTCCCAAGGTAGCCACTTCCAGCACCTCCCGGCACTTGCCTGTATTGACCTCCTGTATTCACTGTCAGTTCCATTCTTACATTGCCATGAGAAGCTTAAGAAACACCATCATTTTTCAGCTAGCACAAACAACAATGAAATCATAGTTCTCAGTACCTGTCATTCATGGACATTTCCTCTTTGCCCCTCCAGTCCATAACCAGCATTCCTTGTAACCCACGGTTACCTTCCCCACCAGCCTCCTCCTGGTTCAGCTGCCTCCTTTCCCAAAGTCCCAGACACAGCTTCCTAACCCAGCCATGGATTTACAAATGTTGCCACCACAGGAGAGGGAGATGTAAGTGCAGGAAGAGAAGGGGTGAAATTACAGGCTGAGGAAGAGATGTTATCATATTCAGTAGAAGAGAGATGGCTCTATTGGAGTGCATCCAGATGAGGGGCACAAAATGATCCAAGGGGTGGAACACCTCCCCTGTGAGGACAGGCTGAGAGAGATGGGGCTGTTCAGCCTGGGTCTCTGGGGAGACCTGAGGGCAGACTTTCAGTATCTAAAAAGGAGCTATTACAAAAAATGAGACAAAGGGACAGACTCTTTAGCAGGGTCTGTGATGACAGGACAAGGGGAAATGGCTTCAAACAAAAGAGAGGAGATTTAGATTGGTTATAAGGGAGAAGATTTTTACAAGAGTGTTGAGGCACTGGCACAAGTTGTCCAGAGAGTTGGTGGATGCCTCATCCCTGGAGATGCCCAAGGTTAGGCTGGGCGGGGCTCTGAGCAACCTAATCTACCTGTGTCCAGGTGTCCCTGTTCAGGAAGGGAAGTTAGACTAGATGACATTTAAAGGTCCCTTTTAACTCAAACAATTCTATGATTCTATGATGATTTACTCATGGATTCAAGAATAACAGATGTGAAAATCATAAAATCATGGAGGGAAAAGCTCTGAGACCACAGGCTGGTGTTGTAGACCATGTCTAAGCAGGTGTGATTAGCAGAGCCCACAGTCTGCAAGTCTGTCCTGGCCTCAACCTTGCTGCTCCCACCACCCCCTCCCCGAGCAATGCCTGCCTTCTCAGCAGACTTCTCAGGCATCTTACCTGAGTGTCAGCAGGCTGCTCCTCAGCCAAGTAGCTCTATAAGCCCTAGTGAACTTTGCGTATGAGAAACCATATACAATCACTTTATACTCTGAAGCTGTTTTTATCTAGCATTCATAGCCTCTGCAGTGCTACAGCTGGCTAAACACTCAATACTCAAACACAAAAGATGTCTGCTAACAAATACAGTCTGTAGGTAAATTTGCAGGTGTCCTTGCAGAAACATCTTGAGGGTGTTTATTGCAATACTGGTTGAAACTGAGATAAGCATGCAGTAGATGTCCTTGATGCCATGTAAGCCTATCAGCAGAACAGGGGTAATGCTGCAACCACAGTGAAAGCTTTCCTCAGTGTCTGAGAATAAGTAGAACTCAAAAGTCTGTGGGCAAAAAGGCTTCACTCCTTGTCTGCTGCAACTGCAGCAGATGCCTTGAGATGCTCCAGTGCTGGTGTGCCCAAACACAATCCCGCAGCTTCCCATCAAGCCAAGATCAACGGGTTGTGTTTCTGATTGATTTCCTGCTGTGGGCTGAAGCATCTGCAGAGCAGATCCTGCTGTGTTACTGAGACAACCCTGTGATGTTATCTTTTCAGGATGTATCAGAACAGAGATGATGCCATCAGAGAGGGGCACTAAGTAATGTTTCACATAAGCTGCTCCTAGAGCAGCAGCAGCATTGCTACTGTTAACCTTGTGCAGTCACCCTCAGCTGCCTGCAAGGAACGCCAGAGAGCACCAACTTACCAAGTACACACAGCTGCAAGATTTTCTTTTCAAAGTGTCACACCCAAGAAATGAGGTTATTGAAAAGAGCGGTTAATAAATCTGATGCAAAACCACCTTTGGACTCTTTGGCCTGCTTTGTATGGTCATTGTTTCTCAGCAGGCTCTAAATTGACAGGATCTAGTGATATCTTTTCTAGGATAGCTAAATGCACTCTTATTGTAGCATTTAGTTTTACTCACAGAGGCATAATCAATGCTAGCTCACTTCAAGCCTTGCATATTCCTAGGGTGTTGCACTGACATTCAATGAAGAAGCCTCAGCAGCAGTAGAAGGTCTGACAAGAAGAGAAACTTGCATGTAAACCTCCCTTACAACAACTTCAGTATTTTCAAGATCATCTATCTATCTTCACCCTTATTTCAGAAGTAGATTGCAGTGCTGAGGGACTAAGAAAAGCAGGTTATTGGCTAGAGGTCATCTTTGCAATGCCAGATGCATGGTACAGTCTGAAAAAATTAGTTGTGTCTTTTTATTTCTCACCTGGGAAGCATATCTGGTTTAGCTCATTGATATTAGTATGGAAAGAATCATAGAATCATTAAGGTTGGAAAAGACCTTTAGGATCTTCTAGTCCAACTGTTAGCCCGTCCCCACCATCCACACTATATCTCACACTGCCACATCCACACACTTCTTGAACACGTCCAGGGATGGACTCTACCAACCTCCCTGGGCAGCCTGTGCCACTGCCTCATCACTTGTTCAGAGAATAATTTTTTCTCCATATCCAACCTGAACCTCCACTGGTGCAACTTGAGTCCATTCCCACTTGTCCTGTTGCTGTTACCTGGGAGAAGAGGCCAAGAAAGTGAGTGCCAGCAGCTACCTCGCTATATTCTTAAAATCAGTTAGGTATAATCATGTGTCATGGTGTATCTAAAATTAGAACTTATCTATTTGCAACACCTGCTGTGTATTTGGAATGTGTATGACTCAACAAGCCTGTTGGCTTTGAGGTCAGTCTGGTATAGAGGAGAATTCAGTGACTTCTGGGAAGGACACACAATGCCACTGTGCAGAGCACGTATGTAGAAAGTTCATATAACAGTGTGCATTGCAAAGCCTTAACTGTTGTATCCCATTAGTGAAGAGACATGGCTAAAGATTGTGTTGTGGTGTAGCCAGTGGCAGCCTAACTTCTTTTAGTTAGTGTTTGGTACGGATTCCTGAGCAGAATGGCTCTAATAATTCCTCTTCTGTGACTTTCTTTTCTGCTCCCTGATATAGGAGAAAAATAAATAGTCTGCAAAACTAAATGCCAGCTTTAAGTGATAAGGCTTCCTTAATCCTCCTAAAAAAAGATGAAATTATTGAAGAAGAGTTTCCTGGTTTTCAGCTGTTCACTGATTTCCACTAATCTACTGAAGCTAAAAAATACTGTGGGAAGTCAGTTTTCACTGCAGCAGTTTTAAGGATTTCTTTCTCCTTCTCATCTTTTTGTCTTTAAATTTCTTTCGTTCTTTCTTTTTGGAGCAGCCTGTGGCTTCCAGTGGATATTTTAATTAGAATTCAGAAATCCAGTGCAGCCAGAGTTTCCAATGAAAAGATCATAGCGTGCGGATTAAGCTGTTCAGAGCTGTGCGTTGAAATAGACGGCAGGGGTTTTCTGTGCCAAGATGGTTTTAAAAAGTGATTTTTAACAAGCGGGTAGATGTTTATGTGGGCTGCACTTCTGAAAAACAGCAATACTTCTGTCAAGCTGCAGCTTGGTTTGAAGCACCACTGCTTGAAGTTCTTTGTGCGGTAAGTCTGAACGAGGCCTTTGTACAGGTGATGGATTTGAAGGGTGGATGTTCCTTTCGCTGTGGAGACAGGTGAGGAATTAAAGGTGCAATTACACATCTAACTGGGGAACACGCAGTATTTTTCTTCTCTCAGCTGCTGACACAGCTCTCTGCTGCTGACACTGGACTCCACCCAACCCCCCCAAAAAAATAAAAATAAAAATAAAAATAAACATAAAAATAAAAATAAAAATAAAAATAAAAATAAAAATAAAAATAAAAATAAAAATAAAAATAAAAAGGAGTGAATTCCCTCTTCCTTCAAAACCGTACTTGAAAAATTCAGCTTTGTATACTCGTAGGTAATGGGAGGAAACCCTTGGATTGCTCTGCTAAGTCTGTCCCTTGAGAGGAGTGAGGTGAGTGGGAGTGGGAGGAAGTCCAGTCCTATCCAGCCACAGCTTCTCCCATATCAAGCTGTACAGTGGCAGATAAGGCAGCGCTGTGTATACCAGAGGCTCCATTTTGCAAGCAGCAGGCACACTGACTGGCTCAGCCAGCCCTCTGCACACCAGAGAAAGGGTTCACGGTGCTATAGGCACTGCACGGTGTCTGACAGCATCTGCACAGGGCTGTGGGCTTGCCTGGGGGGAAGGCTGGACGCAGAAAAGAACAGGCTGTACCCAGGGTGCTTTTGTTTATCAGCTCCAAGTTGCAACATGACTCTCTCAAGTACACCACCGAGGAGCAGCTGAAGCTCTTCCACAGAGACATTACACAAATTTGTCCTGTTGTTCATGAACAATCCTTCTTGTTTTCTTTTACTGTGGCAAGCAGCCAAGGCTTGCTTGTGCTCATGCTTTGTTTCGGTACTTGTTAATATAACACAGCGCTTAAAGAAGAATTTGATTTCTGGCATCCAAGAGTGAGCCATTGATCCAACAGGAAAAGCAGACCAGATTCTTCTGCCAGTAATGTGAGAGTGTCTGTTGGTGCCAGGAAAATAACACTAGAAGCCAGATGCTTTTGTCCTTATTTCTACCCTGTTGTATTTGATCACAGCAGATCTGTTAATTAATGGCATTTGTCGAAATTAAGTGCCTAATGTATAAATCCAGCATTTCATTTGGTGCTACATCATGGTTGATGGCATCTCTCCATTAGCTTCAGTTTTGTATTCATTTCCTTACACTGCACATCATTTAGCAGATAAGGTTTTGCACACAAGAAAGAGATTATTCAGAAGTATTCCTCTAAAAGCAGATCGGCAAGAGTTTGCTTTTTTGTACTCAATAATAGTTGGCTTTCTGTGTATACACACAGCAAATCTATGAGAGTCTCTAATCTTGTCCACAAACATCCTTCATGTTTTGCCCGATCAAGGTGACACTGCGGGCACTGTGATTTCCTTCACATTGGAGGTCAGCTCGAGGTTTTGTCAATTTGACTTCGATATTCTTCTTCTTGTTATCTGAGAAGCAAATCCTAGAGACTGTACTTACATGTGAGTAATTCCTTATAAAAACTTTGCATCTTTGCATTATCTCTTGGGTAAAACAAAAAAATAACAAACAAACACTTCCATTTTACATACATAACATAAACGAGGAAATGGCATTTTCTAGCATTACAGTGTTCAGGATCATTTGATCATAACGAGTGGCCTCATTTGCTAGCATAGCTGCTGAACATTACCGTGTTGGAATAAACTCTGCAATGCTGGTCTCTGCTTCACAGTGTCCTTTCTTACCCTCTAATCCTGGTGATCTCAGCTCTGAGGAGGTGCAGAACGTTTTTACATTAACGTGAGGCCATGAAAACAGGCCTGTGACCTTGCTTTTGCTGGAAGCATGTGCTTTCATTTACCCTGGTGAGACTGCACCCAACACTGGCCAACTTAGAGGCCTCTGAGAAAGCTCCCATGCTCATGCCAGGGCTGGCTATGCAGTACTGAGTCCTGCTGGAACCTAATTGAGGTTTGCCCTGTGGTTTAGGCTGGGCAGTGCTAAAGTGCAAAGTCAGACAAGCCATGCACAGCCATCCTGCAATAAAAACAACTCCTGATATTAAACAAAGCCAGAATTAAAGTGGCTCATCCTGAAAGTAAACACATCAGGAGCTGTCTGCCATGGGCATTTACCCCATCAAAGCTGCAAAGGCTGCAATGGCCATTGCTCTTCTGTCTTCAAAGTGCTGGAAAAACACCAACTGGCACAGTCTGGACATCTCCAGGTACCACAGAAGGCCCCAGGCCTGGCTGGGAAACTCAAGTGTGCAAGGATAGACATGCACATAGGCATGGCAGGGGCAGAGCCCAAGCACTGCTCCCCAGGCAGCAGCTGGCGGGCATGCAGACTGAGCTGACACAGCTCATACTTACAATTTAACAGTATTCTCAGAAAACTGATCTGAGGTTCTCCAGCTGCACTGTGTCAGTGCTGAACGTGAGCAGCTGAGCTGGGGCTGAGAT
This sequence comes from Coturnix japonica, assembly GCF_054131305.1. Taxonomy (NCBI): domain Eukaryota; kingdom Metazoa; phylum Chordata; class Aves; order Galliformes; family Phasianidae; genus Coturnix; species Coturnix japonica. The sequence continues at coordinate 91,009,601 of NC_140663.1, read as the reverse complement.
GCACTGCAGTTGGGCAGTCACCAAAAGGAAGTGGTAACAGAACCTTATTTATAGATATTAATCAAATGTCACTGAACTTTCTCTACTCCAGGCTGAGCAACACCATTTCTCCCAGCTTCTCTTGTCTGATGAGAGATGCTCCAGTCCTTTAATAATCTTAAAGGCACTTCTCTGGTGTTCCAGTATCTCTCTAGCTGGACTCACAGGTTAAAGCTGCTAAGAGTAGGATGACCCCGGTACACTATGTGTTGTTCCTCTGTGCCCTACTGGCACGTGGTCTGGATCAAGCATGAATAAGGTTATAAAACAATGACTCTGTTCATGAGTCCCAGCTGTCATGGAAATGAGGGGGAGGAGGACGGTAGCTTAAAAGTAAACAGAAGGGACAGTGGTGATGGGTTGACAGTTGGACTAGATAATCTTAGTGGTCTTTTCCAACCTTAATGATCCTATGATCTCAGCAATGACTGTCTCATACTGGCCAGCCACAAAGGGTCAAATGGCACTGCTCTGTCAACTCTGCCAATCCAGATTACCCAATCCCAGTTCTGCAAACAGCTGCACATGCTGTGTTTTCTATAGTGCCATATTGTTTTTAAGATACTTTGAAACCTTGTACTAAAGCATGAAAAACAAAACCAACCCACAACCATGTCCCTTTCTGATGTCTTACTCTATTTTTGCTGATCAGATCTTTTCAGAAACATTTATCACACTGACTTCTTTGCTTACACTTGCAGAGAAGGCAGAATCCTGGTACTCCAGGCATCAGACTGATCCAGAACTCATCTTAGAATCATAGAATGGCTTGGGTTGAAGAGGACCTTAAAGATCATCTAGTTTCAACCCCCCTGCTACGTGCCGGGTCACCAGCCACCAGACCAGGCTGCCCAGAGCCACATCCAGCCTGGCCTTTAATGCCTCCAGGGATGGGGCATCCACAGCCTCCTTGGGCAACCTGTTCCAGTGCATCACCGCCATCTGAGTGAAAAACTTCCTCCTAAAAACTTCCTCCACCTTGCTGACCTTTCAGCTGGATTTATTCCAGTATCTCTATTGTACTGGGGAGCCCAGCTGTAGACTCTCACATAATACTACTAAAAAGAGTAAGACCATTTGCCTTATGACTACTGCCTTTCTTCAGTCCAGTTGTGGCTGGGGACATAGTCAGTATTTTCACTGTCACCTGCTGCCATGGTTGCACTAATTTTAATCGGTTAATTGAAGCCAAAGCTGGCCAGAGAATGGCTGAAGAGCTGAGAAACTGTCTTCAGTGACGGGCTCTTTCTAGCTGTGTTGATGACCTAATGCAAATCTGTTGTTACTAACTTATTTGCACTTGTTTCTTCACCTCCAAAACGTGGCAGTACTGAATTTATTTGCAAAGCTTAGCCTATGTCTGAAGTCCTGCACAGCTGTTTGCTATGCATTTGTGCTCTTACAACTTCTCAAAATTGTGGTGGATTAATCCTTCAAAAGTTATCTGAAATAGCCTGCAGGGTCACGCTGGCTTATTTTCGTGGAGCCCAAACACAAGCAGAAGGTGTTTTGTGCAATACAATCTTTGCGCTGATAAATTCAGAACTGCCTGAGCTCCTGTAGCAGCTACCTTCTTTGAACAGGTTTTGCTGGACAAAATGTCAGCAAGAGAGTGCAGTGCCTGGTCACACATAACGGGATGGCTTTTTCTCTGCCTTAGAGTGCTAAATCCGCTTATGTTGCTCTGTGGTTTGAAACTGATAACCTTCTTCTCCCTGCCCCATAACTGCTGCATGAAATGAGGCCTAAATATTCCCATTATTTCTCCCGCTGATATGAGTCTGCTATTTGATATCATACAGCTATATGCCACCTCTATTCTGAACTGCTGCTGGATCTCAGTTCCACCTCATGGCATGTTTTAAGCTAACAAACACACTAAATTGGAAACCCTGGGATAAAACACTGGTAGGAGAGAAAGAAAAGTGTTAGGTTCTTTTCATCTGTCTACTTCAAAAATCTGGTGTTAAGCTTTCAAGCTGGCACTGGCATTTATGAAACCAGGGCAGAGCAGCAGCCTTGTGTGACACCTTCCCTTTATAAACCCTGCGAAGGTACAGCGGGTGATGATGGTGAAGCCATTGGCAGGGAGAAGTGTTGAAATCTATCAAGACAGATCAGACACACCGGGAGCAACAGTGTAATTGAAAAGACATCCTGAGTACCAGAGTCTGTGGTTTCTAGGGCTCTTCTTCTCTACTACTGAACAGAGGATGCATTCTCAGCCAGATCCTGAAGCCTTCAGAAAGCAAGGATGCCAACCCACTGAGATCTCACTCTTCTGGCAAACTGAGAGGAAGCTCATACCAACACCGCTTTATTTCCCAGGCCAAACGCATCCTTGCTGCCCGCAGCATAGGATGCTGTCTTCCCACACTGTCTTCCCACAGATGTGTAGGCATGGCTGTCTGTAGCAGTGTGTTTTGCCGAGTTGTTTACCAATCCACACAGTTCCCAGAGCTGATTCACAGTGCTGTCTGACAAAGAATTGAGTCGATACTACTTCAAAGGGCAGCACGGCATGGGTGGGCTGTGACCAAGCAGCGCTGGGCAGAGGGAGCAGACTTGCCTTGGGCAGTGCTCTTCAGCAATGTCATACCTTCCTCTCAGAGTACAGGAAGAGGTTGTAGAGCAGCTGCAAAAGCTCTCAACTGCATTCACAGAAACAGACAGACAGTCTGCTGAGCTTTTGAGATGCTTTGTGTTGAACCCTGACATCACAGCTAAAGAACTTGGTGGCCTCCAGAGGCTTCAGCACTTTCATGCCCATGTTGCACCCAGGTCCTGGAGCACAGCTGCTTGTTGACAGGTACATAGGCTGCCTGGGGATCAGGTCAGGTTCTTCCTCAGCCACATACTTTGTGCCCTAAGAGAAGAAAGACTTTTTTGTTCATATACTGAGCCCTTCATGAAATTATCAGAAAGACTGTAGGACTATGTTGAGACAGACTGATGACAGCAGTAACGTTTTCTCTAATTGTCCTTAATTCTGAATGATTAAAATGGCTAAGGGGAGAATTTCACATGTTATCAAAGGTGTTCAACATCTTGCAGCATCAAATTCTCTATTACTTAAGACAACTTTTCACCTTTTCTCTAAAGCACAGTCTTGAATTATAACAACTCCAAAACCACATTTGACACTGATGAGATTTTGATATGATCAGCGTCACTGACATGTCTGGTCAATCCAATGGTGCAGCAGCATGTCTGACTCAACCAATGTCAGGGGCTTGAGCACCACTTGTGTCACAGCAGGCAGCCAACACAACCCTCACAAATTAAAAGCTCACTTTGGGGTCAGGAAACCCAGAGCTGCATTTCTGTTAAAATATGTTTTTGAAAATACGTTAGTATCTACCTACAGCCATGATGTTTTTTTCAGGCAAGCAAAACAAACTGGAACCTGATTCATTAGTAGGATACTTTAGCAAAGTCTCCTATTACGCAGAGGAGACTCTGTAGTTTGTTTATATGAATTCCAAGCTAAAAGTAATAGCTGAGTTTTCCAGGACTTCACAAAAAAATGTTGGTTGTTAGTGTCATTGCTAATTTAGTTAGTTAGTCACACACACACAGAAATCCCAGAACATGACATTAAAGGCAACCTATAATTAAGCTGGCTCAATACAACTGGAATTATTCACTGCCTGGAATACACTCTTTTCTGCAGGGGTTTCTTGGGTACATGTTTGTGTGGTCAGGTCACGTGAACTTTTGCCATCTATTTGGCTCCCTAAGAGGATATAGATTCCTTCGGTGGCTATTTGATATCTGTGTGGTATGAATCTACAAAAACAAAACAAAACAGGATGTGGACTACATTTGATATTTACTATGAAGAACATTGAAAGGATAGTGAGGAATGTCGAGATCAGGCATTCCTAGAACAAAACAGTTATTGGAAGAGAACAGGAACAGCTGTAGTTATTCTACCTGCAGTGAGAAACGTTTCTTACAGGACTGACAGTGTGTATTCCTGTGCAGTCCCAGAAGTCTTAATGTAGGAAGGGCAAACGAGGGCATTAAGCAAAAGAGCTGAACATGAAAAATGTTCCTGTTAAAATAGGAACATTGCTTTGTTGAAGGTTTCCATTGATTTCTGAATAGATCTCAGGAGAATCACTTAAAAATGGTATAGTTCACCTTCAAAAGTGCAAATACTCTTTTATATAAGAGTGAAGAATTGATAGTTGAGGTAGGAAGGGTGGAAAATGGGATACTTTGTTGGATAACACAAAATTGGTGAAGCTGCTGGGCAACAACAAAGGTTCATTTTGTCCAGTGTCCTATTTGCAATGCAGTACACCCAGAAAAGATGCTGGGAATCCCGAAAACCTGCTGTGACACATCCCAGAAATAGCTTTAGAGCTCTGCCCCACCTGCTGCTTTTCCTGAGCCAATGTCTATGTCTGTGCCATGAGTAATATGAGACACCAGGCACAGTATGAGGGCTGCTCCAAAAGTAATTCCTCCTTTTCTGGCTGACATTTCAGGTGCAGATGTTGGTGGTATGGCAGTAGAGGCTCAGCCTTCCTGCCAATATCCCATTACGTTTTGTTGCTACATGACAGATGGCAGCAAAGGGGCAGACTGACAGAATGGAGTCTGACATGGTAGTGTATAGGAAGCAATGGTGTGGAAATGAGTTCCTCCATGTGGAAAAGAATTACACTCACTGACACACACTGACACTTCCTGAACACCTACTGAGACCAAACAGTGGTTGTTAGCACAGTGAGGTGGTGCGTGGTGTGTTTCAGCAGCGAGGACAGCAACAGTGGATCACCTCCACTGGTGCAGAACCTTAGAAGCACAACATGCAGGCTCTTGTTAACTGCTGGCATAAAAATAAATAGGATTCATTATTTTGAGAGAAACCTACATATACTCCAAGCATATAAATATAAAAATAATGATATATATATATATAAAGTTATGTTTGTTTTAAGGAGATTGAGTTTTTGTTTAGAAATTCAGAGTGATGAAAAAGAGCATTTAAAAAACTAAAAGATGTGATTGTGCACATAGGCTGTTATGTCACATCAGCAGTGAAAACCAAAAACAAAATCTGCAAAGCAAGATTTTACCCATGATGTTGTTATAAAGGAGAGCTGTGCAGCTTAGCTCTCCACTCAGTTAATTTCTGGGTACAGGTCTACTGTTAATAAAGCAACATTCTCTCTCTTGGCCGCAATAGTAGATTGAGTTAAAATCAAAGAAACCAGTATCAGATTAAGACCTCTTCAGACATGGGTAATTCAGTTAGTACCAGCTTGTGCCCAGTTTACATTAGTTTTATTTTCTGTGCTGCCCTGACAGTTGTCAAAGGATGAAGTGTGCAATTAAAATGATTTGTATTCATGTATACGCATACATACAGAGCATTTATGCTTCCTATTGGTGCTGTCAATTTGGATTCATTATTCTCCTCCTGATACTTTAAGCTGAACAATTTAATGCTTGTAAAAATTTCCATTATAACAGGAGGGATGAAGTGCTCCTTTCTGCAGTCTTCCTATTAGTGCTAGAAAGACAAAAGCTCCCTCTTGTGGCAGATTTTTGTAATTACATTTTTCTTTTTATCCCATTTCCCGCTGTATCTCAAGCAGCCTAGCAACCATATTACTAAGCCCAAAGCGCTCCAGTAACAGCACTAGAGGAAAGAAACCACGGCGCTGGCCTGTTTGAAAAGCACTACATATGCTTTGGATATGATCACATACACACAGTGAATTGGGAAGCAGATCTAAAGCAGTAAATTCAGAAAACTCCTTATGTATTGACACATATAACTGCTTCATATTTATCATTAAGCCCAAAGACATTCAGGCTCTCAGTAAACAGCCGATTTACTTGTTTTTATGGGTACAGTTTCTTACCACAGCATAATATCAGCTAGACACATTTTCAGCCATAGGAGGGGCAGAAAATGTGCTTACTTTCTGAACTTTTACTCATATTCCCAGCTGCCAAGCAGCTATCATTCTAAATTAATTTGCTCCTTCCAACGTGGAAATATACCTATAAGTGAAAAACCTCAGAAAGTAGAGAGACAGAGATATCAGTCTCTGTCAATCAATAACATTAGATTCCTTAGGTGTATTCCACATTTGGGAAAAAAAAAAATAAATAAAAAAGTTCATATCTTGTGCAGCAAGATCTCTTGTAAATATATTGAAATAAATACTCACTATATCCTGATTTATTTATCTATTTCATGGGTGCCAACTCACTGAATAAAAGCCAAATATATTTTATCCACACTTCTACTTCTCAATGATGCTCCCTCTAAAATATCTCACTCTCAACCACTACACAGAGTTTGTCTGTAAAGCTGCAGGCTGCAAAGATACTGGCTTCACCAGCACTCTGCTCTAAAGAAATATGAGGTGAACTTCTTGTTTCCTGCTCATCAGTTAAAGTCTGTTAATCCTTTTCTCTCATTATTGATGCTAAAGCAGCATCCCAAGCTGTTCTTTGAACAGTTCTGAGGACGACCAGGAGAAGGGCAGCCTGAGGACTCAATCAGGTCTTCTGGATCCAAAACAGAAGAGATTCCTGCTGCAGATGGCTGACTTTCAGGGTCTCCTGTCTCAGCCTGTCTCAGCCTGACCAAGTTTGCACTCTCAGCCCTTTCTGTGAGAAGCCACTCTTTGTCCTGCCAGTCAGCAAGTCAAATTGCAAGGTACTGTCAGAGGTTCCAATGGGAGAGGCTTCAAACATCACCATGGCGCTCACATGTCATCACAGTGACATCTACCTGGTGCTCAGGGACCAGCTGGTTCAGCAGCCAGATCAAACATTGCTGACCCTCCTTTGTTGCTGGTTTTGTTGCTTCACTGTGTGTCCCCTGAATTGCTCCCTTCTGGACTCCTTGGTGTCCCTTGGGTTCTCAGTAGTCTCCCAAAGGCCTCTCTATGGGTCCAACTGGAAAAAAAAGAACAGTAAGTGTACTATGCTGATGACATAAACAGGAGATGACCAACCTCTCTGTTATTTGATTCCAATGCTTTTATTTGATAAATCAGAAGTTTAGAAAGCAATCTAACAAAATTAATGGCTTTTTCTATGTTGTTTAAATCACACCCCTCTCTACAGGATCAAGTTCTCTATCTGTAAAGAAAAGCTTTGATCTGGAGATGGTACCTGGATGCAGGACTTTAATGTATGCTAAGTTTGAAGATAACACTAAATCAGGAGGAGCTGTTGACTCCATTGGGGTAGAGAGGCCTTGCAGTGAGATTTTAACAAATGAGAGCGTTGAGCAATCACAAACAGCATGAATTTTAACAAGAATGATGATGTCTGCTTTCTGGTGGCAGCAGCAGAGCCCAGGGGAATGGCATGGAGTTGTGTCAAGGGAGGGCCAGGTTGATTGTCAGGAAAAGGCTCTTCACCAGAGGCCAATGGGCATGGAACAGGCTTACCAAGGCAGTGGTCATGGCCTCAAGCTGCCAGAGTGCAAGGAGCATTTGGACAGCACTCAGAAATATGGTTTAGTTTTCAGGCAGTGCTGTGTAGAGGCAGGAGCTGGACTCAATGACCGTGTAGATTCGTTCCAAAAAAAAAGAGATCATATTGTGTGAACAGTGGATTTTACATTATTACTTTCTCATTTCATTGGCTCATTATACCTTTGGCATATGCATCTATAGAAGCAGGACTCAAATATATTTGAGTAATGCTCAAAGCCACATCTAACTGCTAGCAGGTTGCCATACATCCGTGACTTAAGTACAGCAACATATATGTATATATATATAATATATATAATATATATAATATATATAATATATATATTATATATATAATTTTATTTTTCTGTATAGGGAACCTGCTTGGGAAAATGACGTGTGGAACTTCAGGCAGAAGACATCAGAAAAACTCTTCCTAAGTACAAATGAAATATTTGCTTAAGTAGGTACCCAGATTTCTTGCTGGCATTTGCAGGGTCAGGATTTTATCTGTTATTATATTAACAAATGAGCACACGTGCCACTTTCAAGTGCCTTCAGCACCTTGCCACGTGTGGAGGAATTATAAGACAAGAAAATATATTTTATATGAGTCTGATGTCATCTCTTTCTCTGTCACAGAGACATCCACAGGTTAGCAGTCTGCCTTAAGAGTAAACTTGTTAAGTGGTATTTATTTTTCTTTTAAAGCCTGTCATTAATATTTACTAACAATTCATTCCAAATGCACCTAGATTTACAATAAGCAAGGACCTCCAGTCCTGTGTCATAGTTCCTATATCAGTTCTTGGGAGCTCATATTTTTGTCTTTGAAGGAGTGTTTCTTATATTAAAAAAGACAGATGCTGATGTTTGCTTCATGATAAAAGATCACTGATATGTTCTGACACAAGCACACTGTAGGTGAATGACAACATACAGAGTTGTATGATAAATGTACATAAAAAAACAATACGTATTTATACTGTCTACACTGAAAATGTACATGAACATCCTTGTCACATCCTCAGTGGATAGAGGCTTCCAGCGAAGGCTTTGAACAGGAAGGGTAAGATGAACATACAATGTTGCCAGTTATGTCTTACTTTAAAGAAAGATTTCTCCAGCTGATTTAATGCATTTTGCCAAACTTGACCTCATTCCATCTCAGCAATTTAGAGGTGTAAGTCTCTCTGTCACTCTTCATAGTTCTTTGTTCATTGCTGAAACTGGTGTCTCACCTAGGACAGTATGCATCAGGATAAATCCTTTTTGCCTATTTCAGAAGAAGCTTCTTGACTTCTTGCTTACTTCTAGCCTGCTGCAGAGTCCAAAGAAGAGAGTAAGCTGATGATACACTTTAGGAAACCTCCGACAGTATTCTGAGTTTGGTATTGAATGAGAAACAACCTATTATAATTTATCTTATCTTGAACAAGGAGCAAGATTCAAGAGTGCTTGAGTGCATGAAAAAATGATATAAATTGGATTTTCTTTGGTGCACCCCAAAGTTTTAGTTTGCTTGCAGCTCTCTTGAGCGTGTGTGGAGTAGAGGTACAGTCAAGACTGTTGGCTGGAGGCGTTACAGTCTAAACCAAGGAGACAATAGTGCTGCTGAATCTGGACTTGCCTTAATGTAAAGCTGCCCGGATGCAGACCTTGAGCACTTGTTTATTTCCCTCATCACGATAACTGCTAATTTCTGGTTTTGTTCCTTGGGGATTTTATACTGCCCACAAGAATTCAAGCTTTCCTTCAGATATTGGCCTTCCTTGAATGCCAACTTTATGAGATTGGGAATGCAGTGAATAATGATTTATATCTGTCTGTCAACAGCCAGAACATAGAACAGACAAGGAGGAGACGTCAATTTATTGCTGTCAGAGGCAAGTGATGTGGGGGGAATCTTCAGGTGAAGAACCTTTTTCTAGCACCCAACCTGCCCCTCCCCTGGCACAGCTCCATGCCGTTCCCTTGGGCCCTGTCACTGTCATGGAGAGAAGAGCTCAGCGCTGCCCCTCCGCTCCCTGTAAGGAGCTGCAGCCGCCATCAGGCCTCCACCAGCTCTGGACTAAACCAACCAAGGAACCTCAGGCATTTCCTACACTCCTTCCCCTCCCGACCCTTCCCCATCTTTGTAGCTCTCATGGTCTCAGAACTACAGGCATAGTGGAGTAAAACTGCAGAAACAGGAAATTACAGTTTGTACATGAGTAAATGGCATTTCAAAGAACCACATTACTTATATCGCAGCATCCGTGTCAAGTTGAAAGACACATTAATTAAATGGTACTTGTTGTCTGTAAAATGATAAGGAGGCTTTTCTTCAAGCAACACTAAAATATGAATGACTTAAGCGAGCAGAGGCCTGGGGACTGAACTCTGGTCAGAGACCAGTCTCACACATCAAACTGCAATAGATAGTCAAAAGCAGAACTTTCAAAGGAATGTCTAAACCTCTGTGTGACTGCTGCCAACCAAAATGCAGCTTAGGCTGTTTCCTATCATGATTCTTCTCCTGAAATTCTGGCAATAAATTTTCTGTTGCTTAGCAAAGTGTGCCACATAATCTGTCTTGTAGATGCACTATCAAAGTAATGTTAATCAGTGTATGAAAATCCATTTAATAAAATATATTAAAAAAAAAAAAAAAGAAAAAAAAAGAAAGAAAAAAAAAAAAAGAAAAAAAAGGCATGAATTGGCTGATGTTGGAGCTGTCTGGTGGATTACACAAAGTGCCTGCTTCACCGGACAGCTAATCCAAAGTAATCCTCTTTCGAGATCACTGATTCACCATCTGATTTGTAACCTGATTTGCACTGGGAATGTCTGCTGCTGCCAATTATTTCAAAGGGACAGATTGTTTTTCACTACATACACTCCAGCCTCCAGAATCGGATGGGCAGCACGCTATTTTCAACAGCTGATGAAATACAACTTAAAGAAAAAATAGAAGATCTGCACACATTTCTGGCCTTCTGCTAGAAACAATCCTACAGTAAAAATCCTATTTTGGCAGTCGTACCTCAAATAGACACAAAGGGAAAGTTCACAGGTTAAAAGCTTCCCTTTTAGCTTTTCCATAATCCTTTTCTCCAGCTTCCAGCTTCCTCTTTTTTCTGACTTACAATTTTCTCAGTCATCTCAACCAATGCCTGGGTGTGCTTGCTGCTTTTTCACACACACAACTGAAGCTGTTGGAAGAATGCTGATCCATTGAATGCACTGGACTTTGATGCCAGTAGCCTGGGTTGGGTTATCTTTCTCTTACAGAGCTCCTTTTTGATCTGTGGTATCTCACTTAACAGATCTCCAGCTCAGTTCCCCAAACAAAGATAACAATCTGCCTGCCCCTTGATCTGCCAGCATTTGGCTGTTGTTACTATTTAGACTACAAGATCTATGTGGCGGGACTGGTTTCTTACTGATTGCCTGTAGTGTTTAACCCAGTGAGGCCAGTCTGGGTCAAAATATTTACACTTGTCTCTACCCTAAGTATAGCAACTACACAATTAATTGCTAGTGGTAAAAGAAAGCACGTTTAACGAGTTCATCAAATTAATATTAAAAGAAGAGCATTTCTATGCTTCTCTTTGACTAAATTCCTATTCTTTAACTACATCATATATTAAATATGAATGTATGTGTGTTTTTTTGTATATAAAATGTGATTTTATTTATATATTGACTTCTTATACTGGTTTCATATTTTGGTTAAATATTTTGGTTAAATATTTCCTCATAAGTTGCTCTTTCATTAAGTAATTCTAACTGTTTGAGCCTGCTATCAGATACAAAATACTAAATATAAGACTGTGGAATCCAGCATATTTTTCACATTTGCATGTACCATTTAATAACTAGGAAAATACATTTAAAAATAATAATCAGTAAGGAGGAAACTTTAAGCATGCATTTGTTTGTTTGTCTTTTCACTTCATTTACAGAGAGTAAGTTAATAATAATTAAGTCCATAAACTAAATCAGGATTACAAGCTGAGAGCAGGGGACAGAAGGACTGATAAATGAACAGGAGTAATTCCAGATCTCAGACCATTCTTACTCCATTGCTATGACACTGAAATATGCAGATTGCTGGTCTCCACTTGAATTTCTGGGTAATATACTGTAAAAACAACAGTCACTTAAAGAATGTTGATGATATGAATTAGTTTGAGGCTAATTATATGAAGCTTGACATACTATTCACCTGAAGTACTGTGTCCAGATGTGGATTCCTCAGTACAGGAGAGGAAATGTATTCAAACTAAAAGAGAGGAGATTTAGATTGGATATAAGGAATAAGTTTTTTACCATAAGAGTGATGAGGCACTGCCACAGGTTGCCCAGAGAAGTGGTGAATACCCCATCCCTGGAGACACCCAAAATCAGGCTGGATGGGGCTCTGAGCAATCTGACGTAGCTATAGTTGTCTATGTTCATTGCAGGAGAGTTGGACTAGACTTTAAGGCCCCCTTCCAGCTCAAACCCTAACCCTAACACTTCCAACTCAAATAATTCTTTGATTCTATATTTCTTAAAAGGCTAACTGATAAACCCAGTAGAACTGGATGTTGGCAAGATGCTATTAATTAACCACATAAATGTCTTCAGTGCCTACCAAAAATACATTGTAGAGTCAATGGAAAGCCACTGCAGAAACTTCTATAGAGCAGCGTAAAAAAGCAAACTAACTCCCTGTTGCAAACTTTACTGCAGTGAAATAGAAAGAAATTGATGTTCTCATCTCACACTGAGGTTGGATCTCAGAATCTGATCAACATACATTTCCACAGTACACACTTTGCATCGCTTTTAGTGAAGGTGTAGCTTTCATTCTCAACTATGTCTTGTTTCCTGAGAAACAGTGTTTGGATTTGACTTGCTTTGTTACTCAAGAGACATAAAAAAGAAATGAAATTGGTACTTGCTACAAAAGGGATGCTTTGTTGGGCTTATGGGCACAGAGCTTTGTTTAGCAGCCATAACTTATGGCATATTCAATGGCATGACTCCAATAATGACAGTTAATTCACAGGGAAATTAACAAAAGGGACAGAGACAGGAAAATAAAGAGGAGAAAGGGGGTCTAGCAAGCAAGAGTAACAGGAACAGTCCAGGAGGCTTAGTTAACTGCAGCACAGTAGCTGGCAGTAATGAAGGTGATGGGGATGACTTGGATTTTAGCTATACATTCCTTTTGATATTACACTGGTGTTTTTTTCTGGGACCTGATCAAATTTCCCACTGACTGCTTCCATTTAAAATGCTCTTAGCACTGACAGACGTATGTTAACTAGGTGCAGTTCCACACACCTGTTGTGAAGCTTCCATGGGCATGTATTATTGGGTACATAGTTTCAAGAATTTAAGTGCCTGTTTAGTTTATTATGCACTGTATTTATTCTTCACTAATGAAAGCTAAAGGCCACAATACAAGAGGCAATGCAGAAAGAGGGTGGAACAGGTGACCGTCACACGGGGGTAGCTGTTTTCCAGGAATAAGGCCAGGAAAACTACAGGAGTGCAGAAAGGGAAGAGAAGACCACAGAGGTTCTGATAATGCTGGTTAAGATGAAAGACTGCCATTTTCTAAGAGTAAACATACTGTTTTCTTAGAGTACATTTACTCCTAAGGTCACATAACTTCAGTCTTGACATGTTACTTAAAAATTAATTTCACACAACTGCATCTCCTATCTCATGGCCTTCTCATTCAGATTCTTGACCGAGCAAGCAATGGTCATACCAAAGGACCTGAGATGGCTGGAAGAAGGCAGATGCCTCTCTGACATGGTTACCAGGCCAGTGGGCACAAGAGGCAGAAAAACTTCCTGCAGGTTTCCAAGCAGTCTTTCAGCAGCGTTAGCACTGGTCTGTTATCCTTAGGCAGGAGTCAAACCGACAAGCTAAAGACAATGGCAGTCTTATTTATGGTTCTGCTCTGTACATCTAACATTTCAGGGCTTGTACACCAGAACTGTGTTGTTGTGAGTGGGTGATGAAAATGAGAGCTGAAATCAGAATGATCATTTCTAGCTTTCTGCTTATTTACTTCCATTTTCCCCCTCCTTTTTTTTATTTTTACCCAAAGAGAGAGTTCAAATGCAGATTTTCTGATTGTTTCTATTTAAAATTAATACAACAACCCACTTGGAAATGAGGCATATCCATCCAGATGAGTATCTTTTAGAGAAGGCTTTCTACTGAGAAAGTCTTGATGTTAGACTCAGTGTTCCCTTTCACTTCAGAATAAATTAGTTAAACAGAAAGAAAATCAGCCATACCCAAATGCAAAGCTTGTTATATCCCATGAATTTCCACTGTGTTTTAAGAAGATGTAACAAGGAACAAACATAAAATGCATTTCCTACTGTGCTCAGTGCTGGATGGAATTCATGCCAGTTCCAGGGTTACATTAAAATCTCTGGGAATGCACAAATAATATCCAAGTTGAGAAGCTTCTATTTGGCTAAATACTAGCAAAATAAAAATGTTAAATATTTTTAGATGTAACATCTAGTTGATGTTGCACTAACTTTAAATATTGATTCCTATTCTAATATTATGTAAGGTTTTACACTGCACTAAAGCAAAATCATGCAATAAAAATGGAAAATCACCTCAGGGTGATGCATATTTGTTTTATATATACATAATAATGTCTAATGCAAATATGTATAAATATGTAGGTATGACTTAAAATCAAAGAGTAAACTGTACATCAACAGAATATATTTTTAAAAAGAATGATGAAGTGACTTTAATGGAAATGGACAGAGAAGCAGCCATGGTGGTTTGAATAGATTTTCATTTTAATTCTTTCTACTAAATCCACTTTTACCTGCTCAGCTATCAGGTTATTATTAATTCCTACAAACAGCCCCTTCTGAGTGGTTCACTCCTGCAATCTCTCTGAATACACACATTCTCTATACATGAGTCATCGCACAGCAGGACAAATTTAATCCTTCTTCTTCTGCATGACAGCGCAATGCCAAGCAAATACGTTCAGAACACACAAAAGAAGAGAAGCCACCGCCAATATCAGCAAACAATAATAGCGTTTAAGTTTTTCCATACATTTTCTTGCTTCAGGCAATCCACTGACATGCCCAGATCTGGCTCTTTAGTGTAATACAATAGGACAACGATTTACTCGTGTACACTGCATTTTATGAATAGTAATAGAATTATTTTAGGTCAAATAACAGTTGGTCTTACTCTGCAACTAAAGAGATTGGAAGAGCTAGTCCTAAGAGCAAGGAAAAGAAGCTCTGGAAACCTCCAGTCTTAGCAGTCCATGTCACAAAAGCCACCTACCTGCTACTAAGAGGAAAAAAGCAAACTCTTCATCTGATTTTTCATGACAGAGAGGCCAGATGCCAGTACTGAGCATTCAGAGAACAGGCAATCCTCCCAGCAGGGTACCAAGCTCCATGGGTCCTCCAGCCCCATAATAGCACGCAGGAGCCCCACACACCACCCACTGCCTCCCAGCCTTAGCTGGCACCTCCAGAAAGCTCCAGATCCATGAGATGGAAGGCAGCTGAGATCATCAGCTCCCATAGTATGTGCACAAGGCTAAGGAAAAGACAACAGAATATATCCATCATCAGATGAACCAACAGAGCCTTAAAGAAAGAATTACAACGTTTATTTCTTATGTCTCAAAACTGTTAAGAATAAATTATTACAATTTCTTGTTATTAGCTACGTACAAACGTGTGTGTGGTTATTCATACTTCATACAGATTTACATTGCTTACTACCATACAAACTATGTCAATAGTTGCTTCACAGAAACTTCTGCACAAGTCATTAGAATTGATATTGTGAGATAATGTTGGGCCTGGTGCTTCCTCTTTTGGATCTGGCTGAAAAAGCTGAAGATGGTACCTATCTACCCAGCAGCTCATTTTTGTTGCCAGATAGTTCTGCTGGTGTAATAAAAATGATTAAACCATCCTCAGGTTGGATGTCAGGAAAAGGTTCTTCCAGGGTGGCTGGGCGCTGGAATAGGAGCCCCATGGCAGCAGTCATGGCCCCAAGCTGCTAGAGTTCAAGAAGCTTTTGGACAATGCTCTCAGCCATACGGTCTGATTTTTGGGTGGTCCTGTGTGGAGCCAGGAGTTGGAATCAATGATCCTTATGGATCATATCCAACTGAGGATATCCTATGATTCTATTAATACTTTCTTGCATTGAATGTGAAGGAGATTTTGTGGAACTGTTAACAGTTCTCTGATGGTTAAATACTGACCACTGAAATACCATCCTGAGGGATGAGAAGAGACTCCTTTTACCTTAGGATAATCCAAGAAATTTAAATAAGTACATAAATACATAAATAAAAAGAGCAGTAAGTAGGACACCTGCCCTGCCCTAAGAAAGTAACAGCAACTTTGTGCAGCATTGTATTCCAGGGCAAAAGACTGAGGGCTAGGAACTGCCTGGAAACTCGAATATCCAGTAACAGGCCAAGATTTTGTCTCGAGGGAGGGGCTGAGAAAAAATACAAGTTTCCATATCCAAGGGATCTCAAGCCACTCTACCCTGATTGCAGGGATGCAAACTGCACCAGAGGGCACCCAACAGCAGGGCATCAGCTCTGCAGCTCTGGCGTGGCATAATCACAAGTCATTCAGGGTATGATGATTCTTAAGGCTGAAATGTATTGCATGTGTAGTAATAATGGCTGGCAATGCATCTTGTTAACGACAGTAAACTCAGTAAGACTGTACACTAAACTTGAAACTAGCCTAAATTCTTATAAGCAGTCCCATCATAGAACCATAGAATGGTTTGGGTTGGAAGGACTTTAAAGCTCACCCAGCACCACACCCTGCTGTGGACAGGGCTGCCCCCACCAGCTCAGGCTGCCCAGGGCCCCATCCGGCCTGGCCTTGAGAGCCTCCATGGATGGGGCACAACAGCTTCTCTGGGCAGCTGTGCCTCACTGCCCTCGGTATAAAGGATTTCCTCCTAACAGCTTAACTAAATCTCCCCTCTGTTAGTCTAAAGCTATTCCCTCTTGGCCTACTGCTATTCTAATATGTACAGTAAGTCTCCATTTATTTTTTTTTTTTTACAGGCCCACCATTTAAACCATCAAAATTAAGATTTGAAAGTATGAAACTTTTATAGGAGAGGCATCAGTGTGTTTGTTAGTTTTCTATTCCACAGTTTCAGCAACTCAAGTACAGCTTCCTTCAGTGAGTTCTGCAAGGGTTGCATGCACTTCATCCCCATGTTAAAGCATGATTTGATCAGAGAAGCATTAGATTTACAGCCCTTTCCTGAAGAGTAGGACGATTGGAGCCCCTGGCAACGTCTGTTTTCTGATAAAAGAAGGCTACATAGAAAGTGGCCCAAAGCGAGAAAGACAGGTGTGAAGGGAACAGATTCTTCTGCAAGGACAATGCATACTTGTTGCATTAATGACACTTCAGTCAGGAAGACAGACACATGGCACTGGCATTTTAAATACATACTCTCAGGTGGTAAAAAGCAGCATAAGGCAATATTAATGCAGAAGGCAGTAATTCCATAATTAGTTCTCTGTCATGAAAAACTTTCCGAGTTGCATTATTTACAGTTATCAAAACAGAAATTTACTTTGTAACTGGGAAATTACTTATACAGAACAATGTACATACAGTGCATTGTAAGCGTTCTGACACATTCAGTATCAGCTCAGGCTCCTGTTCGTGTCTAGTTGCTTCCTCAACATTAAAGAAGCTTGTGTTATATAAGCAAACAATTCAAAATAAATTATTTTCAATTCTTAACATATTACATTTTCCTGTAGACAATTACAATTATATGAGGAATACAAATGACCTGGAATGAACCACACTGAAGTCTTAGCTATCCATGTTAAAATTCAGTGAGCTGGGCCTTGTGTACGCAGATTAAAAGCAAGCAATCCTTGGACACTGCGCCACACTGCAGTGAAAGATGCTGAATTTTCCTTCTAATGGCTTCCCTCTTCACCTTCCACAATTTACTGGAGTAAAGTTTGAAGCAAGCTGTTCTCTTCACTTGCATTTCACTGCTTTATGTACTGTAAACAACAACACGCCAAGAGTTTGCTAAGAGAATCACACCACCAGTGACCCATCCAAGCTGCCTTTGAAGATAACAGTGATTGGCCCCCGTGAATCTACTTCACAAGATGCCTTAGGGAGAGACTTGGAATTACTTTAGAGTCACATAAAATAACTGTATACATTTTCACAAGCTCATAGTTGAAGACAACATCAGCATTATCAACAACCATCTCCCTTAGTTATGAAAAGAAAAGAGACAGCTGCTGCCAACATGCTTATTCCCAACTCCAACTGGGGCAGGATGTCCTGAGAACACACTCTGTTTTTGTGGAGATGTTCATACTGGCTCATTTGTGTGGCAGCCAACAGGATGCACATACAACATGGCACAGCTTTGCATCCAGTTCAGACTAACTGGTTTCTCAGTTAGGGCCTGGAGCCATCAGTGTCATAAACTGAGCTGCCTGTAGCCTTCAAGCACCTTCAAACATACATGGCAGCCGAGGATCACCAGCTTTGATGAAGGGAGCATTTGAGAGTGTGTGCTTATTTCACAGAATCTCATAACAGTTAAAGCTGGAGGCAGCTCTGCAGTTCCTCTAGTCCAGCTCTTTGCTCAGAGCACCTTTAACACTGCTGCTGAAAGCTGTCCCTCCTTTCCCTCATTCTTTGATCCTTGTTTCCACTTTCACACTGCCTCCTTCCCCTTTTGTCAGCACAAGTGCTGACGCAGTCACCTTGTGAACTGAAAGGATGAACATATTCAAGTTAAAACTAAACTAAACAGTGTGCAAGTAATTCTCAACTAAATCTTTTCTCTGATGTGGCTCACAGCAGCTGCAGCAATGCTTATGCTGACAAAAGATAAGAGGTAGCCCAAGGACAGGAATGAAGAGCCAAGAGCAAAAAGGGCAGGGCCAATTCAGTCTCTAGCATGCTGAATTCTGCCACTTAAAACACACGTGCTAGAGCTACAGTCTGGCATTTTAATTTTTATGCAAATCATTGCAATGATATAAATTCAGGCCTGGAAAGATTTGAAGCAATATGAAATTGCCTTGCACTGGCATAGCTGATTTCTGAGCCTGATGCAGCCACACTGCCTGCTGGGCAAGGTTAGAATGGGAATCAGCCCCCAAACCGCAGGGAAAGTTCAGCTGGTAAAGGACCTGGCCCACCCTAAACCCTGGGCAGTGCAACAGACAACATAGAGGCAGTCTGAACCCATGTTATCAACTCTGGTCTGAGATTGCAACACCCGGTTTCCAACCTCAAACCTAAAGATTTGTGTGACTGGAGCACATGTTATTAGTGAAGAGGAGGCCAGTAAGTGTGAGAACACATGACATTGCAGACATCTGTAATTAAAGACCTCTGGAAGAATTATACTGAAGTGGTCTGAACTAAACAGAGTACTGCAACAGCTCGATCCAAAGATATGTATTTGATAAGACCTACCAAGTAAGCAGTGATAGTGGGAAAGCACTGCAAGTTAGCTTCTCCATTTTGCAGTAAAGATGCAGGCTAGTAGTGTAGGCAACATTTAGGCTTAGTCCATTGGCCAGGTCAGCTAGCTTGCACATGAAAAAGAGATTCCTGGGTGTGGAAAAGAGCAGAGCTGGCAAATAAGCACTGCTTGAACTCTTGTATGAAAAGCAAGCCCGGGCAAGAAGGTCTCATTTTACACCATTGGCACAGGAGTTTTTTTTTGTTTTTTTTTTTAGACTGACATAACACCTTGCACACTAATTCCTACATTTCTCCCCTCTACTAAAACATCAGCAATTAAGCCTTTAGACATTAGCATTCATTGAGGAGGAGGTGGAGGAGGAGAATACAGACTCACAGAATTGTAGGGGTTGGTAGGGACCTCTAGAGATCATCGAGTCCAACCCCAATACCTACCCATCTTAGACACTGTAGTACAAAACTGAAGTTTCATTTACAAACTACTGCCTTATAGATCATCTACCAAAAAAACAATTGCTGCTTCTTGATCAGGTTACTTTCACGCTGATCCCAACAGATTCTACTCTGATTAATTACCTCCCGGATTTGCTCAGGCAAGTTTAGGCAGCATGGAAACAGAAGAGAGGATGAGGAATGTAACATTTTAGCATAAAAACAAGGGCTTCTAAAAGCAAAGAATCTTATCTGCAATTCTAACACAGAAATCAAAGCAGATTTGGAATGACTTAAAAAAATATTGGCTACTTAAGCCTGCGACATTTACTTAAGCCTGTGACATTACTGGTGAACCAACAGCTTCACCAATAAAGCATACAGTTGCCTTCAGAGAAAAGCATAGCTGGTGTCACCGGATTAAGCTTTAAATTAGTAACTGCGTGTAACTGATGAACAATAAAAATAGCAACAATAACAACAAAAACCCCAGCCACACAGCAGAGAAAGATGTTGATGATCAAAGACGGGTTTAAACTTGTCTACCCTCGCTGTTAATTCCTCAGTGCTGGAGTGTCCTTCAGCTTCCTCTGATTTACACTGACTGTGTCATTATCAGAAGACAGTTATTAAATCTGCCCAAATATCAGTGGGGTAGAGGCTCCCACCTCTTTCATCTCAGTCACAAATTCTTAAAAAAAAAAAAAAAAAAGAGAGAGAAAAGTGAATTATTAAGCTCTCATCCACACTATCAATCTACGGTGATCTCCTATGGCTAGGCAGATTTTTATTATGAAATCAATACTCAAAGTTTCACATCACAGAAGACAAAAAAAAAAAAAAAAAAAGTAATTAGCTTCCTTTAAAGAGAGCACTCTTCTTTCTTCTGGTTTCCTGCAGGGTAAAAGCTGAGAAGAAGAATGAGGCAGTGTACAGACATGAATTACTACAACATTGGCATTAACAGATTATGCTGAAGCATGCCTTGACGTTCAAGTAGATTTTATTAAGTATTATAAAATATACACAATCTTAAAATACAGTGCATTTCAAACATAGAATCCGAGTCTTCATTAGTATCACTACAGTACTAAATTGATGCTGCACTTCCTATCGTATCAGCAGGACAGAAGGCTAAGAGATAGACATAAATACTCAAAGTTTAAAACCTCTTTCAGTGTCCCACTGCTTAAGGCTGTATTTCTGCTACCTGGATTGATTTTGTGAACTTGACATGTTTTTTAATCGATTGGAGGTGGGGGGCAGATCAGTGATTGTGTGTGCCTTAAAAAACAGAACCAGTATGAAAAACGTCTGTAAACTTGGCATTAAAAATATTCTTTAACGTACTTGGTACTTACAAAACTGAATACAGCCTACTTTACAGTCTTGGATGTAAAGTGAGATAAAAAATAAAATAAAAAATAAAACAGCACTTCATTATGAACTTCAGTTTCACCATACTTGAAATTCATGCAAAAAATGATGCGTGTTTCTTCACGTTTATACCACTGTTATGTCACCAATCTTGTGTGCGAAGTCAGACTATAAGAAAAAAAGAATATCATTAATCTAAATTAAAAATGGGCCAGGCAGTTTGACATACAGCAATTAAATGCACAATTCAGATAACGATCCAAACGATGGCCTTTCAGGTAAGAATTTATACCAGTGTTGAACATAACACATATGCAGTGGAGTAGCAAGCTAACTGTGTTTATTAGCTAACTTGAAAAGAAACAACTGAGTTTGCCGAGAACACACTTCAAGTCCGCTCAAGTCAGTGGCGCTGGCAACAACAAATAGGATCACTCTTCAATTGGCTAATAATTCAATTTTAATTCATCATCAACTTTATAGTATTTTCAACTAGGTTATTTGAAAATCCTCATTAATTTCCCAGCACACACCCACTAGAGTCATTCTTTAAAGTTTCTGGAGAAGTCTGCTTGGATGATTGTTTCTTCAGTTTCATCCCACTAACCTGAATCATCAAATAATCACGCGCTTTTGTTTACTGCTTGACACTCAAATACTTTTCTTTTTCAAAGTATCCAGTGATGCATCCTTACTCAATAAAAAATAGTCAACCATATTTATTTTCAAGACGTGACACAGAAGCCAGTTCTTCTTAATTAATAACCCACAAACGTGTATACATCTGCTGCATTTACTAGAAAGATCTCATTTTCTTACTCCACCATTCCAACCTATTAAGGCTTTCTGTATTGCCACCCCAGTCCTGGCAGATGCTTAAAAGATGCCTCAGCTCCACCACTGTTCCTCAGTCAGATCTGTAATTATAATGCTGACTCCAGCTATCTCAGCTCCTCACAAACTGTCACATTTCAATTTGAATTACACTTTGAGTAAAACCTTCCAGGTGCCTGTGATAATAAAAACAATTAAGTGTCTTCAAAAAACCTTGCTTGGAAGCATAATTCAAAGCAGTGCCAAGTACTGCTAGGCACTAAGTCATCATATTTGTTGATCTGTTCTACCATCTTGTTCTGGTACTGTTTATAAATTGTTTCCAAAATGTTTTTTGTTAGTTTGCTGTTGTTGCTTTACTTATTTATGCATTTGTTTTAATGAGTAACTACATGGTAAAGTGTGAGAAATCAAATTTTCAGCATCATTAACCTACCATGATCTCCATTTGGGAAGATACTGGCAACATTACTTTTTTCTCCTGGAACTTACATTCTACTCCAATTTAATGCATCTGTCTGTCCTCAACTCTTGTACTGCAGGAACAAGAACACTGACAACAGTCTCAAATTCTATTTGATAGAATTAACTGATATTCTTAAGAGACATATCAATTGAAGTTGTACACTGAGTCAGCAAGCAGCCTTTACTGTCTCTGCTTTACAACAGTCTGTCTTTGCTCTACAGCTAACATGGCAGTCCTATCTCTGACCTTTGCCATCAATAGCTCTCAAATAAGCAAGTGATAATTAGTAGTAATTAATTAGTAATAATAATTATAGGTAGTTAATAATTGCTAATCATATGCTTTCTAAAAAAAATAATTAAGCTGCTCCCCTCACAACTCATCCTTTCCCACTCTACTGGAAAACCCTGAAGAAACAGCTCTCACATATTTTACAAAGCTTGATGGCTGTTCTCAAGGATAAGACAGGCACGCAAGTTGGGGCTTACATAACCAGGGTTCTCCATCAAGTCTGTCCTGCTTACTCCCTTCCACAAATGAGTCTAAAGACAATTAACATCGCCTGCGTGTAAAAAAAAGGCAGTCTGTTGCGTGGCACGCACAGACCAGCTTAGACAGGATGATAGTTTTTGATTGCCCATTTCTTTAGAAGAAGCAGAAGTTAAAAATCAAATTCTTGGGAGAGCTGGAAGGACAACATCAAACAAATACAACATAATCCGCTTTCCCTTCTGCACTGTCCTGATACTTTCAGTCTTCATTTTCTTCTCCTCCTTCTCATCTAAGTAAATCTTTACTTAAAAAAGAAAAAAAGAAAAATGCAGGCTGGCAAGTGAAACCTTGCATGCAGCTAGAAGTTACTCATGAAGCTGCGATAAAGCAACAACGGGAAAGATAATCCAGCCACAACTGCTGTGCCTTATAAACAAAATATGCTAACTGTTCGGAAAATTCTCACAAGGACAAATTGATGAGGAACTGCTGCCTGACCAGGTACCTACAATCATACATAACCTAATGTTTATTCTGGATAAATAGGTTTCTGAAGTATTATGGTGGCTTTAAAGTGCCTAATACCAAAAAAAAACCAAGCAAAACTGTTTAGGAGCAAAAACTATGATGGAAAAGATCAGTGATAACTGTGATCTTCTACAAAAGCTCATTCAATAGCAACACACTACACTCAGAAAAGGGAAAAGCTGCCTAAAACCCATCCCCACTTCAGTGGTAAAATAAATCCAGCAATAAGAAATAAAGGCAGAGCGTAACAGAAAAACAGGAAAATCAGCCATTGGTGGAAGTGGGAAGATGCAGGTAAAGTTGTTCAGAAAGTCAAACCCAGGAGTCATTCACTGCAAACAGTGCCAGCGACAACAAGAAGCGAATCTGCTTCTCTCTGTGTGTAACTAAGTCTGGCTGTTTAAGTATATATGGCTAGTTTTGTTGTTTCCTTTTTTAAATAAGTAGTGTGATGGGCAAATCTAGTTCTAAAGCCTCTAACAGCCAACAGAATGATCTCCGTTCTCCAGGGGCCCTCGGCAGTCAGAACTAATGGCTGGCAAGCCTGCCTCGCCAAGCAGATTGGAACTGGATGATCTTCAAGGTCCTTTTCAACCCAAGCCATTCTGCGATTCTGAGATGTGAAAACTGATGAATAAGGAGACGTTCCCAGTGTTCAAAAAATAAGAAAAACAAATCAAAGCAAAGCAATGACATAGCCAGGACTTCAACTCTAATCCTCTACTTCATTGTCTTGGAACTGTTTTGTTATTGTCACTACTGCAGGTGAGTGTACTTCTGTTGGCCACATGAAACATTAAAGATGTCCTATAGCTCCTTGCGTTTTCAGCCATTTCCCCACAGGAACAAACCAAAAAGCCAGCAGCAAGTTAGATTGTTAATATGGTTGTCACAGACACAGAATGTTGTCAGAATAAAATGCACATGTGTAATGTAATGACCTAATTTTCACTGTCAGTTAATACCCCTCTCAGAGTGCTGATTAAAATCCTAGCTTGCCCAGGTATAACCGAGGGCAGGGAAATTATGCTAATTCAGGAAAAATAGGGCTGCTCAGCACAAAGGCTCTAACACTGCTTTCAGGTCTTTCATCTGGGAATAAAGTATTTTTGAAGGTTGTCTGAAGTTCAGCCCTGCCCACCCAAACCATCCAGTATTAAAAAAAAAACAACATATTGGTATATCTTATTTAAATAATACCACTAAGCTTCAAACAGCAACAATTTCAATATGTAATTGATTAACTTCAATATCTTCCAATTAGGCATGCCTAGCACGATCAGAACTGTTCATTATTTTTACAAGAATCACAATTTCCATTGTCTTGCCCCTGAAAAAAAGCCAACTGCTATAATTAAAGAGGTCTGACAAACTGTTTTGCCCCAAAAGGCCTGCAAATGAAGAAATAACGCTGTTGACACTAACTTCAGCCTTAGCAAAACAGGTATTTTAAGGATCATCGCTAAGCTCTGGTTCACCGTAGTCTGGAATGTAGCAAATTTGTTCCTTACAGCTCAGCAATAGGCTTTGTAAAGCAAACAGGAGTGGCATTTTCCGTCAAGACTGTTAATACCTGTTGAATCCTGTACTCATACCTCAGCTGTTCTGTTCCCCAGAACAATTAGAAAATAACTGTCTAGTATTTAAGAAAGTTACCATGTTCTCTTTTGACAAAATATAACATTCCTTAGCTGTCAGTAGAACTGTACAGTGTCTTTTAGCACCAGCAAAAGGAGGATTAACGGCTGCCAACAGGTCAGCCACCAGAGGGCAATCAGTATTCTCAAACAGAAAATGTATTACTTTGGTCCAAAGTGCTCATATTTAGCCATAATTTTTTTTAAGTCAGCTGGAGCAAACAAGGAAGAACAGAGCATTTTTCAAGTCTTGCACCTTAAATACAGTGAGTTTTCTGTCTTGCATAGAAATACAAAGGTAATTAAATTCAATTAGCTTCCATAAAGGAGTGACCTTAACCAAAACTCAAGTCTGAAGCAAGAGAAAGGCACTGCAATCCTTAATCCTGAATTATAGAATACAGGGATGAAATTAGGGCAACACCGAACAGTCCATTTGAAGGTATTGGCACACAAGGAAATTCCCAGCATATTCAAAGGCCACAAGAAACAGGTTAGACTATATTAAGTAACTACAAGCTTAATTTCGTATTTCATAGCTCTGCTGAGCTTAGATGAATTGTTTCTGCTCTTGGAAGGATTGGAAGTGACATAAAAGGACATCCTATTTATCGGGCCAAAAAAAAACCACAGCGCTGGCAGCAAAAACATAAGCTTTTTGACAAGTTCCACAAAACACCAGCTGTGCCCCAGAGTTGTCACCTCGTTCAGAAGTTGCAAGCTGTTCAATGGTTTTTATGCATTTACCACCAGCTGCCCTCACTTCTGGTTTAAGAGTATCAGTTTCCCTTCCACCTGAGCTTCCCTACCATTAAGTGGAAATCTGAAATAAGTATTTTATCTTATTCTCCTATGGATAAGAATGGTATAGATCAAATGTTTTGACTTCAGCCAACAGTTTCTTAGGAACACTGCCCATTCACGTGACAAGCAAGATGCTGAAAGTCACTGTTGACAGCTGCCGAGACCTTGAACACCGTGCAATTAGAATATTATCAAGCAATATGAAATATGGAGATCTGGATTCCATTATGGGAAGTAGTTTCATTCACAAATCATTAACTATGCTAACGAAAAGCACTACTTTAGTTGTGTACCAGCAACTGGCCACAAAAAGGCTGCAGATCTGTTTCTCTCGTATACACGAGAAACATTAGGCAGCAAAGGTGACGCAGTTGGATGCCATTATACTAAGTGTAGTAGATGAGGGTTTTTTATAGCTCTTCACCATCTGACATGGTGTTCTTGATACCACATTCTGAATTCTGACACCGAATTCTACCTCATAACCTGAACAGTCACTGCACCCCTACAGATGCTTGGAAAGCACCAAGAAACCTGGGCTGTCATTGTTGGCACTGTGTGGGAGACTTTCATTTACTGCAGTTCTTACCAGCTCTAACTGCTTCTTTATAAAGCATCATTAACAACAATATAACCAGAGTTGTGCCATGCAGAAATTCTTCACGGCAGGAAGAGTGCAAGAACTCTGCATTTCCTAGCAGTGAACACAAACTGATTATATGAACAACCTGTGAGTGCTAAAAGGATTAGCAGATAGTCTGAAAATCATCAAGTACTACTGGAAGGAAGTCCATTACCCCCCAGCTACTTAGCTCAACTTTTATCCTGCCTGCCTGCCACTTACAGAACCAAAGCTTCCAGCCCTGAGAAATGGGACAACTGTCATTGCATCACACAGCTTTCTGAGCCTCCCAGTGGACATACTGCCTCAAGAGGTTTTACCCTGAAGAAAAAATTAGATTACTGAAGGTAAAATGATGTGCTTTCAGTTGTTAACATCTATTCTAATATTGCTGTTTTAAAATCGTTACATAATCAAATTGCATAACCAACTTACTCAACTTCTTTGCAGTGCTACCTCTTCCCTCCATCCACCCACTCACCCTAACACCAAATCAAGGTCTTTAGTATGAGCTAAAGAACTGTAGTGTTTTCCAAATATTATGGCAGAAGTCCTTCCTCTGGTCAACACAATTGAAAACAAGCAAGAAAAAAGTTCAAAGACTACACTTCTCCATAAAACAAAAAAGAACCACCACCCAAAATACAGCTACCAGTTCCTGCCACCTAATTATTAGCTTTCTTACTCAAAGTTCCCTGGCCAGTGCCAGACAACTGAGGATTTAAGTATTCTAAGGAGCAGCAGCACATGAGTGGCACTGACTCACACCAATATAAACTCATTTCAGAATTGCAGACCCTTTAGAAGGTCCAGTGTCTCTGTCTGTGACTATTCTAGCACTCATAGAGCCTTCAAATGATTCTCTTAGTGTCTCCTCCGTTGTGTGCTCAGAAAGGCCACTGACAAACAAGGTTTTGCTTTGTTGATTAAATCCTCCTCTTGCATTCATGTTCCCTTTCTGCCACGATGGTGAACTGATTGCTCTGACTTCAATTTCTGTGTTGTTACAGGAATTCAGTGCCTCTTTCAAAACATCCCCCTCCCCAGAACTGAGTACCCAGGTGTAGTCATTCATCAACTGAATAGCAAATTTTAGAATATCTTGAGACCTGGAAAGATGGACAATATTCACAGCTTCTTCCATTCAATTCAGTTTTGCTCCTTGATCAGCTATTTACTTTAGAAGTAGTTCTGTTCTTTTGATTTTACAGATAGAACTTTTATAGACAAGAAAGCAAGACTAAGTTATCTTGCATTAACTGTTTTCTAAAGTGATCTAGTAATTTCTTACCTACCAGTGTAACTACAGAGCCCCTCCATCTGCAAAGTTTGATACAGTAAATCCACATCAAGTCCAAGCTTATTGAAGAAACAAAACAGACCTCATAAGAAACATCATCCAAAGGCACCGCCTGATTGCATGTATGAGGACCACAAAAATTTTGTGAAACTACCTAATGAGTGTCCTCACTTCCTTTACAAGACTATCAGAAAAAGGCTTAACTGCTTTGCTACAATTCCTACATGCAGCTGCTCCTCCAATCCACAATCATCCATCTCTATATAAAAGCACTGGAACAGCTGAAGCACTGAAGTTTATTTGAGAGAAAACTGACATCTTGGGAAAGAAGTTTTGAAGTTACCAAGCTAAAGAGGTAAAGAATGTTCTACAAAGAGCAACAACATGAATCTTCATTTTTGGTCAGGTTTCCTTTTGTATTTAAGCAAATCCCTTAATTTGAAATAGAAAAAAACAAACTGGCTTCTATTCTTAGTAGAAAACAGTGGTACTCCTACTATTTAACTTCTTCTGTTTGTGTACACATTCAACAGATTTAAGATACACACTAAGAAATAACAAGCACCTGATATGGCACAGGTATACATTATCATATGAAGATAAGCATACATTGAATGTAAGTAAATTAGTGCTCAATGGGTACACACAGAACACGATAATAACATAAACGTATCCCTTACTGGGCTCTCTTTCCTGAGACTGATTCTAAGTGCCCAAGATAACACTGGAGAAACTGCATTTGTCATAGATAAAATGATAAATAATCAGTTGGCTTGCAAGGCCAAGGGGTAGAGAACATCCCAGGCCATCTTCATTTGAATTAAAAGAAAAACAGAATTTGATTGACAGCATAAAAACATTCTATCTAAATGTTTTAAGTATAAACATTCTTGTATGAATTCTTGATGAATTAGATTCAGGAATACTTAGTTCTAGCTAAAATAAGAGAAGACAAAAAATAAGATCCTTCCTGGTTTATTGTTTCAGATTTTCTGTTTAAACTGACCACTGCATCAGTGTACTTACAGTCAGAACTCCCACATTAACTGTAGGTTATAAAAGACCTATAAACAGTTTTATTTTCCTTAACTTGGAAGATAATGGGGGAGGGCAGGGGGAATAAAAGAAGCAATAAATGATTACTGCCAGTGCGGTATACACAGCTATATTTATTAGTTCACTTCTAATTACAGACAGAAAGCTGAAGGCATACATAACTGCTGCTTTAGAATAAAGACAGACTACTGTTTTCTCCAACAGTTTTATTTCAAAAAGTACACAAGTCTGTCATGGAACTACAGCGCTTAAAAATTTGGGATTTGTTTGTTGTTTTTTTTGTTTTTTTTTTTTTACAGATTCACTCACAGTACTTTGCATTGTATGATACCATTCCCTAAAAACGTGAATATAAAACCTTATACTGAAATTCATATCAATATTCAAGTTCATGCTTTGTGCACGAGAAGTGTAAAGCAATGCTGCGACATGTCATATTCCGAGAAATGTTATTGCTCCAATTTCATTCGAGCTGTGCCGCACACCAGAGGACCAACACCCAAAGGGCCCTATAAAGCACCTATCAAGTGTATAAAACAAGGTTCAAGTGATACAAATAGTGTCTTTAGACTACCACAGCGATCTGAAACGATCTGGAATATACACAGTTAAGAACAAAACCAAAAAGCTATCCTGGAAAACAATAATATACAATATTCATTATTACAGAGACAGCTTGCAATTGACAAGTCTTATTTGTACTATTAAGCAGGAAGCATACATCTAATACAAACGTGACTATTACAGTTGATAAAGATGTATGCACTGTACATTTGCTCCAAAAATCATCTTTTACTCCTCCAACAAGGCATTTCTGTGCACTACATAGTTAATAAAAAAAGAAAAAGTATTCTTTTTTAGGTAAGGAAGGTTCACACGATTATCTTTAAATATCCATTTTGGAAATTTATGAGAAGGCTCATAGTGTATGGACAAATGTTACATAATCTTTACGGTACTACAAGTCTAATACTATTCAAGCCATGCTAAAACTCAACGATTTCTTCTACACTGTCATCCTTAACAAGCAAGTTTACAGTCATGACATTAGCTAGTAATTTCTTGAGCTCATTCAGACTATTTACATAACGATACCAATCCTCCCTCCTCTATTTTTTTACCCCTCTTTTTAAATAAAATGAGACATAAAAAATGCCACCTTCCAACTGGCATATCAGCTGCCATTACTTCCCAGAGAAGTTATGTTAGCAGGTTTATCTGTAACATCAGACACCTCGTGATTTCTCAGTTTGTGTCCTACACAGCTAAAAACTGCTGCTAAACTAGAGTAGCTGCTTTTGAGAATTAAAATGCAGTGTTGAATTATAATGATGAATCTACTGACTGAAGAAATCATCTATAATAGTGCTATTATGTTGCTGTAGTGTTTTATTCATTCAAAAAGGCATGATGAGAGCAACTTGAGGGAAAGTTTACCCCAAGTCAGAGGTTCTTTATTTCAGATACGGACTATGTCAGATTCCATTCCTTTTATTTTCCATGCCATTACATAAATAGACAGACACTGTCAAGGCTACTAAGCCTAACAGCTAGGCTCTTAGGGCATATCATGCTGTCCTTCCATTCTGTCGATTTTTTGTTT
This sequence comes from Coturnix japonica, assembly GCF_054131305.1. Classification (NCBI taxonomy): domain Eukaryota; kingdom Metazoa; phylum Chordata; class Aves; order Galliformes; family Phasianidae; genus Coturnix; species Coturnix japonica. Next base: position 90,979,432 of record NC_140663.1, on the reverse strand, counting down.
TGTGCAATCTGACAGAGCATTAAAGCATATGTAAACTCCAATCTGCGTGTTTGAGTGAGATAACTACTCTTGAGCGTCCCAGGGCTTACCTGATGGAAAGCACGGAGTCACAGGGCAAACAAAAAAACCAACAGATACAAACAACAAAAAGCCGCACCTAATCTCACATATGTCCATAGATGGCTAAGAATTAAGTTCAGTAGGTTTGCTGCCTGGTTGCTTAGGTCTCTAGCTATTTCTCAGTCTGTGATTCAGTTCTAGTTTTGTACTCAACTTTTATTTATGATCCAAATAACCACACCCTTTTATTTAGGAAAGGCCTTAGTTTCAAGGTAAACAATCAGTTTATGATTAAAATATCCTAAAGTCTCTTCTATCATAGTAATTGGATGCAAGAAGATGTCTCCTCATCTATTGTTCTTCACAAGCATGTGTTTGGCACAGTTTCTAAACCTATTATTCACCACACAAGTGAGAGTCAATCATCCACCTAATTAGTTCAACTGAACAGCTTTCAGGAATATAAACACTTACATCGTAATTATCACTTGAAGGAGTAACTCACATTTTGAAATACAGAACAATACAGAGAGCCACTGAAATCACATCCAGAAACAGGCAAGAAGAGGTATAAATAGTACATAAGAATCAAGAAATCAGATCACAGTGTCATGTTTTAAAAATTGTACCATCATCTAAGCACCTGTCCAAACAGTAAATTTAGGCACCAGAAAGTTCATAAAAACCGAAGATACAATCAGGCAAAGTTTATTGAAAAGGCACACATGAAAGATAAAAAGTCTGATCTCTAACAGTATAAGTTTACAATCTAAAAAAGTTCCAAATGTGTAAAATTGTTAAGTCTAGAACACTTAGTAGCCATTCAAGTATCTAAATTCATTATGAAGGGTATGTTTTCTATATTAACAGAGCCAACCAAAAATTGTGCATCTAACTATACATAAGACAAATATTTAGTAGAAAGTCAAATAATTTATCACAGATCTAACCAGCTACGAGAAAGCAGAACACTAAGCCTAGAAGTTTGAGGAAATCTTATCTCACACTGCTGCTACATACAAACACTCCTAACACCTTTCAACAGGCTCTTCAAATATTTTTTTTTCCACCAACCTCTGTGCCACATACTGTATTCATTTAGTTTTCCAAAAAAAAAATGGGCAGCTTTACATCTTCACCTAGAATAAGCTGAAGGGACTCCTCCCTACACTCCCAAGCACAAGACGAGAAGGAGATTAGAAAATAGGAAGGAAAGTAAACAACAACAAAACCCCCAAAGATTCAAAGAGCCATTAACTTTAAATCCAGCTTCTACAGATATATAGTATCACTCATCAGAAGCTATCAAAAATCCTTAAGTAGGTGTGCAACTAAGATCAGGAATTATCCTATTTCTCCTGTAATATTTTAAGTTTGCAAAAATGGGATGGCTTTTCTTTTATTTTTATTTTATTTAAATGAACTCTTCAAACACCATGTTCCTATCAACAATTCTGGATAACTATTTCCTCTTAGATTCTGGTTGTGTGAAGCTCTTGCTGATGAGAATCTAAACACCTATGAAGAATACTTAGGAGCGTTGAACAGACAAGAAATGAGGAAGTGAATTAGTCTCTTTAGACAATCTGTTGCTTACCTGAATCTAGAAAAGATTTTTCTGAAACAATGTTAGAGCAAGAGCAACTAACAAAAACCAGTTACTTAACAGCTTTAATAAAGCCCATGAAACTTCTAGGTATTTGGGTTAGAAAAAACACTGTCCCAGAATCTAAGCAGGCTTTTGAAAATGTGAGATACAGCTAACTTAAGACCTGCAGAGGTGCATGTTCACTCTTACTTTGACGATGTAACAGTTGAGCTATAGATTTTAGAACTTAGATACCACTAGTAACTACCTAGTAAGACTTGCTACAAAGGATTAATTAATTACCTGACACTACTTGAACTAGTCATTGCAGTAAATTCTGATTTCAAGGAGCTTCCAAAATCTCCCGTCACATTTCTACTCACTGTGATTTTACAGTCAGAAAAGATTCATTAAATTGACCAAACCAACCAAATGACTGGCAGCCCCTGAGATACTAACTCAGGAAACACTCCAGACAAACATCACCAACTTAAAGAACTGCATAAATCCTCTGAGTTTGAGCAGAATTCAGATTCATCCTCAGTATTTCAGCCCCAATGCAAGCTCATCAGCCACAGTGGCCAAATTAGAATAGTCCTGTTACTCCAACATTGAGAATAAAGCTTCAAGAACTCTGAGGAATTTCATGGTCTACACATGAAATGGTTTTGTTACTTCCCAGTTGTGTTACTCTTTCAGATTCTGAAAATGCACATCAGCTAAGAATGTCTCTTCAGTAAGCCACCAGAGATCCAAACACCTTCAGTATCTGATATTTAGGAACTTCCACACTTTCAATAGTTCAACTGTTACACACTAATAAGTTTAAAATTAAAAAATGAGAACTGGTGGCTTTTCAAAAAAACGTGTTCATTTTCTTCAAGGAAAATAGCATGCCATTGTTTAAATGAGGGTTGGAATACTGTAGTTTTCTCTAATACTTACAACAAACACTTAAAAACAAAAAAACAGGACTTAAATTAGTATTTCATACTATGGACCCATCTTTGCTTTGTGCTGGAATCATCACGGGGACAGCTCCCATTCTACTTAAATTAGGTGCAGCTACCTTTGAGGATGCAATGGTTTGGTTTTGACCAGAAGTACGTTCAAAGTCTTCACTTGGAACCTGGCTATATGGGGTTTTGGAGTATCCATCCATATTTGAGGGAGACATTGAACCCAGAGAAGAACGATTGCTGCCTATGTAGCTGCGCGCTGTTGAACTGCGACTTTTTGGAGGCAGAACATCTTCTCTGAAAGAAAGAACAGTTGCACAACAGGAGTTCAGTCACTACTACTACGCAGCTTACATAATAATGTTTCCATTTGTTTCTTCCTATTCTGACTCAGACAAAAAGGTTTTGTTTTTTTTTAATTCTGTTAAAAAAAAATAAAAGGAAGTTTTCCATTATCTTTAAGATCTTTACTGAAAATAGGTAGACATTACTACACCACAATCAAAACAAGTTCTCAGATAAACTGTTAGCATTTTAATAAATTTAGCAGATTAAAACAGAAATTCCAACTATGAGCTATCTTCCTTGCAGAATGACATTTAGAAGTTAATTTTCAAGCAGCACCCCTCAAGCCAGACATGTCATTACCTGATTTCATGATGTACTTCTTTCTCATATTTCTTCTCTCTATGCTTCTTACAGCAACAGAAGACAAGAACAGCCAATAAGGCAAGACCCAACAGAGTTCCCAGAATAGCTCCAGCAATTACACCAGCTGTATTTATAGCTAGAATAGATAAATTAAAGTAGTGTTTAAGCATCAAACCTAGTATATCACTGAAATAAAGGTGTTACAATTCTCCTGTCATTCTAAATCACAGAATCAAATCTTTCCACATTAAAAAAAAATAAATAAATCTTTGCCAAAATACAAATTTAAAGCAGCAACCCTCAGCTGCAAAAGTGTTTGCTGTTTTTAAGCTTTTAAGAATATAGAGAAACAAAATTATTCAAATACACAAAACACTATGTGACTACTACACAGTGAACACTTACGAGGGGTGACATTCAGCTCAACAGAACATTCATCTGTGCCAACTCGGTTTGAAGCAACACAACTGTATGTACCAGAATAGTCTTTAGAGGCATTTTTCAAGAGAAGTTCCCCTGTATTTTTATCTACAAAGAACAAAAAGCAAAAGGTTTACCATTTACCGAAGTTTAATCTCCAATTCAGTGAAACAAAATTATTAATCAAGCACATACATGAAATCTTAACTAAAAATGCCATGTTGAAAGCAATTCTCAAAACCAAAAGCTTACATCGTCACAGAATGCTACTATCTGTAAAAGCCTTTTACTTTAGTAGAAATTTATGCCACAGAAATTGACTTTAGTATTAAGGCCTTCAAGTTGCTCTGCCAATGGAAAGAAAAGGATGCTTAAAATGAAAGCTCCCTCACTCTAGCCTAGAGTTTTAAAATACAGTGGATTAACTGCATCCCAAAGGAATCTCCTTCTCTTCTGTATATTAAGTTATTCTATGCAAACAGCTCAGATGTCAGCAGAACTCACGTTCAACACAAAAGGCTGATCCAGTGGGTGACCATTTAACTCTAGATAGGCTTCCAAAGCAACTGTTTGCTACCTCCGAGATTTTACTATATGAACTTCAAACGGCTTGAACACTTAGACTGTACATAGATTTGCCATCAGCACTTAAACCCCAAGCTGCCAAGAGACAACATCACCATAACAAAGAATCACACAAAGACCTAGCTCTTTCAGCAGCACCTAGGCTCTTGACAGCATATTGAAACCACAATCACAAGCCCAAAGCAACAGTATCTTTATGATGTTACGCACCATTTTCATATACTTCCTCATTTTTGTCCAGCACTATCAATTTATTTATGAGACAAATTTGCAACGTGGATGAAGAGAGAACCACAACAGAAGCTTAAGGTCTTGAGTGATACAGAGAGACATTAATAACTAACTGCGTGCTGTCAAAACAAGAAATAGGATGTATCAAACAGCACAGCACAAGGCAAGCACAATTAATTTTTAGGAGTTATGACCCCTAAGATACACAGATACTGCTGAACTATAGTTTAAGTAGAATGGAGAAGTACAAAGCAGAGTTCAGATGGTCATCTTTGTTTGGCTTAGGTCAATTAAACTACACTGAAGACCCTGAAGCATAAATAACAGGAGGACAGGAGATCATTATGAGAAAGACCCACACATGTTCCTAATCTCTCTCCCCAAGACTATAACTACTCTTGGACATATGATGATACTTTTTGTCCTGTATGTTATAAACACATCTCAGCAAATAATTAAAGGGCTCTATCTGCAAGTCAAGCCTACCATCTCAAGGCTTAAAGAGGTTGTATTTTTGTTGTTTTTGTTTTTGTTTTAACTACAAAAGTAAACAAGAATTGGTACTGCAAAACATAATTACATAAAATATTCCAGAATAACTTTCAAAGTCAGAACTCAGAAACTACCAATGAATTAAACTGATGAGTAAAATCAACTTCTCTAATAAATTTCAGCAACTAAGTTTCCACAAGAAAAAAATCCAGCACCACCACAATAACAATTCTCAATTTATAAGCCAGCGTTTTTAAGAAAATCTTTCCTGGATGTCAGCTCACATAAGAAGAGGGACAACCTTCTCTTTTTCCTTTACTTATAACAATTTCTCTTCTATACACACATATTCTCTCCCCTCCTTAACTAAGCAGTTCCATCACTTGATCAGGAATTGAAGTTCTCACTTCAATCTCTACTAAAATTCAAGTTTCATTTCCATTTTTGAAAATGCAGTTCAAACCAGTGGTGTAGACTCTAATCTGACTCTTCAGCCCATTCATCTGAACAAAAAAGCAGCCAAGAATCAGCAAGTCAGAGCAGTCAAAACATTTGTATGCATAGATGAGCATGAGTCTGCAAACCTAATGATAAGAATCTCTCTCAACTTGGAGTAGCTTGTTCAAATGTCAGTTGTACTATCCACTGAAAGGATAGAAGTGGCACTTCTCTAGACTGCTCTATATTAAAAGCACACGTAAGCTGCTAACAAGTCAAAATTTGTCAAAAATACGAATACAATCTTTATTATTTATTATTCTGAAATACTTTGTTTGACAATACTTAGCACGGAAGTGGCAGGAAGTCCTTGTGTGCCAGTTACTACTTTTCTCCAGTCATAATACAAAAGTGGGGTTCCTTCTTGTGATGCACACTTCAACACGATGTCCTTTCCAATCTCCTGTGATCCTTCAATGGAGCATTTAGTGCTTGCTGGCTTTACTGATAAACAAAGTATTATTGAATTAGTAAGTCACAATCAAAATAGTAATGTTTTAGCTTTTCAGCACACTTTACTATACAAATTTTATACAACAAAGCCTTCTGTAAGAATGAAAAAAAAAATCTATGAAATACGAATCAGATGCAGTATTTTTTAAAATGCTCATTACTCTATTATTTCCATTGCCCGCCCCTGTCCTGAAGACTTAGTAATGGGATGCACTATTGTAGATTCAGTATGACTTTCCCCTACATACATTTTCATTTTATATGTAAAATGAAGGATAGCATAAACACAAATGTGCCACCAAAAATTCATGAAAAAAAAATATACTTGCTTACCAAGTACTCTCAACTGTATTTTTTGGCTTTCAACTCCAGGAGCCTTCTTCACTTTGCACTGGTATGTGCCTGTATCTGCTGACTTTAAATTCAGGATATCCACTGAACCATCACCAGATTTGGGATCAGAATTAGTAAACTGCAGCCTCCCAGCCAGAGCAGGATAATAATGATTATAAATCATATCTCCAGAATATAGAATTATCTGTAAAAGAAGAAATACAGTTCAGGAATCTACTTGGCACATAAACATTTGAAGGAAAAAAAAAAAAAAAAAAGAAAACATCTTCAGATTTTTAGCAGCCTCTCTCTACTGTTTAAAATAATCCCAGGGCATGACGTACCTTTTCCTTCCCCCAAATAACACCACACTAAATGCTCTAACGAATACTCCAATGCAATACCTGCTCAGGTGACAGGATGTCAACACTGTCTTCTGTATTAAAGAAAACTATTTATGTAATCTTCATTCTGTAAAATCTCAGACTTCAGAATAAATGGAAGAGTTAATAACTAATAAAGCCATAATACCAAATTCTCATGAACAACCACCAGCCATCAGGAAAATAATGTAGGCGTACAAGTGCAGAGTTTTCTGTTCTATGAATCATTTTTAATTTTAGAGTTGTTCGCAGTGAATACAGAATTAAGTATAAAATATTGTAACATTCTCACTATTTCAAAACTTCCACATTGGTGCTTCAAAGTAATTTAAGACCACATGCACATCATTTTGAAAAGGTGAAAGTCAAAAGTGTCACCTACAAAAGTTCACACATCAACCAAGTCTAATAATTCATTTACAGCTGCCAAAAATTAAGAAGGTTTTACTTACTGTTTCTTCTTTCTTCTGAATATCTGCTGGTATCAAGACCCACTCAATATCTAGCGTGCCTACATCTTCTTCTGAGAGCACAAAAGTACATGGCAATGTAACTCTCTCTCCTTGAGCTTTTTCAAATGCTGATTCTGCTGAAGTTATAGTCAGGCTCCTTGTAAGACCTATTAAAAAAAAGAATAATTTTTGTTTTACAAACATTTCACATGCAGTTCCCATAGTAAGTGTTCTATTACACATTAGCATATCTTTCTAAAATAAAAATAAAAACAGTCAAATAAATAAAATTTAAAAAGTCAAACTCTGTATATCTGTATGGAAATTATATCACTGAAAAAATCATGTTGAAATTTCATCGCTACTCAATAAATCCTGTGAAATTACTGAACACAATACAAAGTTTGTTACTGTTAGTTTGGAATCATAGCCAATCGGCAGTTGCATCTTTCATCTTTGGCGTACCTCAAGTTCCATACAAAGCTAAATACATGAAAAGGCTGCTGCTGAAAACTTTGACGTTATAGTTATTGGAAAAAGGAAAACACAGGAAATGCCTAATGACATTTGGAATGAATAAAGAAAATTGTTGGTAAAACGAGGGCATGAAACAGTGACAGAGTCAATGAGGACTGACAAAACTATTGTGAATTTGGGACTGCTTTATCTGGAAGGAGTGGAGAAATTAATCCCTTCAAAACATCTCTAAAACTCTTCAGAATGCTGGAATACAAAGCAATTTTCTACTTTATTTATTCTTCCCATTTAGTCAACATTGGAATTACAGGCAGAAGTAGTAAGCATCTTAGTCAAAGGAGATTTCAGAGCCAGCTGGGACTGAATCAAGCACTAGCACTAGGAGGTAGTGGGAGGCGAAACTAGCTGGAAATTCCCTCCTGTAGAGGAGATACCCACCTGCTGCCAGGTATGTTGGCAAAGATGGTTTAGACAGATTCGTTATTAAGAGACTGCCAAGGTTCATCTGGCCCTTGAACTACTACAGTATTATTACTACTATTGTTTGTTATTCCTTTTTTTTGTTTAAATTACTACTACCACCTTCTCTCACTGGCACCCATGCTACTTAAAGACAACCTGAAACAAGAGTGACTACAAAACTGAGGGCAAAGGAAAAGGAACCGGGGGTGCTGGCACTGTGAGTAAACAACTGGCTGCAGGACTGATAGCCTTGAAAAGCTACTACGACTACATAAGCAGTAAAGACTCAGAAAAGAAAGCAAAGACAGTGGTTTAGTGACAGCTGATGTAAGACTAAAGCACTCACTGTGGACTCTGCATACAGCAGGAAAGTAGATGACTGAGGTCACTTCAGTAAATGCATTAAAGATCTATGCAAAGCTAATGCACACAAATGATCAAATGATACTGTCGCCAAACTTCACCCTTCTTCAGTTTCCACTCCAGTCAAAAAGACACAACTTCAGCTCACTCCCCTAGTACATCCCTCAAAACATGAGCAGATTGCCTGTGGCATCTTAGTGCTAGTATGACACTATTAGGCTGAGAGAAAAATCTGTGTTTGCTTTGGGTTAAGGGGGACTAATAAAACTTCAGACTTGTTTCAGGTTCTTTTAACACACGAGAAAGACGAAGAGTGCTCATAGTTATCCCAATTACTCAAAGGTGCTATTCCTATTCAGGTAAAACAAAGTTTAGCAAACTACATTATTACTATTATACTTTTAATCTAGGAAAAACTGAATGTTTGATGATACAAACAGATGGAAATTAGCATCTCTTGTTAAAAAGTCTTCAATACAGAAAACACAACGAACGGAGAAGGCATTCTACAGTGCAACAGAAGTAACAGAAGGTAAATTTTCAGTCTTTTTCTGTATTTAGTTTTTATATATACACATATATACATTTTAATGAAGAATGTGAAGAGTTCAGGATACACTGAAATTCTGGATTTCTGGCTTACACAAACTGTAAATTTAGGCTTGATGTAAATGTTTCTGGCAATTGGATAGTACTGCCATGATAGTGTTATGTAACCCAGAGAACACAATCCCTCCCTAAATAGGTAACATGAGAGAGAAACCATCAGCTGGAACAGAATAAAGTACAGCAACTGAAAAATACAGAGGGGGACTGCACGACAGAGGTAGATCATTTGAAGTAGCACTGTCACCAGGCTCAAAATGAAGGCTGAAGAAACAAACACCACAGAGCACAACTGCAAAGAAGCACAGACAGCTTCCACATGAATTAAGAAATGAGTTCATGCGCTTTGCTGCTGCTCTTAAAATCATAATCGATCCATACGTGACCTGCATTTGCAAAGTACTTCAACTTTACTAACAGGCTCTCCAAAAACATATATTGTTTGCCAATGTTTGCTTGTAAGCAGGAAATGATTTCAGGTGCATTAAAGTTTCCTCATAAAATGAGGTTTTAAAAAGGAAATACCAGTGATAATCAGAAATGTGTATTAGTGTCTTCAGAAGTGCAAGCTATAAAATTCACTTAAGAGACTCTACTTTCAAGCACAGGTTACAGATGTTTGCCTGCACAGCTGTGATCTAATGCTTTGCTTGACAGACTTCACTCTTAAAAAAACAACTCACCACCATACTCATTTTACTTCCAAACATAGCCCTCAACCACAGCGAGTCTATTACTTTTTAATGGCACAGCAGTGCTGCTTCTGTATCTGTAGTGGCTAAGTACCTAAAGAGCAAGTTTTAGTACGCAGTAATTTTAGAGTTCTGCAGATAACTCAGATTTTGATGATAACACAGCACTGCTAAGAGCCAACTGCAAAGCAGAGAAAGTACTGTTAGCTTAATAAGTTTCAAACAGTTAATGTTTAATGCACTAAACAAGCCAATGTTTGACACTGTGCTTATCATACACTGCTACAGCAGATTTCATAAATAAAGCAGAGCTCACAGTAAGTAGCAAAATAAAAAACACCAAAATACCACCTTAGCAAAAATCTGAAACACTTTTAAATCTAACACTTCCAAAGCTACTGACACGAACAAACCACACACCCCTCAACTTAAACCTCAAAAGGGCCCAATCTACAAATAGATCAGGGAAAATAAAAACCTGCCTGCCTAGCTGAAGTCCACCTGATAGGACACACTAATCCGTGAACATCCAGGCAGATGTTCATACCTGCATTTCCTATCTACCAGTATAGTACTTCCTGCAAGTTAACTAGAGCCACACCTCTTTTGCTGTTCAGGAAACATCCCAAGTTTGTGGAGCCAGAGAAATCTTGAATTTTTTACAGACAGTGCCAGGAAAGACAAGATAAAAAACTCTCTTTCACATTTCATCTAATCTGCCTTACTAACAGTGGGATGAAGTTGAGCAATCAAATAGTCAGAGAACTGGTCTAGGTAAGCTTCCATAGCACTTCTTGCACAAACAAGAGCAGCTTATCAACATGAAGGAAGGTTTTGCCATAAGCTACAAAAAGAAAGCTGATGAATGAACAGAGTATTTCAAGCAAAAACAGGGAAAAAAAATCCATGTCAGAATGATCCTGGTGAAGTTATATCACCTAAAGCAGTTCCATGCAGTAGGTTGCATCGGAAAGTGCTCAGGTGGGCTCTGAATAACACTAGAGCAGAAAACTCCACCACCTCTCTGGGCAGCCTGTTCCAGTGCTCTGTCATTCTCAAAGTAAAGAAATTCTTTTTCATGTTTGTATGGAACTTCCTATGTTCCACTTCACATTCACTGCCCCATGTCCTGTCACTGGGCAACACCAGTGCACCTGTCCCCATTCACTTGATTCCCACTCCTTAGATATTTATAAGCATTGATAAGATCTCCCCTTATTCTTCTCCAAGCTGAACAGTCCCACTTCTGCCAGCCTTTCCTCATACAGGATATGCTTCAAGTCCACTAATCATCTTTGCAGCCCTTTACTGGACTCTCTCCAGTAGCTCCCCATCTTTCCTGACCAGGGGAGCCTAAAACTGGGCACAGGACTCCAGATGTGACACCACTAGGGCAGAGCAAAGGTGGGAGGACCACCCTCAACCTGCTGGCCACATTCTTTTTAAAGGCACTCCAGGTTACCATTGGCTTTCTTGGCCATAAGGGCACACAGCTGGCTTGTTGTCAGCCTCTTGTCCACCAGGATACTTAAGTCCTTACCCACAGAGCTCCTTTCCAGTAGTTCAGCCCCTAACCTGTACTGATGCACGTGGTTGTTGTTACCTAGGTGTAGGACTCTGCACTTGCCCTTGTTGAACTTCACAATGTTCCTCCCTGCCCAGTTACTCCAGCCTGTCCTAGTCTCACTGAATGGCAGCACAGCCTTCTGCTGCACCAGCCACACCTCCCAGCTTTCTATCATAAACAAACTTGCTGGGGGTGCAACTCCATCCTTTCATCCAGGTCACAGATGAACATGTTGAATAAGACTGGGCTCCATATCAAGCCCTGGGGGATACTACTAGCTACAGGCCTCCAGCTAGACTTTGCGCTAATGGTCACAACACTCCAAGCTTCACCAGTCAGGCAGTTCTCAATCCACTTGCCTACATACTCACCTATCCCCACATCTCCTAAGCTTACCCATAAGGATTTTATGGGATACAGTGTCAAAAGCCTTACACTGAAGTCAAGGTACACCACATCTGCTGCTCTCTTGATATCTACGCAGCCACAGTAGGCATTATAGAAGCTTACCTGATTGGTAAAGCATAATTTTCCCTTGAAAATCCGTGCTGACTACTCACAATAATCTCTTCTTCCACTTGCTTAGAGATGGCACCCAGAATAAACTGTTCTGTCACATTCCCAAGGACAGAGTTGAGGCTGACTGTCCTGTAGTTTCCTGACTCCTTCTCCATGCCCTTTCAGAAGACTGGAATAACAGGCACCTCTCCCATTCTCTATGACCTTTCAAAGATGACATAGAACAGCTTGGTAACTGCTTCCAGCCAGATCTCTCAGCGCTTCTGGATGCATCCCACTGGGGCTCATGGATTTACATGCACAGAGTTAGTTTAATCTCTGACCAGATCCTCTCTAACCAAGGGGAGCTTTCCTTTCTGCCAACTCTCAATCTCACCTCCAGGCTCTAGGATTCCAGAGGGACAATCTTATATTCCTTTTCACTATCCAGTCCCCAGACTCACTGAGACATGGCTTTAAGCAACGCAGAACCCAAAACTGGACCCATTCTAAAAATTGAAGAGTTTTGCCAATCTAAGCTAACAGTTTTGATAAAATATCTCAAAAAGAACATCTGTAATTCAGAATTTCACAAACACCACCTTAAAATTACCTAAGAAATGTGGCAAAATTCATAAATTCAAAAATAAACGTGAGATTACTGAATCTGAGTCCATCTGAACCCATAAATCCTCTCAACTTACACAAAGGAAAAACAAAACACTAAAACCAACAAGAAACAGGCAAAGCATACTGTCTTTCAGAAGACAAAAGTATTTCTTTCAGTCTGGATATAACCGACTTGTTACAGGAAAGTTCTCAAGGGGGATCAAATTAATAACTTGTTTCAAAAGTGCAGAGTTGCATCCTCAAACTCCAGTTAAGAGACACTGCACAATGAAGTTAGAAGTTGTTACTTCTCCTGATCTCATAAAGAACATTGATTTAAAAAACTCTAAAGAAACCAACAGAACTACAAACACACCTAAGCCTGCAAATACACAGCATGATTTTAAATTTCATTCCCAACTGTAATTGACTGAAATAGTTGGAATAGTTATGCAACAAAGATAACCCAAAAATCACGGGCTTAAGATTACCAATCTTTTTTCACCTCACATTTTACTTCTTTTCCTTTGACATTCTTCAGATTCGACTTAACATTCCCTTCCTTTCCTAACTGTCCTTGTGTTCCTAAGTTGCTCAGTACGTTCTTAAGCTTTTTTTGTAGCTAAACCCAAAGTCATTAGCCAAGTATCCTGGCAACTACAGCAGATGATGACCTTACTTGAGAGGAACACGCTTATCATGTTTAGAGTGGGAGAGCTGGTATCTCATTGCTGAAGTGAAGGACAGGCTTGAGGGGGGTAGGGAGGGTGCCACACAAATAGGGGGAAGGGATATAACAAAAACTGAGATTAAGATTAATTTTAAGTGAAGAAATATTGTTCAGGCAAACACCTAAAGAAAACCACTATGAATTCTGAGTTTTAATGCTTGGTCACATCCAAACAATGAAGTATGGCGCAGTACAACCTGCAGTATTTGGACTTACTGAGAAGCTGCCTTCTCATCCTTAATTCTGATTCCGTCACCTCCTTTTATGCCACTAAAACACTTCATGAAAAAGAAGTAAAAAAAACAAATAGTTGACTCTGATAAAAATTGTGCACATGCAGCATTCTTTCCTTTTTCCTTCCAGATGGAGTTCTCTGAATTAGAGACCCTTACAAGCACATTTTAGGAGCACAAAGCCACACATGTAAAAGCTGTGAGGATACCGCAGCCTTTATAAGAACTTGCTTACTATGCCGCTGTGGAACCCCACCCACAGAAATAAATTCATATTACACCTACACTAACAAAGCTGCTGCCAGAGTAAAAAGCACTGCTCATCCCCATGCTGCACAGCCACAGAGTGATTCAGATTAATGAATGTGTTCAATGAATTAATTCAGCCACTGCACTACACTAACTGTGACAGAAGGCAGAGGAAGAAGGAACCCAAAGCCGTTGCTGAATGTGGTATCAACCTAGGTGGACACATGAAGTTGCACCATATGTAAACACAGCACACCTTTAACGCAACTAGGTGTAATGTGAAAACACACTGTCACACTATACTTACAAGCCTCCGAGGACCCATCCATACATAGGATTCCAAAGAGTAAAAAGAAACGGCACCCAGCCACTGCAAAGACTCATAATCAAAGCTAATAATAATAATAATAAAAAAAACCCCACATTCTGACACTACTAATATACACAAAAGCCTGCCTCTCCTCCCATGTCTATACCAACTGCAGCTGTTTTTTGCTACTAGCCCTGCTGCCAATCACATATTTATCAATTACTCCAACTGATATTGAAGGCTTATAGTCACTAAGCAATCAAGCTGCATGATTCTGTCTTTTTGTTGTTGTTTTTTTTTCCTGACAATTTGATAACATTAAAAAGGCAAATGAATGAAGCAGCCCTTTTGCAGCATGAAAGCATGAGACACATCCGTCAGTCAATGCATTAGGGAGCTCAAGTACAATCAAGCACTTAACTGAGCAGCCATATTACTTTCACTTGAGTAAAGGAGTTTGAGCTCTTCCGAGCTAGTGAACAAGAAACATTTTTCTCTAGCACATGCAAGCTTCACATTAAGACAGAAAGTTATTTTATTCAGTAGTATTGGGTTTTTTAGTTCTTCAATTGTTAATTGCCTCTGACATGGTGCTGCTTTAAAGTGAAGCAACAAAACGTCAGCTCGGTTTTGCTATCCCTTCTCTCTCCACATAGAAGTAAACAGAAGGAAAGGAATATGCTTCAGGAAATAGAACATCCACCCTAAATAGCCAGAAAGTTAAATGCAGCAGTAAGCAGAACTGCAAAACTTTTGTCCATAAAGCAGTTTAGGTGCTCCTTAATGCTGCTGAATGGCTCATGACTAGCTCCAACCCACAGCCAGAAAAATTCACCATCCTGCTCATCTGGTACAATACAGTTTTCAAACACACAATCCAACAAGTGGCCTAAAAAAATAAATAAAATAAAAAAAAAAAAAATAATCAAGCTACCTATCCCACTCAAGTGGATCTGAGGTTACAGACCCTTTTCTTACAGCTCTGTCTAGAGAGCTCATCGAGTTGCATCAAGAAAAGGTACAGGTATAAACTGACCTTACACAAATGTAATGTTCTACTGACTTGAAAACTCCCTGTAGAGGCTCAACATAGACCACATGAATGCCAGCTACCACCTGAAATAAGATGCAAGAATAATTCTTGAATCCAGCCATTCAACTGTCTGATTTAGTCAGACTTCCTAACTAAGATCCCTCAGGCCACAGTTACACATTTTTCTCACATGGGAGAATACTGATAGCACAGAACTCATCTTTTTTTTTTTTTTTTTAATGTTTTTCTGCCATCTTATTGATGATCGTTCCCACCCTGCACCAGGAAAGGCTGTTGGCATAACTCTTTTATGTTTGAAATTATGCAATTTAACTGGTTAAAGTAAAATAAATCTAATGACAGCTTAATGTAGTCTTCATTCAGACATATTCATCATGCCCTTACACAACTAATACATTTGTGTGGTAAAGGAAACTATCAGCAAGAATGCCGGACCTATTTACGTTCAAGCTGATTCTGAAACAGATTTCCACAGAACTCCAGTTTCACTGCCACCTGCTCACTCCCATGACAACAGAGTGAAGTGGCTCTTTTTATATCTACTCCCTGTACAATGAAAACTAGCAAAAAGAGGAATTAAAAGAAAGGCAACATAAGATGACTGTATACTTAGCCAGCAATGACTAAATTGATGTAATTGGCAGGGGAGCTCTTCTTGCTGCTGAGCCATACAACTGTTGAAACACATTTAATGTTTCACACAGCATCTAAAAGCTTCATGAAATGAAGTAGAAGTTACAACGTGAGCAAATTAAATAAATAAATAAAATGAGTCCCTACCATTAAAAGCTCATGAATACATGTAAGAAACAACAAATGATTAATTAAGAAGTATGATGAAACAATATTGGCCCCCAAAAACAAGCTCCTTGGTGTGTATGTACCTCTTGGGTCACTGAGGCAAATGAATTTCAAAACACTCTGAGGGTGAGATAGATCTGAAGATGGTTATGAGGAATTTCTTGACTCACAAATAGAACCAAAGACAAAGCACACAAGTATTCATTTATTTTTTTTTTGTTGTTTTTTTTTAATTAATGAAGGAAGCTGAAAAAAAAAAAAGACATTTAGGTGTGGTAGCTTCATTCCTACACAAAGTGGAATCGGTTATGGAAAATGCTGTGACAAGTACTGAAAGTGAAGACAGGCAGCTGAGGCTTGATCCAACACAGGAAGCTGGCAAAGGAAACCAGCCAGGAGACCAAAGTGACAAGCTATAATAATCTCTGCAGCAGAATGCATCAAATACTTTCAGATAAACAAAAGATTAAATGAAGCAAGATGACTGTAGTTCATATCTCAAGACTGATGTCACAGCAGTAACAACATGTATCAAACCACCTCAGTTACTGCTTTTCTTTCTTACTACTTAATATAAAAAGATTTGGGAAATGCAGGAAAAAAGTCCTGAAATCAGATCACTGTCCACTGACATTAAAAGTTAATAAGGACGTGAACTCTGAAAACTGTTAAAAGTTACTCCTCAGCAGACCAAATGCACCAAGCTCAGCATTTAGAGACTAGGATAGCAATGACCATTTAATCCCAGAGGTAGTCAAATTTCTCCTAGTTTAAGCATCACTGAGATCCCATTGCTGCATAAAAACATGAAGAGGTTTAAGTTCCCACTTATACATACCTGACAAAGTGTGCTAGCCATCAAATGCTGACTTATCACGTTCTGCTCTCCATGAGCACTGTCAGAAATACTCACCTAAGTTTTATGAATACTGTTTAATGATAGTTTTTGAGAAAACTGTATAGTATATATATAGTATAACTGCCCTATCCAAACATTATATAACTAAAAGCTTGGTCTTCTATTAAAAAAGCCTCAAACAATGCAGAATTTAATAGGGTATAAAGTTACCCCCTACTATTGTAAAAAACAATTTAAAAATTAAAGTCACACAAGGGCAGCAATAACTACCACTACGGACCAAAGAGATTCCTGCCATGCTGAATCCAGTTTTCAAGGCAAATAAACACTTAAGGATTTATGTGCAGCACATTACTACCTTTCCTGAAGGCTAAAAGGATCACTGCAGATGTACAGATATTAAGAAGCGTTAACATTGATGAGAATCTATTTCTGCAATCATCTCATAGCTATGGAAGGCTTGTGTTCTGCCATGACACATTAAAAAAAGAAGTTAATATCTTATTTGTTAAATCAGGGTTGCAAGTTAAGCAGTTATATTTATTCTCAAGCCTTCTGAAACTCTGCAGAAACTTTATCGTGCTTCAAATGAGATGATTCCTCCTATATTGTACAACCAGGAAAGAGTAACAAATGTACATACAGTTCCTGTTTGTGTAAGTAAATACATGCTCAATGCCACTGACAATCTCAGACTATGACTCCCTTATTAGCTCTTGAGATGATCAAGAACTCTAGAAAGCTTAGGATTAATTAATAACAAAAAAACTCAACACACCAATTTGCATCATCATAAGACCTACAAACTGACCTGCCACTGAGTTTCCACCCCGCTCCTTACACCAGAACCCTGCATCATTCTTTGGAGAACAATTTAATACCAATTTTCCTCAATAAAATACTTCAACATCTGCAGAGGTACATATTCAATGTTTCTTTTATCCTAATCCAGGATTTGTTGGTGACAGCTGTACAATATTAATTTAAAGAGAGTTTGCACATTTCGGAAATCCCCAGCTACTTGACATGACCGGTTGGTACTTAACTACAATACATAACATCAAGTTGTCACTTGTCACAGGCTTGGCGTGCGTTTAAAACAGCTTTAGAAAAGATCATACAGTTGCAGAAAGCCATCCAAATGTGAAATTCATATCCTAAGTCTTCAAGAGAGCAGAAGGCTGAGCCTCACTACACCGACCCATTCTGTGTGTGGGCATTCACCAGCAGCACCAACTTAAGAAACCGCCACAGGTTCAGTTGCACAACCAAGTAATGCTGAGGCAATTGCCAAAGTCAGCACAGGACCAATTAGAATGATAGGGGTGAAAAGGACTGTTCTCCCCTTGTATCCCAAAACATTCTAGGATGAATTCTTTCCTTCCTGAAAGGGAAAGCTCTCAGTTTAGTTATTTATGACTGTGAATTTGACCTCAGCAAAGAGATTACAGACCTGAGCAGGGTTCAGGGACAGCTTAAATTCAAACACTTTTCTCTTTCAACACAAAATGGCATAGCTCAGTCGCCTGCTGAGCGTCTGTTTTGTACAGTCAAGATAACTAATTTTGTATAGATTAGGAGGTTTATTTCCGACCTTCAACTGTTAGTAACGTGGAAACAAGAAACATTAGGCTTACAGGGAGGAGTGGGAAAAAAAATGAGTACACAACACGGACTAAGCCCTGAAGTACCATGATAAAATTACTCCACTACCACAAACTCAAGGACTTCAACAATGAGACAGCTCTCTATCGCCAGCAGCTCCCATACAACTGCACGTGAGTTCCTTTCCTCTAACTCCAGTCCATAAAGAGGTATCTATTTCCTCAGCAAAGGAAGTAGCATCTGCCAGGAACACCAACAGAAATATTAACTCACCCTGGCGGAGGAAAAAACACCAGCAACCTCTGATGTTGTACTAACTCCAGCGATACACAGATTTAAGTTACTTCCTTTGAAGGACTATGAGATCTGTGTATCTTTCAGGCTAGTTATTCAACTAACCACGCCAACAAACAAAACCACTCCTAATCAAAGCATACATGCAGAAAGCCAAATATGTGAAGCCAGTACATGAAGTCATCCAGTTTCACAGTGGCATCTCAAAACACACGTATACCTCAGAGAAGTGAAGGTGTAAAGGTTGGTTCTGATGTTGTACATTGCCATGAGTTAATCATCCCCAGCTTTACAGCATTATCACACTTTACAGCAGAGATCCTGCACATCTGCAGTGCGTGTGACTCTGCTCAAGCATTTTTTCCACAGCTTTTGCTACAAGAAACACTTTAACAGAAAACTTTATCACTAACCTAGCCCCTAAATACTTGTAATTCATAGTCCTTACACAACTGCTTAGAGAGCGAGTTAATGCTGAACTACCAATACCCTTTTATGCAGGAGATTAGAGCTCATCACTCTGTGAAACAGGCAGAATTTTGATCCCATGAGTAATTTCCCAAAACAGAGGTGACATCAACAATGGCATCAGCATTCCAACAGGAAACAAACTCTCTCTGCCTGACATGCTTTGCTCTAAACATTAACCTCTGTAGGTGTTCTGGCATCTGCTGTAGTTTCACTTAGGTTTGAACCAATTCTGGCTGAAATGATAAGTTTGAAGTAAGGAAGTGCAAGTAATGACACATGGCTAAATTGAGATCAATAAATCAATTGAATCAAGTGTTTGCCGACTTTTGATTTGAACAAGCCATGCATGCTTTTTTACTTTGACACAGTATTTAATTCAGCTGCTTTTACTTCCCCACACTCCCCCATTTTCCCACTTCTTCACCACAAAGCCATCCTCATTGAATCCAGAACAATCGGGCTGCAAAGGCGCTCTAGAAGTCACCAAATCATAGAATCGTTAGGGCTGGAAAAGACCTCTAAGATCATCTAGTCCAACCACCAACCCACCCGGATCCATGCCCACTAACCACATCCCTTAGTGCCACATCCACGTGGTTTTTTAACACCTCCAGGGATAGTAAGTCCACCGCCTCCCTGGGCAGCATATCTCAGTGCATAACCATTCTTTCTGAGAAGAAATTTTTTCCTAATATCCAACTTAAACCTCCTCTGGAAACCTCAAGGCCAGGACACGCTGTTACCTGGGAGAAGAGGCCAATCCCCACCTTGCTACAACCCCGTTTCAGCGACTTGCAGAGGCTCCCTTGAGCTTCTTATTCTCCACACCGAACAATCTCGGTTCCTTCAGCCACTCCCCATAAGACACCAGGGTCCCTTCCACCCTCCCAGAAGAAGAAGACCAGCCCTGCAGAGGCATTAAGCACGCAGATTCTCAGGCTCTATTTCCTCCCCACACTCGGTTTTCCCTGGCGGGCTCTCTGTGCCCGCTCCCAAGCATCCTACAGCCTCGCTGCCCACCGGAGCCGCTCGCACGCAGGCGGTGCCGGCAGGCACCAGGGCAGGGCAGGGAGCGCCCCGGGCACGGCCGTATCGCTGCCCGCAGCTGCGGGGAACCGACGCTCCGCTCCGCTCGCCGGGAGCCGCGTGGAAGCGTTTCTCGCAATCCCCGCTGCCACCACGTTGGAAGTTGAATCGGTGAAAGAAAGAGAGGAGGAATGAAAGGAAACGCAAAGCCCGAGCGGTGGGGAAGGGGCGAGCAGGCAGATGCACGAGGCGAGGAGGAGAAAGGAGACAAAACGCGGCGGCGAACAAAGCCCAGGTCCGCCCCGCCGGGCGCCGAGCGCAGCGCAGCGCACCCCGCTACGCGGCCACACCGCGGGCTGGAGGGGGGGTCTCGGCCGCACCCCGGTGTTCGGCAGAGGGGCGGGAGAAGCCCCCAACCCCACCACCGCCGCCCTTTCTCACAGCTCAACGCAGCCCCGACCGCCTCCCTCCCCTCCTTCCCTTCCACCTGCACCCCGGCGCCTCCCTTGTCCCGGGCCCGTCCCGCCACCCACCTGCGGCACCGAGCAGCGCCAGCCCCACCAGCAGCACCAGCGGCGGCGGTTCCATAGCGCTGATCGAACGGCACCTCCGCCTCCTGCTCCGCGACTCCCGGCGGCCGCCGCCCCGCCCCGCGCGCACCGCCCAGCAGGTGAAGCGCCCGTCACTTCCGGCCGGCACCGGCCCGGCCCCGCGGGGCAGCGTCGTGCCCGGTCGGCCGGGCGCCCCCGAGGGGTCTCGGTCTGATCTGCCACCGTCGGGGCTGTTGCGAGCTGTTGCGTCGGAACTGTTTACTAGGAGAGTGGTTAGGTCCTGGAACAGGCTGCCCAGGGAGGTTGTGGATGCCCCGTCCTTGGAGGTGTTCAAGACCAGGTTGGACGGGGCCCTGGGCAACCTGGTCTAGTAAAGGTGTATGTTTGGTGGCCCTGCCAGGCAGGGGGGTTGGAACTACATGATCCTTGAGGTCCCTTCCAACCCGGGTCATTCTGTGATTCTGTGATAGCTGCTGGCTTTGGCTGGTGGGGAAGACACCGGGAGAGGCTGATATGAGGCAGTCCCCATGGCAACGCCGCGGTATTGTGTGGCGCTCTGCCTGTGCGGAGTGTACGTATTGTGACTGTGAATGATGCGGAATCGAGGGAAAATAGAAAAGGACAAAAGGAAGATAAAATGGTGTAGCACGGCTTTCTTTTATCATGTGGTGCAAGCTACAGGACACCCAAAATGGTAGTCGCAGCTGATTCCAGAAGGACTTGGTTTTGTGTTGTGTTCTGTGTACAGGAAAACTGTCCACTACAGTTATCGTTAGATAAAGTAGACCCTATAGAGTTTGTTCTCAAGATCATAGGATGGCTTGAGTTGGAAGGGACCTCAAAGACCATCAAGCTCCAAACTTACTGCTATGGGCAGGGTTGCCACTCACCAGAACAGGCTGTCCGAGGTATAATGCATTTAGAGTACTCACTGCTATGTATAAGCGTAACAGTCTATATATAGTGCCATGACACAGTGTTAAGTGACCCAAATGGCTTCCCATTACCACAGTTGATTCTTGTAAAGGGATAGGCTGCATGGGGAGCACTTCTTTTTTCATGTACACTGCTCTGCCCATATTAATGAACATCCCTGTAAGAAATCTATTGACACAAACACAGGACATAAGTAGTTCAGACTGTGTAGCCCAAACACAGCTTTTGAGCGCAACTGCATTACTGTTTGTCATTTCTTTTTGATGCCCATGATGCATACAGCTCAGGTGTTTTATATAATTATATTCTGTAAGTATGTAAGAAATGGGAGTTCAAAAAACAAGTCCTTTCTGCCCTTGATGTAAATGTTAGATCAAATGGGCAACTCATCACGAGGGCATTTTCCCAGCTGCTTGGCTATAGAGGAGGTGTTACTCCATTCATTCAATTAGGGATTCCCAGTGATGAAATTGGTGATATCTCCATCTCTGCCAAAGTAATGAATGTATGAGTGTACACTGACATCTTTCAGAATGATTGAGTGCTGTAAATAAAGCTGCAGCATTTACCTACCAGCTCAGAATCTTTATTTTTCTTGATAAATAGAGAAAACGCATTGCTGTTTTCTGTGAAAGTCCAGCTGAAGTACTGCTTATGTCTTGCCAGGACGCAACAATTCCTATAATGTCTGTTAGATCTCCTTAAAGTAACAGATCTGCCCAATAAGATGCTAGAAACTACATGTGAAGCTCAGAATTTTGAATCAATAGATTTCAAGCATTTTACTTAATGACTGAATAGAATTCTTTCCCTTTTATGAACAAAAGAAAACAATGTTAAAGTGATATTATGCTAAGGACACCAGGACCTCAAAGTGGAGATATTCGGATTTCATTTTCATCTATTTCTTATATGTGCTGCAAACTCATGCTTTAAATGGTAAATCTGTCTTAATCCTAAGCTGGCTGCATGAGTGAGGTTTTCACTGTATATACACGTGTGTCAACTTATAAATTATACGCCATGGAAAGCATAATGAGGCAATCGCAGTCGTCACAGAAAAAGAAAATGATTCATCATTAAAATGGAGATGCTCACCCTTCTGTAAAACAAATCTTAACTAATAAAGAAGTAATATTGTACTGCATTCAAGAACTATGAAACCCACACTTTGTCAACCCTAGACAGAGCATTCTGGTCTCCTTTAAATCAGAAGGGATGCTGATGCTGTTATGTTCACACTCTTGAAAACTGTCGTGCATTAGAAAATGAAGAGTCCATCAACATACAGTGGTTAAATAACAACTTTTTTTTTTTTTTTTTTTTTTAAAGAAAAAATAAATAAATAAAAAATCTACTCTTCTTCACTGCAAAGGTAGACCAGGCTAATAAGGCCAGTCTACCTTTAATAAGTTTACCTTTACTAATACCTTTAATCTAATAAGCTACCAGATTTATTAGAGGATGTGACATGCTGTAGGTTTTGAGTGGTCTATAATTCCTGGAACTGTAAACACCACGCTGGAAAAAAATAGCTTTGAAAGTGACCAAAGCTGTTCCACTCACAAAGTAAAAGGTCAAGTTCAAAACTTCTTGAACACATTTCCACTTATGACAGCATTTTGGATCAAGCCCAAAAGAAGAATCAGCGTTGAACGCAAAATCCACTCAACTAGGAAGAGAGAGGTTGGAGTGGAGACCTACAATCTTGACCTACATTTTGCAAATGTAACATTTCATTTGTGACAAAAACCATCTCATGGTCAGGGATAATAAGATTTGAATCAAAGATAAACAAATCACATCATGTATTTAAAGCAAAGAAAAACATAAGTAGGAGAACTCATAAATCAGTGTCAGCCTATATGTACAAGTATCTTGAAATAATACCAGTAAAATCTTGCTAAGGGTTAATATATATATATATATACATCACAAATTCAGAAGTAATTTTAAAATGCATTTACAAAATGCTGAGGTGAGACAGGCATGTATCTCCAAAACTCATTTTTATCACAACTGGAATGAAAGATTGAATGAATATGCTTGCATGTTCTTGCAACTTGCCACTACTTTTCTTGGAAATAAACAATCTAACGATTTAAATCTCAGTTTGTGAGTAATTTCTATTCCCTTCTGGTGCACTTCCTTTACAATCTGACCTACAAGGACTGTCCTCTGTTTCGGTTTTTGCTGGCAAATGGAGAAGTTGCTGGGGTCAGCTGACATAAGTCTTGAGGGAAAACTGCCTATAGGCCTATATAGTTTCCAGTGTTGTTAACAGTGTGTCTCAAGAAGGCCAAGAGAAAAAAATGAGAAAGAAAGGTAAAGGAGGAACCCACGGGACCTTTGGTTTGGATTTCTACTTGTAGAAGGGAGTTGTTTCATTTGTTTCCAGATTGAGTTTTCTTCTTGATCAACATAATGCATCAGTTTACATTAGCATTCAGGCAAAAAAAAACACACAAATGAGGGAGCAGTCTTAACCAGTAGAGGGGAATGGGACAGTTTGTGTTCCAAAGCTGCAGGCTGCTGCTGTTGGGTGTATATTTCAAATTGGAGGTCAACACTAGAATTGCCACATGTGCTATTTTGCCACGTCTGGAGCTTGTGACACTAGCTGATGTTAGCTCAGGAAGCTCAGCCAGCAATACCTTTTGTTTTCAGCATGCTCAGCTCTGCAAACTCTTTTCCTGCTTATTTGCCTGAGTTTCAGCTGGCCTTAAAAATGAGGTTGGGTGGCAGCCAGGGAAGGGCAAAACTCAGTGGCCTAGCTGAGATCAGTTTAAGCTGCTGTTCAACCACATCTTGAACTGTGAGAAGGGAAAGGTCTACCACGTGCAGCCATTTTTTCCAAAGAAATTTCAGCACTGCATAAACTGGAGTGCGTGCCCTGCTGGGAGGGAGGAACAGGCTCTTCCGCAGTGAAGCTTTTTGTCTCTAGCTGTCCTAACATCAACATCAGTTAAACCAGCCCAGGGGAAATCAGTTTGATATGCTGAAAATACCTGCCAGAGCAAAGATACAGACTACATTAAGA
Organism: Coturnix japonica; assembly: GCF_054131305.1. Classification (NCBI taxonomy): domain Eukaryota; kingdom Metazoa; phylum Chordata; class Aves; order Galliformes; family Phasianidae; genus Coturnix; species Coturnix japonica. Next base: position 90,954,894 of record NC_140663.1, on the reverse strand, counting down.
TCTCATCAACATAGAGATTACAGCAAAGGATTTTAGAAGGCAAATTTTCAGAGCACTACATATTTCATAATATTGATTTGAACACACTCTCTCTTGTGTTATGTCTCAACTGGCAGAGCCTGGAACAAAGTCAAATTCCTGAGGCCAGGACATGCCTAGCATTTCAGCTTCCCAACTGGGATTGCTCCAGCTACGTATCACCACCCCTTCCTCACCTTAATTTCTACGCCAGGATGGATGGATTAGCAATTGGGAGACCAGAATGAGTTCCACCTTTTACTTTAATGGCTTTGGGCAGTTTCCACTTAAATTTCCATGAGATCACTACCTTTTTATAACAATCACTAAATGCAATCCATTACCTGGGAAAATAAAAAGAAATAAAGAGAAAAATAGCCAACAATAGCTGATGTTTAATTATCCCTTGGGTTTGGGTTAATGTTTTTCACAGGCAGTCTTGTTCAGAGATAAAATAACAGCTTTGAAATTTAACACCTCAATCAAGCGACAGTTGCTATCAGGATACAATTCACACCTTGCTGCATTCCTTTTGGGGAGACTGTTTCCGGCAAAAATGTTTTGGGAGGACATCAATTTACACCTTTGTGTCCCCATGATGTTAAAGTTTAGTAATAGAAATTGCATCAAATAATTATTTTTTCATAGGTCACTTAAACGTATGCATCATATAGGGTGTTAAAACAGCAGAAAGGGGTAAGAAGGGACACCAGTTTCCTAGCAGTTAAGTCTGGCCCAAACTTAAATTTACGTATTTTCTCTATAAAAGGGAAGCAGAATCCATGTAATACAAAGTAGATTTGGTTTCTATGAAGTCCATAAGATGAGTGCATTGTGTGATTTGTCTTTGTAAAAACATTAATGCCTTTATTAATTGTATATTGAGATTAATTTGTATTCAGACTTTTGTTGTACATGTGCATGGTGGTGAAGTGCAAAAGAAAACACGTATGTGAGGAAGTATTTCTGTAGCAGCTGATCTAGAAATAAGCAGTCTCCAAAGGTTACATTCACATTCCTCTCTCCCCTTTTCTCTCTTCACATTGTCTTTCAGCTGTGAAGTTAGCTGATGCCTGTATGACCCAGCAACAGCATTTCACAAAAAGCACAATCCCAGCCTCCTCTCCCCACTTTTGCAGTCGGCAGACTTTTCCCTGTGAAGCTTTTATAGCTGTCTGACAACCCAGTGAGCTAATTCAGCTCACCCGACTAGCAAATAATTATCCTCTCCACTTTTTTTTATCAGTTAGTTTATCTAATAGATAGTCTGATAGGTGACCACTGCTAGTGCCTTACAAGCCCTGTAAGCATGAGGTAGGTGAAGGTGAAGTTGTAACAAAGGGTTGGGAGTACAGGCCCATGTTTGTTCCTTGTAGTAATAACTAGATGGTCTCAAATGCCTCATGAAATTTTGTCTCTCAGCTTTGGCTTTATTTCACTTTAGAGTGAAATTAGCTGCATCATAGTGTAGTTGTGTTGAAGAAGTGCTGAATTTCCACTCCTTCAATTGACTCCTTGTGCAGGGAATTCAGCATGCACATCCAGCTGGTTGTGCTCCTCACATAGATATTAAATATTACAGCCAGACAGAGGAGTTAGGTTCTTGAATTCAAGGTTTTTATGAATTATGCTTGGTTTGGGTTATAATCCAACTGGATCTCCCCAGCACTGAGATGGATTCTTGCATGGCCAGGCTGGAAGTGGTTCATAGAGAGCCAAAACACCAAAGGGAAAATGGAAAAGTCCCATAAAGACGCAGGAAGGTGCACTACAGAAACTGGTATCTATAGACAGAAGGAGGATGTTTGCAGTTCATTTTTCCAGTCTGCAGAACAAAAGGAATCACTCATCTTGTAAGGATCAAACAGAAGACCTTAATTGAGAGGAGAAAAGAAACAAGATCTGAAATCTGAGAGCATTCATGAAATAAGGGTAGCGGGAAGGGGTTTTTCCAACCCCTTCCAACAGGGAGCTCTGTTGAGCATACAGATGAACAAACTTCAGACTTTAATGTCTATATCTACAGATACATGGTACATTTTTTGAACTGCTGCTCAGCTGGCATTATCCTGCTAAGCAGCAAGTTTCTCCTGCTGTCATGGCTGACCTTTCCCATTCATTAGCATCTGCTCCAAGCCATTTCCTGAAATGATATCCCTGCATCTGAGTCAAGATCCTCCATAATCAGGGGAAATTACCCTTTCATGCTAAGCTTGAAGCCTACTTTGGCCTAAGTGGTGTGAGGGAGAGCCTGTGGCCTGGAGTGCACAAGTCTGCCATACAGTATTTCCACTGGCTGTCTTAACTGTGTTGTGATACAACTGTTAGCCAGTGAAAGATGCAGGAAGGTGCCAGGAGCCAACTGCATGTCACATTCACTTCATTTGACATTCATTTGCTTATTCTGTCAGTGAGACCAGATCCCACAGGCATGCCCAGATCACTGCTCATGTTTGTGTTCTGCCAGCACATGTCCTCAAAGCCTGAGTACAAGCCAACAAGGGTGGAAGAACAGAGTGTCAACACAAAAGACAGTGGAAGGAATAAAATGACAGGGAAAAAATAGGAGATGGGGAGTGTGACAACAGGATGAAAAAAACAGTTTCATCTGGTATTGGCAAACTAGTCTTTGCTGCTGGCATAAAGAAGATGTTCATAGAATCATAAAATAGCCTGGGTTGAAAAGGACCTTAAAGACCATTAAGTTTCAACCCCTCTGCCTTGGGCAGGGTCGCCAACCACCAGACCAGGCTGCCCAGAGCAACATCCAGCCTGGCCTTGGATGCCTCCAAGGATGGGGCATCCACAATCTCTCTGGGCAACCTGTTCCAGCCTGTCACCACTTCATAGATTAAGATCTTAAGGATAGGTAGGTGGGTAGGTGGCAGTTCAAATCCATCAGCTAGTTAAACTGTCAGTAGCTTAGATGACTATTCAACTTGTTGCTCCACACTTTTACTTTCATTTTTCGCAAGTGTGAGACACTGCACTCAGCTGGCTACTTTTTGAAATATTTCTTGCGTAGGTGTCTAGTATCCCCCTTCTCCCAGGAAGTATAAATGCTTAGCTTAGCAAGCTGCTTGCTTGCCATGGGGTAACTGCAACAGTACTTAAAGCCAAGCTCCTCAAAGGTATCTCAGTGTTAGTTGCCATTTTTTGCCAGCTAAATTGTTAAATAACTTTGAGAATCTGTTTGTTGGGGCCAACAGTTAAAAAGACTGTGATGGTCCTATTGTTGCTATCTGTAAAATTACTAGCAATCTTCTCCAATTTGCTTGAAGGACCAGATTTTACACTTGTGCAAATCAGAACTGTCATTAAAAATGAACAAATACTAGATCCTCTTTGCAACTGATAGACTGGGAAGCGACCTGCAGAAATCACAAAATAAAAATGCAAAAAAAAAAAAAAAAAAAAGGATCTTAACTTAAAATGCACCTCCTTCTGCTGGCTATCAGGGAGGTTCTTAGGAAGCAGAAAGGATTAAATAGCCAACTGCCTGCCTGCCTAAATACCTAACTGCAACTAAAATAGCAGTTTTACATTCATACTCTTAATCATAGTTCCACATCCAGTATGTTGCCCTCCATTTTCCTATCCTATGTAGTGGTTGTGTATTTGTCAACTAAGTCCAGTCACTGACATATTGGCACAGTAATCCTACAAAGGAAAATAAAATCTATTGCTTCTTGTTCTCCTGAATCATATGAAACCACTTCATCAACAGATCTGTCAACAGAAACCGGTAGTTTATCAGGGTTGGGTTTGGAGAAAGTATTCCAGCACTCCTGGCAACGGTCTGCCCTTAAGTGAGCTCAGGCGCATTGTACACAACCATGGCCAGACAGAAATAGACCTGGTGTTGAGCCAGCCCCTTGTTGCTGAGGCTGACATTAGTCCTGGAGTGTTCTATAAACCTGTCTTTGCCTTTTACTGTAGCCACACCTGCTGGGTATAACAGGAACTTTGGACCAGGAATATACTTTGTTGGTTTTCTTCCTCCTAGAAGAAAGTTTTTAATTCTCCAGGTTGGAAATTCTGGAAGAGCCCTTCCCCATGAAGGCAAACATAAAAGTCTAACAACTTTTAATACGAGGCTTCACCAGTTTCTGAAAGGGAGTGTATGACATGGCTGCTTGAATACTGCTCACTGATCCGAACAGGAATCCACTCAAATGTGCACCTGTCTCTAGTTGTGATTCTTTCTGTATATCTTTGCCAGTGCCTTGCACCTAAACAGCTTCCTGTCATGAGACAGAGCTCCAGTTTGTATTTCAGGTTGATTTGGATGCATTTCTGTCTTCCGGGATCTTTTAACATCACACCACAATCAAATCACTGTAAAAGACCAACTCAATAAAAGTTCTTCTTTCTTTCTTTTCCTTCTTCTTTTTTTTTTTTTTTTTTTTTTTTTAAGAATGGTTATGTAATTTACCTTCCTACTGTTTAAACGGGTTGGGTTAGTTTCAATAGTGCTTTGTAATTAGATTCACTTGGGAGAAAATTGCTGACAGTGTTAAGAAATACATATTTTCACTGATAACGACCTTTGTAATGGCTTGCGTAACTATTTACAACGAAACCTGTTTTAAATGGCCTCTCAGAGAGCCAGCGGAAAATATTTGCTTAGTAGAAGTATTCTCTAACTGGAAGTCAAGCACTGTTAATCTAGTGGGAAATTATGATTATGTTGTCGTTTATTGCTTATTACAGAATTTTGGTGTATTTTTGGACATTATGCAAGTATAGAATGAACAAAGAAATGCAACATTGTTCATGCAGAATGTTATAAAGGAATTAAACTACTTTTCAAATTCTGTAATTTGCTTTTCTGTAAGCGTTTTTCCCTTTTCTCCATAGTTTCAGCTTATTGCCTCTTGTTAAGGCAGATTTCAGTGCTGAATGTCATCCTGAATTATATTTTAATCTTTCATCAATTAGTGAAATGCTCCAGGAGGATGAGTAAAATGCATTCAGGAGTTCAATAGTGAATTGCGTGACATGGAGAGGAGAGAGGGAGGCAGGATAGCCAGATTCTTAGTTTTGCTATTTGTTCAAATCTCTGGGCAATTTGCTTCATTTGTTTGTTCCTTCTTTGTTTGATCTGTATGGCTGTATCATGAAGTGTTTGCTTGACTAAAAAGGAAAACATGAAAAAAAAAATCAATCAATAGCTTAGACTTGGCAAAACATCCTCTTCATGCTAGACACTCTAAGAGTAAGAGGTGTTAGAGGTGCAATAATAAAATGCCCACTTAATAGAATCATAGAATCATAGAATGGCCTGGGTTGAAAAGGACCTCAAATATCATTTAGTTTCACCCCCCCTGCTATGTGCAGGGTCACCAACCACCAGACCAGGCTGCCCAGAGCCACATCCAGCCTGGCCTTGGATGCATCCAAGGATGGGGCATCCACAACCTCCTTGGGCAATCTCTTCCAGTGCAGAGCATTTAAGTGTATTTTATCACCTTGAACTACAAGTTCTGTTTACTTTACAGGGTGGCAGAGGCTGAGTCTTACAATAACCTGTAGTGACATCAGACAGGCAGTCCTGGTCCTTCCCTTCCCCTTGTGCTAATCACTGCTCCTTTGCGACCTGTCTTTGTGCTAGTGTTCACTGTCCTGTGGCCACTGGGGAAAAGGGATTAGGCTAATCCCAGAATTCAGGGGGGAAAAGAACATCGGGCCCAACCACCTTCTGGTGAAGCACCTTTCCCTAATCCCCCGGCTGCCTCCTCCCCTGGCACAGCTCCATGCCGTTCCCTTGGGCCTTGTTGCTGTCATGGAGAGCAGAGCTCAACACTGCCCCTCCGCTCCCTGTAACGAGCTGTTGCTACCATCAGGCCTCCAACAGCTCCCCTGATCTGCACTGAACCCGCCAAACCTCAGCCTGTCCTCACGCATCTTGCCCGTCAGGCTCTTCCCCATCTTCACAGCCCTCCTTTGGACGCTCTCTAATAGTTTTATGTCCTTCTCATACTGCAGCACCCAAAGTTGCACACAGTGCTCAAGGTGAGGCCGCACAGCACAGAGCACAGTAGGACAACCCATTCCCATGCCCAGCTGGCAGTGCTGGGCCTGATGCACCCCAGGGTACAGCTGGCCCTCTGTGCTGCCAGGTCATGCTGCTGAGTCAGTGAAAGCCATTGATACTTCCCCAAAGTAAAGGCTGCAAGAGAAACTCTGGCATGACGGGAATGAGCCTCCAGCACTGTGTTCAGCAAGGCCAGATCTTTCTGTCAGCAGGTCTGCTTTCCATGCAGCAGCTCAGGACGGTGGCAGCAGCTGCCAACACAGCACCTACACAGGTGGCTGCTGAATCCCATCTCGAATCACTGCTGGTCACCATGGTCACCAGAACATACATGGGGGCCAAGGTACATACTCAAACAGATGCCACTGCAGGACAAAGCAGCACTGCAGGCCAGTGGTTTTGCAAAAAGGCAAGGATGACCACAGGGCTGGGATTATTTTATCAGCTAGTGCAGTTGTCATTTCAGCTAAATCTACTATTAAATAACTGTCAAAACTGTAGCTACTCTTGTCTCTTTGTGCAGTATCTAAGGGCTCCCGTCACAAAGCATAGCTCTCTTTCGCTAAGTACTCTAAATATGTGTAAAAAAAATGTGGATCGGTGTCCTAAGCAATGTGTCTGCATTCTTCTCTGAAGCTAGTGTTTTGTTTTTTTTTTCTTCTAGCGCTTTTAAAGGTGCAATTAAACTGTCATAATGAACCCAGCTACTCCATGATACATTCTCAGGGAAGATAAGGTGCTTTAATTTTCCCACAGAGGACTATTACTTGGATGATAATTGACCTGGCATTGTAACCTCATACAAGAGCAAACATGATTGGTTTTCAGCGTGACCATGACTATTTCATAACAAGCCCTTCTTCTCAAGGCTGTAGCCCTGAAAAGCACTTCCCCCCCCCCCCGCCCTGCATTTTTCTTATCCTTCTCTCAGTGATTACCACTCTAATAGCAGGAACATCAAAATAGCTGCTGTACTTACATCTCAGTTTCTTCAGTTTACTGTTTGGAAATCAGTAACATCTGAGAGCTTTCAGTTCATCAGCTTCTGAATGAACCAAAGTGAATGGAAGAGAGAAAGAAGGCAAACAACCTCTTTTTTTGTTCCTGTTTTTCTGCTTGGTAATAACTTCTGTTGGAGAGGCCAGAGGGTACCTTAGTGGAGGGAATGAACGGGACACTTCCCTTTTTAATAAGCTACTGTTTGTCATTTGCTTTAGTCAGGACAAAGCTAAGAATTTCATACATGCTATCCTTCAGCAGTGCAGAAAAATCGAAACTAAAACAAGTAGTAGTCCTGACCAAAACTACGGGCAGTACGCTTCTCTCTACAGATGTGCTTAATACTATTAATTAACTGACCAAAAAAAAATTAAATTAAAAAAATCCCACAACAACAACAAAGACATGAAAGGCATAATGCAGACTTGTCATTTAGTCATTGTATGCAAAAAGTTAAAAGAAATGTGGTCAGAAGAAATACTAAGTGCTTCTACAGTAAGTATGAAGTGGACAAAGAAGATGGTTCTTGTTCATTAACACCCAAGTGCCTACTTACTAGCAACTATATATATAGATAGCAAACTATCATGTTTACATGGAGAGAGAAGTTTTAAGGAAGAGTGTGGAATAAATCAACTTAGTGGCCTTACTTATTTTTAAGGGGAGAATGTCTTTTGATGCTACTGAGAATCAAAAGAGAAAACAGAAAGGTGTAAAGTGCAGTAGAAGATAATGTCATCTGACAAAACAGAGGCCAGGAAAATGAAAAGATTGACAGGATGTGGGAAAAAAATAGGTTTGAGTAGATCTCAATCAGCACAGGAGTATTTGTGACATGATGGAAAGAAAGAAATAGTGGAGAGCCAGAAGCAGAGATGGTTTGGTCAAAGTGATGAACCCAGAGGAAGGATGTGTTTCTATAAGAATCTAGAAAATAAGGCTGTGGCTGCTAACTTTGTGAAGGAGCAATGGCAGCAGTGTTATTTGCATGACTTTGCTATAATATAAAAAGTGACCACTTTTAATTTAAGAAAAGCTTCCAAGATGTTGCACAACATTTACAATGTGGATATAATTTCAGAATAAACTGAACCTCAAGTGTGGCCTGGGCTACAAAGAATCCCATGTACACTCAGAACCAAAATAAGGCTTTGTGTCTCCTCTGCTTTTTTAGATTGTTTCCAGATGTTTTATGCTCTGTTTCAATAAAATCTGATGACTCTCTATAGATATGTGACTATTTTTCAGAACATTTTAGAAGTGATTACTGAGCGTACAGCCATAGTATTCAAAGAGATATTTTAGAGGAGACAGACTTCATGATCTGGAGATTTAGCTGTTGACATTTGATGGACAAAGGTGCAGTTTAGTAACAGTGAACAAACACCTTCAGTCTCTCAGGTCTTCATTTGCACCACATTTCCTTTTTTTTAAATCTCTGCACCACTGCAAGGCCAGTGAGCTGTAGCACTCAACCATGGGAATCCATCAGGAAGAAGGAAGGGGCAGGAAGCTGAGGAGCTGTTTGGAGAGCCAGGTAGCAAATGCCATCAGTGCCGCTAGAGCTGGTCCAAGCAAGGAGAAAGTAGAAAGGTTAGGAGAATATGCAGTCTGAGAGACAGATCTGACAACTCTGAAAGAAGTGTCTGTGACATTATTTAATAGATTTTGAGCTAAGGTACCCAATTATAATCTTTTTTTATTATTATTTAAAAATGTTGACTGCGGGCAATACAAATGAGGGCAACAAAAGCTAGACTATGTTTGACACTTCCCTACATCCTCTGCTCCATTACGCAGTATTTTGCCATGTGCAGATAGCTTGTTGTTAGGGATGCATGGGGAACAATCAAAGCAAATAATGCTTCAGGTAAAATAGGGTGATAAAGACAAACTGGACCGAGTTCAACAACATAAGCACGTTTCAAGCACTAATAAATCCATAAGCACTGGTGAAAATATAGTATTTTAACATAGTGAGGCAAGTAAACAAATATAAGAGCTAGGTTTGTAGTTACCCTACGGGAAGAAACAAGAAACAGCCAAATGAATAAAATAACTCTTTGAGCTAAAGAGCCTGCAGGGACCATTTAAATTCAAGCCAACACAGATGCCAGCTTCAGTTTTTAAAGACCAGGAGGGATGCTTAGAAACGCAAACCTCAAAAAGAAAAAAGAAAAGCCAAAACAACAGATAATCTTCAGAATAATTCATTTAGAGAGCTCATTTTTATGATGGTCTCCAGTCTCTTAATTCTGGCTCTGAAGTGGGAGATGCTATTTAAGGGAAAGATAAGACAAAGAGAGGAAATGATAAAAAGATGTAGTTCAAAAATATAGTAAACAAACAAACAAACAAAGTTTTAAATATTTAAAATAAGCTCAACTTCCCAAGCAAACAAGGAAAGTAGCTCACACAGATGTTTCACACAATGCAAAGCAGTTCTCTGATAGATGAATCAAACTGTAGTGATGCTCAACTTGTAAATGTCATCTTTGAGACGGAGGGATGCACTAATGATTCTTTTGTTGTCGTTGTTACTGTCATCATTAACATGGACAGAAATATCTTTTTTTTCAAGATTGTGTCTGTTTTTCTCCATTAGGAATTCACTGTTTACCAAAAAGGCCATTCACATTCTCCAGTTTATGTTAGGAGTTCACAGCAAATCCTGTTTTCAAATCTGCTTTTTCCTACGAATAAGTGAACATTTTTTATCTCTTTATAGCACCATTCTCGTTTAATTAGACTGTTTTATGCCAGGATAACTGAACTCACATAAAAAGCCATAGTGATGCAAATGCTTTTCCTCCCCCTCCTCAATTTTCCACATTAAAAAAAACAACCTTCCAGACAATTACAGACAATACAAGGGAAGGAGGAAAGAACATTTAAAATAGTAGATATACCTAAAAATTCAGGCTTTAGACTGAATTTTTATTCCATGTAGCCACTGTAAAAGAAACATAAATAATTGTACATAAAAATGCTTTTAAGATCCTGAAATGACTCAAAGCAATGTGGCCAGTACAAGCTAGTTCAGGCATGCACAGCAGCAAGGAGCAAAAGGTGAAAGCTATGGCTGCCTTCCTAAGTCCCTTTTATTTAATACCTAAAAATCTTTCCACCAGTCTAGAGCAGCACTTTCTCCTGCTAAAACAAGTCAAGAAGCAGAATCAAACCTGAAGTAAACATAAGGCAGGAAAGAGTGAAAGTAGGGCAGCAAAGAGTGAAAAACACTGCAATGGGATGAAAAGTGGGGGGAAAAAAACCGACGAAAAAAACCTCCACCTTTTGATATATACACATATACATATGCATACATATATACATACACACATATGTGTATGTGTGTGTGTGTGTGTGTGTGTACACATATAGTGATCTTTTTCGTTTCTCCTTCTCTGGATGGGATTAATCTTTCCAAGAATTCCATTCATTTTACCGGGGAAAAGCAAACAAAGGGAGCGAGGGGCAGTCAGGAATGCAGCACTTTCACGCTGAAACCCGACCCCTGCAAGCTGGACGTAGCCTCTTCTGAGCCCTCTTGGGGCAAAGGCTGCCCGATTAGCAAGAAGAACTCTCAATCACACATCTCCTTCTGCAGATCACACGAGAAAGAATAAATCAACGCCAGACCGAAAAGGCTGCAAACAAGCAGCTTGCTGGAGAAGAAGAACAGAAGGAAAATAAAATATTCAGGAGATATCACGGGAAGGGAGTGTTGGCTATATGAAGTCATTAAGCAGTTTCTCAGGTTTTTGGTGTTTTTATTTATTTATTTATTATTTTCTGTAAACAAAATCGGCCCCTCAGAGAGTGAGAGCTGAACACGCAGGAGCTGTACCAGAGCTTCAGCTACAGAGATAAAAGCTGGCCGGACAAAACCCACAGCAGCGTGTCGAAACGCTACCATCTTCTAGGAAAACAACAGGCACAACTTGAAATCCGAGGGCTTCAGGCTGTCCTTCCCGTCCCACCCCCTCCCCGCCCAGGCGCAGCCCCGGGCTGCAGCTCGAGCTTGGAGCGGTGCGACCAGCGGAACGGCAGGGTGCCGGTTTCTAGCTGTGCTAATGACTAAGGGACGGAGCTTGCTTTCTGGCAATTTCCAGGCAGGGAGAGAGAGCTGCGGCGCTCGTACCTCAGCGGTGAATTAACTGAACTGAAAGGAAATGTTTGTCTCTGCTCCTTGTGCTTCCAGCTCTGTGGATTAATAGTAAAAATAATGGGGAAAAAGAGCACAATTTGGGGGGCTATGTCTGTATGTGTCACAGTTCCGTGTGGAGCAGGGTGACAATATGAGTGGTCACCAGCGTCTGATAACCCTGTGTGTCCCTGCTCCTTGCAAGGGAGTTGGACCAGATGACCTTTACAGGTGTCTTCCAACTCAAACAATTCCGTGGTTCTGTGATTATGTATCTGTCTGTCCTTCTCTCTGATACCTCCCAAAGGGAGCTCAGTGATGTGACGTGAGGGTTAAAAACGCAGCCTGTGTGTGCTGTTAAGGGCAGCGTGTGATTACCTGCAATGCATTATTTTCCATATATTAACTATGATAACCATGTTTACAGGCTGTCATTAAAGGTTTGTCTGCATTGGTGCATTTTTGGCCTCTTACTGTCATTGGAAGCATCTTTATTGGCTTTACCACTCAGGTATAAGTTCTTGCTATTCAGCTATAATAAGCGTCAGCTGCTCCTATCAGCCTCTTTTATGTCGCTGTCTGGCAGCAGCAGCAGAGCTGTTTGCAAAAGGAACTCGTAGCATTTGCTCTTTACAACATCATTAACACCAGATAACAGGAGCAGGGGCTTGGTTAATTGTTTATTTATTTATTTATTTCCAGACAGAAAGAGCAGAAAGAAGTAAAAAGTGGGAAAAGTAGAGAGAATGATGAACAATATGTACAGGAAGAAAACTGAAGAGAAAAACAGACTGAGGATGAGATGCCTGAGGGAAGTAAGTAAATAAATCACGTCATTCCTGTTACATGGGGTATTTCTCTATGCATCTTTAGTATATTCCGTACATACACGCACATCACCCAGTGTTTGGTACACTACTGCATTAGAAAATACTATTGTCTCAAATAATATGTGAAATGCTCTTGTTAGATAGACTCATATTCCACAGTGCTGTAAACCCATATAACAATTTTGGTTCTGTGTTAACATATAAATGCTGAAAGGAAGCCAGGCCTGGGTGTGTTACCTTCCTTTCATTTTAAATGGTTCAGTCAACCTTGCTGCTTATTTGCTGTCTTTGTTGGAGTTGCATGGGTGGAGTTCTGTGAGAACTGGTTCTTTCACAAACCTCTCTGCTGCTTGTGAAATGCATATTGCTCACCATACATAAGCATTTGCTTTCTAAATATGTCTCTGTGCCCTTTGTTATTCATCCTAACCCAGTAAGAACTTCTTTGATTTGCAAGGCTGGTAATATGATATTATATTTAATGGCAATTTCTTATGTTTACAAACTTTCCCAGGCAATCTTTATGAATCAGCAGCCAGGGATGAAACACAGCTGAGTAGTTTCTGCTGAGTTATTCATGCTAGTCCTGCTAGCCAAAGACAAAGAAATTAGAAAACATAAAGCAGGTCGAGAGGAATATGGACATTTATTGTGTAGCATCAGCATCCTTGGGGTTCTTTAATGAGAGAAAGTGTTCTTGAATGTTCAGCATAAACAGAATTCATTGAACAAAAAGCAGTTAACCTCTTTGTAGAATATATTTGTAAATACTGGAAAACCAGTCTTTGGATTAGGGGAAAACGGCAGGCATGTGATATCTCTGGGTAAAAATAAGAACTGATGCTGGGGAAAGGGAGAAAAGGTTATGCCCAGTTGCTGGTGGGAGGCAAACGCCAATGTCTGTTCTAGGCATAGTATCTCAAGGAACACAATGGAAACAAGAGTAAAAAGGTGGAGCATTCATGGCACTGCCTTTCTATTCTACGTCCTGCACACAGGATCTCCCTGGACTTCCACGTACATCTTCTCTGGGCTGTAGGTGCTTCTAACTACACTAAATGTCGGTACTGCCAGAGAAGAAGCTGCCTCTCTGCGGTTGCTGATGTTGCTTTGCCTCCTGTGTCATGTCTCTTATTTGTGGGCACCTGAGCTCAACTCCTACATGCTGTGCATGTACACATTCATCTCCTGCTGTAACCAGAGGCTCTTGAAATCTCTAATCACTGTCTGAGCAGAGCAGCCCAATCAAGTTTGGATTCTGTGTGAGCAGACATACATACATGTTTAACACATGGAAACCTTGCAGTGTATTATTTCTGGACATTGAAGCAGTAAAACAAAGAGATTGAGTGGTGACAAATAATCTTGCAGGTCTGTTTTCTTAGTACTGTGGAATAGTCTTCTAATATTGGAAGATGGTGCCAGAGTTGCTGTTGGTGTTGTTTCATGGCTATTTTCATTTGTTGTGGCTTATTTGATTACTAGAACAACAAGGAAGCTTGCTCTCTGCTCTGTCAAAATGACTTCAGTTACAAAAGGTCTTCAATTACAAAATCTCTAGGGAAATAAACACAAGTGTTTGGGCAGAGATTGCTGAAATGTCCAGCTGGCACACCGATCTTTATTGAAAAGCTTAAGTGTTGGCATTTCAGGATCTCATCAAAGGGCTAAGAATTCATTTACTTCAAGAAAATATACAGATTTTTGCTGACATTTAGACATGTCCAGTGAAACTTCAGCATCATTTCAAAAGAATTCCTTTGTAGGAATAATTTACAATTGAACTTCAAATGGAAAGCAAAGGAATGTGCCTCACTAAGCTGACAGCATAACTTGAAGTTTTTCAGCTTTCAGTTTAGTTTATCCAATATAGTTGGTGACACAGGAAGATTTAGTAAGATGCTTTGTAGAAGCTCTTAATTTTTATGTTTGTTTGTTTGTTTTTCCAATCAGTTTGCAGCTAATCAGAAAGTTTTGCTAGACAAAACGTTAAGTAATTCAGGTGATGATGGAAGCAGAATCAGGAAATATAGGCAGCAGTAGTTAATACTGATGGAACTGGTGAAAAATGGGTACACTTAGAAAATGCCTTATTTGTGAAAAACAGCTGCATACGGATAATAACTACAATAATTCATATTATATAAATATTATTATTTCAGACTTTTTTTTTTTGATTTGACAAATCTGCTGATTTGACAGTTAGCATTTTTGTTGTCCCAGATGGATTAATAGTTAATGGTTAACTAATGGTTTCTTTTCTTATTTGTGAAGAGCTGTGTTTCCTGCATGTATTCACTGCTGGAGAAGATTCTGGTATACATATCCACACGCAGGCTTTTGGCATGTTTCATTTCTTGTGTCATATACTTGATGACTTTTAAGGAGAGTTCAGCCTGTGGGCTATCATTTACTATAATAATAGGGTTCAGGGTCAGAAATTCAGGTGTGTGTTGAGTACAAGGACTTGAAATTTCGTTTTGCTGAACACCAAAATGCAAAGGTAGGGAGGAAGATCATTGACAGAATTGACATTCTGTGACATCTAATGCCTTGTGAAACACCAGGAGAGCAAAGAAACCCAGAACATTTTATAGGAACAGAGAACATAGATTTCTAGACAGTCGGCTTTAGTTTTTTGTGATTCAGAAACTACCTGACAGTAATGCTGGGCATCAGCAGTGATAAAGCTTATCCTCATCAACATGTCACCTGCGTTTTACATATTTATAAGGACTGATAAAATCCCCTCTCCATTTTCACTTCTCCAAGCTGAACAATTTCAAGTCTCTCAACCTTTCCTATTAGGGGAGATACTCCAGGCCTCTGATCATCTTTGTAGCCTTCTACCGGACTCTCTCCAGTAGTTCCCTGTCTTTCTTGTACTGAGTAGCCCTGTACAGGACAGAGGACTCCTAATATGGACTCATCAGGACAGAGCAGGAAAAGAGGATCACCTCCCTCAACCTGCTGGCCGTGCTCTTTTCAGTGCACCCCACAATACCACTGGCCTTGGCCACAAAGGTACACTTCTGGCTCATAGTCAGCGTCTTGTCCACCAGGACAACCAGGTCCTCTTCTGCAGAACTCTTTTCCAGCATGTCAGTCCCTAAATTGTAAGTGATACATGTGGTTATTGCTCCTCAGGTGTAGGACTCTGCCTTTGCCCCTGTTGAACCTCCTAATGTTTTTCTCTGTCCAGCTCTCCAGCCTGTTCTGGTCTTGCTGAATGGCAACACAGCCTTCTGTGTGTCAGCCACTTCTCCCAGCTTTGTATCATCAGCAGACTTGCTGAGGCACTCTATCCCTTCATCCTTTTGCAACAGCTAAGTCTCTTGCTAGGGCAGCAATTCTCAATATAGATAGCTCATGAGGGAGAGAGGGTTAAATTAATCAAGCAGCAAAATTTATAACACTGCACAAGTCAATGGAGGCACTTTGCTTGTACTCCATTGCTTCTGAGAGCAAATCCCTCACCATTATTTGTAAATGATGTGGAAGATTCCCCTCCAGCAGCATATTGATTCAACAGCCTATAAACACACACAATATAATACCTTCTGTCATTCTCAGTCCTCAATCAGTTCAAGGGCAGAAACTCCAGGTATTATCTACTAAATAAGTCTAGTGACCTTACAGTAAGTTTGCTGATGGAATAACATAGAAAGGAAGTGCCGTAACTGAGTTATGCCCTAGACATGTGGTCATGACCATAACTAGCAAATAGCAGATGGACAAAGCAGTATTTAATCCTGTTTGATAGGACACTTGCATGTACATACATCTAAATGTCCTTCAGCAAACACCATCACTAGGGAAACTTGATTTCCTAAGTATTTGCTATATGCATAACTGATTCAGGTGCTTTTCCTGCTACTGGAAGATTCTTGTCTTGTCTGTCTATCTTCTTACTCTCAGCTTTCCCAGATAAACTCAAGTGTATTGTAATTGTAACTGCTAAGACAGCAGTTGTACAAGTTAACTGTTGGAGTCTGTATGCTTGAATGACATTTTAAGGAAATTAATGATTTCTGAGAGCTCTGTATATAATTTGTGGAGTTAAACTGTTGGAATAATGTTAGTAGAAAATGGTATCTGCAGTCTCAACCCAAAATTGATTTTGTAAAATTCCTGGAAATCCATTTGTTTTCTTGCTTTTAGAAGAAAAGGTCAAATGTAGAATAAGTCAGTACAGTTTCAGTGCCATATTTTGTTATATCACTGGTCTCACAGGCCCTTGTAATACTACTCAGAAGTGATTGTTTCTTTAAACAGTTCAAAATTCGCTGGTTGAAGCTCAGAGACAGAAAGGTCTGAGGCCTGAGGAGTAAAATTTCTTTTACAGAGTTTTAAAAATAACAACAACAAATTCTCAAAACCCTCTCTTTTCTCTTGGAAAGCAATTTATAGAAGATGCAGCCCATGATGCTGGGGAGTATATGTACCTTCCCCTTTACACGTGGATTCCCAGCCACCTCCCCAGTATGTGGTTGGTTCTAAGTGCCAGTTAGCCAGCCCTTTCCTCCCTCCTGCCCAAACGGTGCCACTAGGTAGGACAGGAAGTTCAAGATACAGGTGTGCAATTCGGTAGCTTGGCTCTCAGTCAGCTTGGCTGGGGAGAAAGCACCGCAGATTTTGGTCTCTCTGTTGAAGGAGTCAAGAGTCCAAACCCATCTCCAGCCTTCCAGAATCATACTATAATAACAGCGTTGGAGTGGTCATTTCCTCTCCTATTCTAAGTAACTCCAGTTCCTTTGTAACAGTTCAGCAAAAAGAGCAAGGAGAGGCCATACCTAAAGTAGCTGATTATTTGCAGGCTCAAATTCACTTTAAAGAAGAATGAAACAAGTTTTACAGGAAAGTTGTTGCTCACACTGAATTATCTGGAAAGTCTTAGGCCATTAATTGCATTATGTGGCTGCAAAGCATAATGGCAGATGGCCACTGAAGAAGTCTGGAGACGTTTCTCGACTTGATCCGAGGGTTTTGTAGTGGCTAGTGGCTGCTGGTGCTCTAGGAAACTTTATTTTTCCTGCTGAACCTCACATTTAAACTCTTTAAAGAATGAAGTGCCAGTGATTGTACAGAGCTATCACTTCAATTCCTGAGGAGCTACTTCTAACATAGGATGGCAGCAATCTCCCTGGTCAACTGATAGGTGAATGAGATTCCTGAACAGAGGGTTTCAGTACCCCAGTATTAAACTTGGATGCCTAATTTCTGCTACTTGAGTCTTGTGATACTCATGTCTTTTCCTCGGATCTGTTTCAGGGAGCTAATATTTATGCATAGATTAATTTTTTTTTTCTTTAAATACAAAAATCTCAGTATTGACACATGAATAGATACAAAGGCAAAATGAACTCTGCACTGTTCTACTGCTGTCAATTGCATTATCTGGATCTATACCCTTAAACTGTGGCTTTAATAGCTTTTGACATGTTCTGAACAGACTTCTTGCAGATTATTAAATGCAATTAATAAGACCCTGCCAGCAAATCTTTCATCTGTAAAATACTGAAAAATAATTCATTTTGCTTACAAAATGATGTAACTGGAATTTGAGAATTCTGAATTGCGTTCACAGCCAGAAATGTAAAAACATATGCCCCATTTATTTTTTCACTACACCCTTTCACTGTCCACAGTGAGAACTAGACCATTGCTAAAGGCAGATAACAGATGGTAGACCTCCACTGCCATATGACAGTACCCTTATCCAGTTTCTCTGCATACCTAAACTGATAAATTCAGTGTAATTGACTATGAAAGTTCATCCTACATTCAGACACATCCTACTATGATACACCCCCAGCAAGAAAACTAAGCAGACTTTTTAAGCCAATTCTGAATTTCCCAAATCTACATACTTACCCAGTCAAGAGTAGTTAGTATGATTTAAACTGTAGTTTCAACAGGGAAAGTTAGTTTCTTAGAGCAGTAGGAAATGTCCATTTCCAGGAGTTTTTCCAACCCCAAATTAAACAGTCCGTTAGTGTCCAGTTTTGTTAAAGAACATTAAACACCACAAACAGAGAACAAAGTGTTTTTTTAAAAAAAATGAGTTTAATTCATGTAACTTCATTTTTTATTGAACAGATCTTTGTGCTGTCACTTGCATCTTGAAACAAAAGGGACCTAAATGCTTCCTTAGTTTCTGAAGTTTTCATCTTATTGTCTTCTCTTAACTGTCTTCTTTTTGACAGTTTTTGAAAGAGGTTATAATGTACATGGTTTTCAGTCTCTAAATCAATTTCCCCATGCAGAAAAACATGTAAGCATGTTAAAGATGCTTAAGTTAAAGCTCCACTTGAATCATAGGATAAAAGAATTGTAGAGTCATAGAATGGCTTGGGTTGGAAGGGATCTCAAAGATCATGAAGTTACAACGTCCTTGTACAGGCAGGGTTGCCAGCTACTAAATCAAGTACTAGATCAGATTGCCCAGGGCCCCATCTAACCTGGCCTTAAACACCTCCAAGGACGGGGCATCCACAACTTCTCTGGGCACACTGTTCGAGCACCTCGCCACTCTCTGAGTAAAAAACTTCCCCCCCCCCCTCCTTGTGCTAATGTAGATCATATCCTTACATTATCACATCTAGAGCACCATTATTGCAGCACTCTGAAACATTTCCCTGTAAGCTCAAATTCATTACTGAATTATCATGGTTTAACAAGTTGCTGTGGATCAAGTGAGCCATGATAACAATCCGCATGAATGCTTTTAGTCCATGGCAAATCTGAAGTGATATGACTTGGCATAGCTTTTAATGTAAGATGCTGCCTTGCTTTTGCTGCAGTCAGGCCACAGTTAGCATCATGTTTTCAATCTGAATTCCCAATTAGTGTAAAAGAGTTTCAGACCAGTACAGCTAATTTCAGAGGAAAGACTCAAGATTACCTTATGTCCTTCTACCTGGAAGTGTAGCTACATTCACTCTAAACATTGTTCCTTCGAAACTATTCCTGCCTAAACTTCACAAATGAAGACCAGGCTTGCTAAATAAGTAAGTAAGTAAATAAATAAATAAAATACAGGAGAAAAAATACCATTATAAGTAGAAGCAGTCATGGTAGCTTCAGGTAAGGTTATTCACAAATGCCCTCCCTCTACATTAATGGCTTTGGTTGTTTCTAACTTTACCAGATTTAAGTTATCCAAGCTCAATTTATTCCAATTTCATTTTTCTCATGCTGGATGTATTCTTCAAGTTCATTTACAAACAAATGAACAAAATGATTTTGACAAATATAGCCCAGCTGTTCTGACAATGTTATTAGAGGAAAATAAACTTTACTTTCCTTGTGAGAACAGAACAGATTTGTTGTAAAATCCTATTGTTGCTTTGCCCAGACCACAGAATGCTCTTTCTATATCCCATATCTTGACTCAGAGAATTGGGCTGCCTTGCTTTGTGGTGGGACCTATGAGACTGGGGGTTTGTTTAAAGGAGTTTGCCCTGGCACTGTTTTTCTTCCCCAGCAGTTTGCAGACATTTCTATTGCAGATTTGGCTGTTGCAGCTTTGTTGATGGCATGAGCCCAACCTTGGAGTACTCTGTATTCATTTATTATTTGGGACTCTGCCAGTGTTTTTCTCTGGCATCCAAGTGGTGGAAGAGAAAGCAGAATGGAACTTTATGAAATTAAGTAGGTTAATTAAATCGTGTGCATTTAATCCAAGTTTAATAGCAGTGAGGGGGAACTTTTCTAGCCTATGGGCTTTCTCTTTGTTAAACTGCAAGGAGCTGCTATACCGATAGCAAAATAATTTTATACAGTGGTTATAAATTTCTTGG